>NC_080850.1:26700139-27000139 GCF_030435755.1 Ochotona princeps
GCTCTAGAAGTCAGTCCGTGTCTCCCAGTGCTTGGCCGGGACTCAAGTACTGAGCCATCACTTGCTGACTTTCAGGATGTGCACTGTATAGGAAGCTAATGGCAGGTGGAACCAGAACTCAAACACAGGGGCCCCAATATGAGAGGCAAGTGTTGCAAGTCTTGTGTTATATTAACCCTTGAGCCAAAAGCCTGCCTCTGGACTTCATTCTAATTAGCATTGAATGTCTGTGTACTTAATAATAATAATAATAGTGGTTTTCCTTATTACTGGGAAGGCTAAATAAGATAGATTCATTTGGCATATGCAGAACACATGGCAGGTGCTTATAAAATGTAGGAATAGAATTTAAATATATTTTACCTCTACATCTACCCTTCTCCTTAGAAAATTGTAGAGAAGAACTTGGCCACATCTCCAGGCTTTTCATTCTGGCGTATTTATGAGCCTCATAAAGGCCCTACTTTTGCCTGTGCATGTTATCCCAGGGGCTTCAGCTGAAGTTAGCTCTTAAATAAAGGCTCGAGGGTCCTCCACTCACAAGGGTTGTACAAGTATGTACTTATTATACTGATATACAAATGGTAAAATAGTGGTTATGAGACCGTGGGGACATGTAAATTTGATTCTGCAGACCTAGGGTGGGGCAAGAGCATTTGTTTTGCAGGAATTCCCAGGTGATGATGATGCTGGTTGGGGATCACACTTTGAGAAGGAATGCATTGAGTAAGTTGACGTCTGGATAGAGACAGATGAAATGCCAGAGCACTGAGAAAGCTATTAGGTGGGATTTGATGTTGTTGTCATGTAGTCAGCAAGCTTTAATGGGAAGAATGATCTTCTCTGACTAGCTTTTCCATGCTTTGACAGTGTGAGCCTCTTTTTGTTTGCCTGTTTCTGGTTGCTTGAGTTGACACGCTTCACTCCGGACAAACACAACCACAAGAGAGATGGTCAAGCTCAGAGCAGCTTGTATTTTAATTCAGGTTGGATTTCAAGCATTGCTAATGAAGATTAGAAATTAAAATGTTTGCAGTGTTACCTGTCGTCTTAAGTGACCCGTTTTCTTGTGCTTTTCTTTCCTTACTATGAGTGAGGAAAAAGCCTTTGTATTATTTGTAAACAAACAGACAAAACACACACCACATTCTCTTAAGTGAAGTGGTTGAATGTTGGATACCACCAGGAGTTTGGTGTGGGACAGTTACATTTAATTCAATGGAATAAAATTCTTTAAGGATTTATTAATTCAAATCCTCAAAATTCAAGTCCAGAATTCTCAGAGGAGCAAATATGCAATAGGGCATCTATATCAGGGAACTTCAGAAAATTCATAGAAAGTGTATGTTACTCATAATTTTTATTTTTCACCCCAACAAACTTATGTGTTCATTTTGTTTTTCAATGAACTTTTTCAAGTCCCCTAAAATATACTCTTACCACATAAGTGATCGTAAATTAAAGACCAGTGCTGTCACGATGACTCAATTGGATGACCTTCTACCTTTGAGCACTGATATCCCATGTGGGTGCCAGTTCATGTCCTGGCTACTCCACTTCTCATCTAGCTCTTGTTTATGGTCTGGAGAGTTGCATAGGATGGCTCAAGTCCTTGGTACCCTGCATCCTCGTGGGAGACCCAGAAGAGGCTACTGGTTCATGGCTTCAGATCGGCGCAGTTCTGGCCATTGTGCTAATTGGGGAATGAATCATTGGATGGAAGATCTTTCTTTCTGTCCTGTTCTCTGTGTATATGACTTTCCAATAAAAATAAAATGTTTTTGAAAAAAGAATGGCTTATAATTTTATACCACATTTGGCAGATTTACATTTTTAAAGTTTTTTGTTTTGTTTTTTAACTTAAAATTTTTTTTTATTTTCATGTTACAGTTTTTTTTAACTTTATAAAATTTTTATTTTAATTTTTAAAGTTTATGGTACAATTCTGTGCAGTCTGGGATTCCCCTGCCCTCAATTTCTACGCAGTTTTTAAGTCTTAAAAGCCATTCTGGGATTTGGACCAGTCTGCATACTGAGACATTATTTAATGTTTTCACACATTTTAAATTTCCATAATTAAAATTCACATAGACCACAGTGGGACTTTGCGGAGCTCTGTATGTCCAAGCTGGTATCTGAAAACTAGAAACTTAGAAGGTGATTTTGTCATACGCCAAAACAGAGATGCATAAATCTCACTAGCCAATATGCTCGTGGGGTTGCAGCTGACACATCCATTTGATAGATTTTTGATTTCCTGTCATTTCTGAATAAAACAAATAGCCCTGACATCTGTTTGTTCTTGCTGCCAGCAGTTGAGAGACCAGGGTTGGTTTGGCTTGATCACAAAGCGCAGCTCTGTCCCATCGGAATGATTAAGACTTCTGTTCTAGCTGTATCTTACTCCTCTCTGCACTGACTTCTCCGAGTGCTTGAATCCTGCAAAACGAGATGCTTGCTTTGCATGAAGATTGCTAGGAAGCAGAGGTGCAGTTTCTTCAGGAATTGTCTCTGCTGACGGAAGGAGATGCTGTGGAGGTGTTGTATTCCTTAGGTGCTAAGGCCTGTTTGCTCTCTTTTATAGGGGCACCATATGTGTGTCTGCTGTTTTTCAAGAATCATGTCTTGGTCACAGTATACCATAGTCCCAGCTTCTGGAACCCAGGTGTGGGGGTGCAGTGTCAGCAGCTCAAAGAAGAAGACTGCTTCCTGCCGGGATGTAGAGACAAACTCCTCTTGGAGCCTGCTTCTAATAGCTCAGTTCATGCAGCTGGACTCCTCATCGGATTTTTATGACAATCTCATTGTAATTCGACAAATAAAAGAAAAGATCCCTGGAAGATAATGTGTGCCACACCTCGGGATGTTCTGCTGATTGTCTGGTGGCTGTGTCTGGGTGTCCTGGAGCAGGATAATCAAGTCCTGTGGAGGGTGCGTGTGCCCTTATGTTAACTGCATTGCTGTTTGTAAGGATTCTGGAACATAAAAAGGAACTGAACCTGGTGCTGATTCATAAGTGGCCTGGAATCAATCAACCATGGCTCAGACTTGTGCTGAAGCTAAGCCATATTTATAGCAAGCTTTAAGATTCTCAGAAATCAGAAAAATTTGTATTATGTCCATCAGTACTATGCAACTACGCCACGTGAACTGTGATTGGGTCTTCCGAAGGAAAATGAGACACAGAGTGTGAAGGTGGAGTCCACTCTTGGCTCCCGCTGGCTTGTTCTGTGACATGGAACCCACTCATTAACCTCTCTGACTCTTAATGGTATATGTAGCTACTTGGGCCCAAGTCTTTCTGCCAGTGAGCTGTGATGGTGAAATGAAGCATTTTGGTATGAACACAGATTTGGGAGACAGAAAGACCTCATTTTGAATCCTAGTGCAGCCACCTACTAGCTCTATGATCACATACACGATTTTTAAGCCTTTCTGAAAAAGTTTTCTAAGATGATAGAATTAACTTTGTGAGTTTGTTGGACTGATTTGAGATTACATATCTGAAATGCCTGGTATGGTATTGGCTGGTGTGGGTGATGGACCAAACCTGACCCTGCACTAGCTGTTGCACATGAGTCAAGTCTAAGGACTCCCCAGGTGAGATTTGATGGGGGATTCTCCATGTAGACCACTGGACTCAGATACTAGCCTCAGGAACAATCACAAGATACATAAGCCAACCATGGAGGAGAGGTATCAGGACAGGGCTCTTCAGTTGCTGATGCCCATGCAGTGGAAAGCATACCCAGATGTCCATGAAATACATGACACCCAGCTCATGTAAGCCAGCAGAGAACATTGAGTACCTCATCCAAAGATGCAGAGAGAACAGGTTGGACAGCTCTCCTGACCAGACCTTGCAGTTAGCGTCTGGGTCTGTGGATACACCAAAGTAGACCTGTTCATTCAGTAGACCTTAGAAAGATTTTCTCAAGCCTGGTGCAGTGTAGCCGATGCTGTTTCAGAACTAGCAAGATCAGTCAAGCAAAACCCTTGGAACATTCTTCTTTCCCATATCAGGTTCTCCAAGCCAATATCAAATGATTGTCTACATCCCAAGGTGCTGACTGTAATAATATGGGGAAAAATAGTGGGAACGAGAAAAGGGAATAGTAGGGGGGGAATCCCTCTACCCTCATAACTGTATCATGGAAAACAATAACAATAAAAAATTGAATAAAAAAAATAATTAGGTGCCTGATATAAAACCTGATGATTGGAAGTCCAATGTGCGATTTTGAAAAACTGTCTCAACTATACTGTAAAGCAGTATTACAGTGAAAAAAATCACATGTTGTCAGTTTATATTTCCTGTGATCAGTAGTCCAAATGTATACTCTGTAACATAAGCTTTGAAGAGGTAATGGTTTAGAATTCATCTTCCTAAGGTAAATATTGAGGTGTTACTGGAAAGTCTTGAGGACATTTTTATTTTAATATTTGAAAATGTTTCCACTTATGCATTGATGACTCTCACAGCAATTGTACTTTTTCCTATTAGCCTGCCCCTATGAGCCTCCTCCTACTGTATTTCACGAGTTGGTGCTGCTATTGGGTTTTGTCTTAGGATAATTTCCTTTCGTTTCTTTAGTTTTACTCGTAAGTTCCATTGGAGGGGGAAATGGCAAGGCAGGGCAGGGCAGGGCAGGGGCAGGCTCCAACTCGTCTCGTCAGGTTCATGCCACTGAGCAGCAGAGGCCCAATGAGCTGATCCTTGATGTCGCCTTCCCGGTAAATGAACACTGTGGGCAGATTCTGGTCTGGGTAATTGGGTATGCAGGTTATCGAAATGGCTCTGATAAATTTCACATCAGGAAACTTCCTTGCGAGTTCACTGAATTACTGATTTATCAGGGCACAGAGGGGAATCCCTTGCTTATAGAGGTGCAAGATTACCCACAAGCCCTCACCAGCTTTGGTAACTTCTTGAACGTTGTCTTCTCCTGAGATCTCCAAAACTTCTCCAAATTTATTCTTTTTTTTGAGTTGCTCTCCACTCAGCCAGTCTTTGCTGTCTGTATATTTCAATAGCACTGTCATCCTTTTCATGTCCCAGGACCCATGTGTGCATCAGTTCATGTCCCAGCTGCTTCACTTCCCATACAGTATCCTGCTTGTGGCTTGGGAAAGCAATAGACAACAGCCCAAAGCCTTGATACCCTGCACCTGCATGGGAGACCTGGAAGAAGCTCCTGGTCCCTGGTTTCAGATCGGCTCTGTTCTAGCCATTGCGGCCACTTGATGAAGGAACAAGTGAACAGAAGATCCATCTCTCTCTCTCTCTCTCTCTCTCTCTCTCTCTCTCTCTCTCTCTCTCTCTCTCTCACTTTCCAATAAAATCAAATCTTCTTTTAAAAAGTTTATTTTGGTGCAAATAATTTTGAAATCCATTCATAGTTTTGTGTGTTTTTTTTTGGTAATACTTTTTACAAACCTTTTAAAGTCCTATTGCAGTGTTCTCCCATCAGTGGTAACTGTTAGAAGAGAATGCTTGCAAGAAGATACCTCTTCTTTCTAGTCCATTGGAGAAGTCTAATTTATTATGCATGAAAAAAATGTGCAATATCTTGTAAATATTAGTAAAAGAAAAGAAGTGCTAAAATTACTCCTTTGTGTGTAGCCTATTTTATTATGATCAGCAGCTTTAAGTTGCATTTGTTGGAACAGAATCCCACACAGGGCCAAGATGCCATAATAACCCAAGACACTTGGTTGTCTTGAAAGATTAACCTGACTAATGGCATGGCTGGACCTTAAAAGTAGCTCTTGGAATTATGGACAAGCATGCTATTCAAGAGGCAACAGAGGGAAAATAGCAGCCAGCATCCTGTTAAACTCCACAGAGCTTTTCCCCAGCATTCCTGGAGAAGGTTAGAGCCATTCCATGCCTGCCATCTGTTAGGCTACTGATGCAATCATTGCTTCTTTGTGTTGTTGCCAAGAGGAACTTTCAGATCTGATGACAAAGAAGAAAATGCTAACTGTTAGTGTGGGTTTTTATTTTCCCATTTGGAATTGAGGTGTATTGCCCAAATTTAGAAGTCTATCCGTTGTTCAAACTTTGTTTTTTTTTTTTTTTTTGGTAAAACATTAGGGAGAAATTATTTTATGGACAGAATTCTTCTGTATGTGTTTGTTTAAGGATGCAATCCAGGGGCGAGCACTGTGGTGCAGTGGATGAAGCCTCTGCCTGCAATATGGCTTCCTCTGTGGGCCCTGGACTGAGTCCTAGCTGCTCCACTTCAGATCCAGCTCCCTGTTAATGCACTTAGGGAAGCAGCAGAAGATGGGCCAAGTGCTTGGGCCCCTGCACCATGTGGGAGACCCAGAAGTAGTTCTGACACCTGGCTTGATTTCATGGCTCTGTGGCTTATGGCTGGCTCCTCCCAGCCCTGTGGTCATTTGGAGGTGTGAACCAGCAGATAGATGGAAAATCTCTCTCTCTGTCTTTCCTTCTCTCTCTCTCCCTAACCTTTCTCTCTGCCACTCTCATTCAAATAAGTCAAAATAAAGTAAAAAAAAAAAAATTAGTGTCATAGAAGCCAAAGTTGTTCTAGCCAGTTAAAGAAAGAAAAAAAGAAAGAAAAGAGAAGAAAAGGAAAGAAAAGAAAAAAAAAATGATCACCTTTATTGCCTGGAAATTCGTCTCAGAAACGGCATTTGAGAGCACTGGAGGGTGTGTCTGGGAGGTTTAACACATCTAATATGTTTTCCTCCTGGCATCTTTTTGCCTGACCACATCCTTAGATGCAGCATGCATTCACTGCTGATTTCTTTGCGATTGGGCATATAAACTTTTTGAATACTGAGGTTCACACCTGAGACATTAAGTTGGCTGCAGTTTTTAGCACTGGATTAAACAGTGTGTGTCAGGTGACAGCAGGAGCCACTCCAGCTTAGGAAGTTGTCTTTTGGGTGTGTGAAGTCAGAAGCTGGCATGGTAACTTGGGTGTTAATTGTCTGCCTTGGGTGTTAATGTTTTCTAAAAAATGAAATCTCTTTTGGCAAGGATGCTGCTGAGATGAGTTGGGGAAGAGCAGAACATCAGCCACACGCCTGTGCTTTCTCTTACCTCCCTCAGAAGCCTCTAACCAAGGGCTGCTGCCTCCAGCTCTCCAAGCAGGGTGCTTGCCCCCTCGTACATCCATGGTCACCTGACTGTGAGGGACCGAGGAAGGCTCTTGCAGCATCCATTTTTCTTAATCTTTGTTGGAAAACAATTTTATATGGAAACAAATAACAAGAAGATATCAAATTGGAATGGATTCTTGATTCTTAAGGGCCTGGCACGATAGCCTAGTCCTCGCCTTGAACACCCCAGGATCCCATATGGGCACCAGTTCTAATCCTGGCAGCCCTGCTTTTCATCCAGCTCCCTGCTTGTGGTCTGGGAAAGCAGTTGAGACCAGCCCAAAACCTTGGGACCCTGCAACCAACGTGGGAGACCTGGAAGAGACCACTGGCTTCAGCTCTGGCCTTAGCGGTTGCTTGGGGAGTGAATCAGCAGATGGAGGATCTTTCTCTGTCTCGTCTCCTATCTGTGTATCTGATTTTCCAATAAAAATAAACAAATTTAAAGAAGGTGGACAATTGGTCTGTTGGGCCATGTCTCTGACCCTGATAGGCAGTGAATTTGGATTAGTAGTTTGAATACTGAGGTCATATTGATCTTCAAGAGGTTAAGACTCTTAGTTGGGGAGAAATTGTATCAGTATTGAGAACATTTATTGAACATTAAATTAGAAATCATTTGTCGGGTGTGTATGTGTGTGTGCGCACATGCGTGCATGTGCAATCTGGCTGAAATATTTTTGTTTTCTTAGGAAGATAATATTTGTCACCATGTTGCTTGTGCCATACCATTTACACCTCTAAATGGAAGGAAGCAGTTCAGATATTTTTAAATAGCACTGCTGTCTCTGACCAGTGGGTCCAGTGTTTAATCCAGAGTGCTTGTTAAAACCAATAGGAAGGGTATAATTAGTCTTGAAAGGGGTAAAATAACACACACGGGAAAAATTCAACAAAGCCAAGCTTTGATCCTTGATTCTGGTAATTATAGTGGTGTGACTGTTTCTGCTGTAGTGGAGCTTTTACATTTCCAATCACAAACCTATTTTCTCAGATGTGTTTATCAGAACTGTCATCTAGCTGGGAATTGTATGGGGGTCACCAGCAGGAATGCCCTTCCCTTTGTGTTAAAACATAGATCTTTCTGTTAATATTGGCAAATATGGTGGTAACCCAACTGCCTTGTGTGTATCCTGATCTGATCTGAATTTGTTTTCACAAAAATGAAATTCAAAATACATCTTTTGTAAGTAAATGAAATGACAAGGAATGTCACACCTGATTTTGTAGATGTTTGCCAAGTAGTGGTTGTAGACTGAACTGTACCAGGCAGACGACAAGTCATGTAGAGCTCAGATTGAAGGCGCAGGAGCTAGAACCTAGATGGAATCCTGGTCGGGCTAGCCTCTAGTTAGGCTGCCTGGGTCTTCTCTTCCTTGTAGGAGGGGGAATAATCACGGTGTGTGCCTTGTTGGCGTGCTGAAAGGTCGAGATGAGTTACAACAGGTAGAACGGTGGGAGCAGTGTGTGGCTCAGAGTCAACATTCAGCAGTGTCTGAAAGCCACTGGGTAGAGTTGGTACGAACTCTTCAAATATGGGAGAATTTCCCAGAGAACCACTTACATTTTGGAAATTTTTGGTTTTTGGAGATTTTAATTAATTTATTGTTATTGTATTTTTTTAGGGTGCACTGTGAGATACTTAGATGTATATGATGTGTAATGATCAAATCAGGATAGCGTTTCTACTTTAAACTTCTGATTAACACTTGGTAAATGTGCATATTTCTGGGTACAGTGGAGAAGTTTAATATGTGTATGCAGTGTGTACTAATCATATCTGGGAATTAGTATTTCCATTCTCTTAGCATTGCTTTGGGTTGGGAACCTTTACTCCCCCACTTCCAGTTAATCAACAGCAGGTTATTGTGAACCACAGTCTGCCCATGTGCTGTAGAACACCAAAACTTACTCCATCATTTGTCTGTGTCTCAAGTACTGATTATCCAACCTCCCACCATCCTCTTCCCTGTTTAGGGGGCATTAAAAATGGTAAATTTAATTCCTTAAAAGTTATAGGAATATTCAGTTGTTCTATTTCATATTGGATGAATTGAGGTGATTCGTGTTTTTGAGATGAATTGGTGCATTTCACCTCAATTATCAAGAGATTTTCCATCATATTTTCTATTTTTTAAAACTTTTTTTATTATATTTTTGACAATCTTTACATAGTTAATTAGGGTAAAAAGGTTCAAGGGCTATAGGAAAGTGGGTAAGATTTTTCCATCATATTTTCTTAAGATTCTTTTTAGAAGTTAATTTTGAGAGAAACAGACACACAGTGCTTGGCAGCGTGGCCTGGTGGCTAAGGTCCTCGCCTTGATCCCATATGGCTGCTGGTTCTAATCCCGGCAGCTCCACTTCTTCTCTATCTCTCCTCCTCTCAGTATATCTGACTTTGTAATAAAAATAAAATAAATCTTTAAAAAAAAAAAAAAACCAGACACACAGAAACACAGAGAATTTCCATTTGTTGGTTCTCTTTTTTTAGGTGCTTTCAACAGCTGGAGCTGGGCCAGGCAAGAGCCGTGAAGCAGGGACTCGATCCACACCTCCCATGTGGGTGGCAGGGACCCATCGCCCCCTACCCCACACTGCCTGGGAGCTGGGGTTGCGAGCATAGCTGGGATGTGAACCCAGATAACTCACTATGGATGTTGAAGTTGTAATCCGCGTCTTAATGATGAGGCCAATGGCCTACTCCTATTCTTTTGAATCTTCGGTGATGGTTCTGGTATTGGTGGCTTGTAGGTTTTCTCTGTCTCCTGGTCAGTCTTGCTAGATATTTACCAGTGCTGTTGATCTGTTCCAAGAAGCAGCTCTTTGCTTCCTTTTCTTGCTGCTTCCTTTGGGTGTATTTCTCTTCTTTTTCCAGATCTTCAATGGAAAAACCTAGGACGTTTTGAGAATCTTTTATGTTTTGTGATTTTTAATATAATGACATAAATTCTACTTCTAGCACTGCCCTTATTGTGTCCTGGATAATTTTTTGTTTGTTTAAAGATTTATTTGCAAGGAAAAGTAACAGAGGGAGAGATAGAGATAGAAAGAGAGAGACAGAGAGATCTTCCATCTGTTGGCTCAGTCCCCAGATGGCCTATATGATGAGGCTGGGCCCAGTAAAAGGGAGGAGTGTGTCTCCCACATGACTAGCAGTGGCCCAAGACTTAGGTTACTTCTCTTCTCTTCCCAGGTTCATTAGCAGGGAGTTGGATTGCAAGTGGTGCAAGCAGGAGTTGAACTGGTAATTTGAGAAGGTATGTCAGTATCACAAGAGGGGGTCTTAACCCTGCGTGTAACAAGGCTGACCCTGCATGATGCTTTTTGAGGGAATATCTTTGTATAATTGTGTAAGTGATTGCTCCAAAGATTACATTCTATATAAAAAGCACATCATAATCCTCATGTGTGGTCATTTCTCCCCTGTTCGCTATCCTGCAGCCATGGACTTGATGCACAGAGCCTGATAATAACACGCGTGGACTACAGACTGATGGTCAGTTGCCAAAGTTTACTAGTGGCATCAGGCTTTCATAGACTGAGACTCACATAGGATAAGGGAGGATGTGTTGAGGATCTTATGTAGTTCCCGTAAACCTTTCTATGGAACCCATCAATTGTTTCCACACCCTTGTTTGAAACTATCTTTTTGCTTTGTATGTCCAATCAAATGTCCTCATTCAAATGATATCCAATCAGTTCTCATACAAATGATATTGTATCAATTGTCGTCCTACTCTCCACCTCTAGTAAAATGTAGAAACCTTATCTCCTTTTACAATATTACTTTTCCTGTTTATAATTAAATATTCCTCTGTATGCATTTAGTACGACAGCATTGTTGTTTGCAATAGCTGTCAGACATAATGACAGGACTCAGAGGTTCAAAGTCTGTTGTGTTGTATTTACCCATATTGCTTTTAGCGTGTGCTTTATTCTTGGTTTTCTAAGGTTTCTTGTTTAAGGGTTGTTTTTATATGTATCGAAAGTATGTTAGCTATTCCTTTAGGGTAGATCTGATGGTGACTAATTTAATTAATTATTAATTATCTGAAAAATTCTTTCCTTAATCCCTGAAATTAGGCTTTTATTGAATATTTAGGATTTAGGGTTGATAGTTTTTTTCCTTCAGCGTTTTAAAGCGTTGTTCCATTTTCTGTAGCCTCTGTTATTTCTGATGAAAAAAAATCCATTTTTTCACTTTACTGGGATTGAGAAACTTCCAAGAGTTCATGGAAAAATAGAACTAAAAGATTAGTTTATTTGGGGGCTGGCATTGTGGCACAGTGGGTAAAGCTTCCACCTGAGGCTCCTATAGGCACGGGTTCAGGTCTGATGCAGCTCCCTGATAATATGCCTGGGAAAATAGCAGGGGATGACCCACGTTCTTGAGCCCCTGCACCCAGGTGGGAGATCTGGAAGAAACTCCTGGCTCCTGGCTTTGCATCGGCTCAGTTCTAGCTGTTGGTACCTCTTGGGGAGTAACCCAGCAGATGGAAGATCTCTGTCACTCTGTCTGTCTGTCTTTCTATAAGCTTACCTTTCAAGTGAACAAAGAACTCTTGGAAAAGATAAATTTATTTTGATATAGAATGTTTTAGAATTCATTCATACAAGATTTTCCAAAAGTCCATTTGAAAATGTGTATTATAAGAAAAAACTGCCTGATTTTTTTTAAAAAAATTCTTTTATTTTTATTGCAAAGTTAGATGTACAAAGAGATGGAAAGACAGAGAGGAAGATGTTGATCCACTCCCCAAGTGGCCTCAACGGCCAGAGCTGAGCTCATCTGAAGCCAGGAGCCAGGAGCTTCTTAAGGGTCTCCCATGTAGGTGTCCGAAGGCTTTGGGCCGTC
Organism: Ochotona princeps; assembly: GCF_030435755.1. Classification (NCBI taxonomy): domain Eukaryota; kingdom Metazoa; phylum Chordata; class Mammalia; order Lagomorpha; family Ochotonidae; genus Ochotona; species Ochotona princeps. Next base: position 26,712,132 of record NC_080850.1, read on the forward strand.
CTTGTCTGCTTTCCCAGGCTACAAGCTGGGAGCTTGGTTGGAGGTGAAGCAGCTGGAACATGAACCAGCGCTCATATGTGGTCCTGGCATATGTAAGGAGAAGATGTAGCCAGTGAGCCAACGCAGAGGGCTCTATGTCTTGTCTTTTTGTTCTATCCTCTACTCCATCGTTTGTTTGCAGCACATTGGCATTTGTTCATCCAAAGGTTTTGTGAGGGCTGCCTGTGTTAGTTTGCTTTCTCTTGCCAGTAATGCAGTGCCACACTGGATAGGCTATAAAGATAAGAGACTTGTTTTTATTTAATTATTAGTTATTTTTATTTTTGATGATTTTTACATAGTTGATTAAGGTGATAAGGATCAAGAGAGACAGGAAGATGGGTGAGATCACCATTTTCACATTCTCTTTTTTTTATTCCTGTGTCTGGGGGAAGTGGTGAGACCAGGAGAGAAGCCACACCCAGCCTCCCAGATACCTCTGTACCCTGGGATGGAGGGCAGTCACCCGATAGCACCCCTGGGTCCCTGATGTGGGGCATGCCCCAAGGGTCCTGCTCCGGAGGCTTTCATAGTTCAGCAGTTTCAAATCACTGCTAATCTCGCCTCTCCAAGTGCGATGAAATCTCTCCAGAATCCACTGGTTGACCCAGTCCACCTTAGGGTCTCTGCACAGATATTCACTGTCAACACTTGCCTGGGGTAGCTGATTGTTTTGTTCTGTCCTCTGTTGTGGTACCAGGTGCAGACTCCAGTGTACTGCCTAATCCTCCATGTGCTCCTGGATATGCTGTCCATTGTACCATCTGAGGCTCTAAGGAGGCCCAGCTCTGACACATATACTCTATGGTCAGACCATGCAACCTGCAATTCTCTCCGTGGTTGGGGTTCTGTAGTCCAGCAATTCAGTTGGGGCTATCCCCATAGATACTTCATATGAGGTGATCCCAGACCTGATTCTTGTATGTGCTTGCCAATACAGGGTCTGGCACAGTCTGTTGCCCCAATCAGCTTACGCATATGCTGGTGGTTGCCACTGCTGGGTCTGTTGTCTCCATCTCTGTCTTCTACACACTCTGATGGATGTTGCAGTTCAGCCTAATTCCACCCACCACACATTCAGCCCTCACGCAAACCAGTGGGAGCTGCAGCCTAATTGGAGGGGCCCGCAATAATCCCCACAGGCCTGCCCCTTGCACTGGTTCCTGTGCTTGCCAATATATACAGCACAGTCCCTGGCGTGGTCTGGACTGCTCGCTGTTGGGTTCTTTCACTCTACTGCAGAGACTGTGTCCCAGCAGAGGAGTTAAGAGACTGTTTTGACTCATGTTAGTTCAAGGTTGAAGGACCACATCTGGAGATGACCTTCCTCCTGCTGGATTCCTGAGGTGTTGCAGGGACATCAAGTGGCCAGGGAAAGGAAGTGCAGGTATGTGTATTTTCATAGGCAGTCCTGAGTCCTTCATTCTGTTATTTAAGTGTGTACTGACATTGCTGTACAGATAATGGCAGACAGTCAAGCATCCTATCGTCAAGATAACTCCATGGCGCTGTAAATCTTTGTTTTATCTTTATTCCTGTTGGCGATTTTGTTTCATGGCTTCTCATTTAAGGGAATGTATAGTAACTGCGCAGTAGATGATCATGTCCAGTTATGAAGATACAATGCAGTAGGCGTCTCTGCTTCCAACTCAAAGATGGACTCTCAGTGAAACTGTTGGATATTTCTTCTCTCTTTTCAAACCATGGGTAGTCATTCACTCTTGCAGGATCCGTCTTAATCACCTCCCAAAGTCCTACCTTTAAGCGCCATAGTTGGATTAAAATGCTAGCCTCTTAATTTCTCACAACTCAGATTGAACTCCAGCATGAGTTTCAGAGAGGGAAAAATCAAAGTCAAATTCTGATACTACTAAATAAAAATGCTTGACATATTAATTTTGACATTTCTGTTGTTTTGATTTTTGGCTTTTATTGATTGTCCTTTTTTCTTTTATGTTGAAGTCTTTCTGTTTTTTTTTTTTAAGATTTATTCATTTTATTACAGCCAGATATACAGAGAGGAGGAGAGACAGAGAGGAAGATCTTCCGTCCGATGTTTCACTCCCCAAGTGAGCCGCAACGGGCTGGTGCGCACCGATCCAAAGCCAGGAACCTGGAACGTCCTCCAGGTCTCCCACGCGGGTGCAGGGTCCCAATGCATTGGGCCATCCTCAACTGCTTTGCCAGGCCACAAGCAGGGAGCTGGATGGGAAGTGGAGCTGCCGGGATTAGAACCGGCACCCATATGGGATCCTGGGGCTTTCAAGGTGAGGACTTTAGCCACTAGGCCACGCCGCTGGGCCCAAGTCTTTCTGGTTTTTAATATGATTTTATTTTGTGGCTCTCATTTATAAATGGTCCATTTAACTGTCTGATGGTGATACCACTGCAGTAGGGCCAAGGGTAGACGCTGCCATGTTGCAGTGAGAAGGGTTCACCGTTTGGCATCCCTTGATGTCTGGATGAAAGAGCACATCTTGTTATCCTTTAATGGGCATGGGTCTTCTGTGTTTCCATTAGGCCACACTGGTCTCCCCAGATGGATAGGAGTGTCTCGTTATTGATTCCTCCCTGACCTCTGCTGATGGTATACAGTTGGCAGAAGTCTTCTCGATTTGGCCTCCTCTGACATGACCTCCCTGGGAAAAAAATGGGGTGCTCCTCCTGCCAGGTGAGGGTGTTGTGTTCATGTAGTCTCTGTTGGGGAATGGGGCACATTTACTACCTGGAAAGGTGGTAGTCCCAGCTCCCTGATAGTTCTGGTTATCTGCTAGCAGAAGGATCAGGGGTCTTATTGCACATGGGAAAGGTGCAAGTTTTGGCTCCCCTCTCAGCTTTGCTGCTGTGGGCTGGGCTGGGCTACTTTCTATCTGTTTTCTATTTAGGTGAAAAATAAAAGGAGGAGTTTATGTTGTAAACTTTTCCGTTTTGCAAGACTTTCCCTTTCCCAGTCCCCTGGCCTGTAACGAGGTGGCTTTTCTTCCCCATTTGTTTCTAAGTTGTGCCTGCTGATGCTTTCACATTGCTGGCTTCTTTAGTGCTCAGTCTGAGAAGTGTGAAGCCCGAAGAAAATTCGAGGGACTTTAAGCAGTATTGTTCTCAATTTGTTTTAAAATTGGAAAGGTGGAGTTAGAGAGAGAGAAGGAGCGACATAGAAAGAAATCTTCCATCTGTTGGTTCACTCCCTTAATAACCACAACGCCTGGAGTTGGGCTGATTCAAAGCCAGCAGCCTAGAGCTTCCTCATGGGTGCAGGAGCCCAAGGACTTGGGCCATCCTCTGCTACTCTCCCAGGCCACCAGCAGGGAGCTGGATCAGAAGTGGAGCAGCCAGACCTTGAACCCATGGGATGCCAGCACTACAGGTGGGGTCTAGCTTGCTACACTTCCACTTTGGGCCCCTTGCTCCACTTTTCGTAGTGTTTGTTTTGCATAAAGTAACCAAGTGTTTGAGCTGTACCACTACTTTCTTGTAAGTCCAAACTGTCAGGGCCTTTTCTGTACTTAATCGCCTTTCCTTCAGTTCTCGGCTGAGGCATTGCTTCTTTTGGGAGATTTCTGAGCCTGTACTAATGCTGGATCTGAATTACTTTCTGTGGCATGAGCACTTTTCCTTGTAATAACTGTGCCATGACTATCCCTCTGTTTTTTTTTTTTTTTTAAGATTTATTATTATTGGAAAGCCGGATATACAGAGAGGAGGAGAGACAGACAGAGAGGAAGATCTTCCGTCCGATGCTTCACTCCCCAAGTGAGCCGCAACGGGCTGGTGCGCGCCGATCCGATGCCGGGAACCTGGAACCTCTTCCAGGTCTCCCACAGGGGTGCAGGGTCCCAAGGCTTTGGGCCATCCTCAACTGCTTTGCCAGGCCACAAGCAGGGAGCTGGATGGGAGGTGGAGCTGCCGGGATTAGAACCGGCCTCCATATGGGATCCTGGGGCTTTCAAGGCGAGGACTTTAGCCGCTAGGCCACGCCGCCGGGCCCACCTCTGTTTCTTTTTAAGATTTATTTATTTTTATTGCAAAGTCAGATATGCAGAGAGCAGGAGAGGCAGAGAGGAAGATCTTCCATCCAATGATTCACTCTCGAAGTGACTGCAATGGCCTGTGCTGCACAAATTCGATGCCAGGAGCCAGGAACTTCCTCCAGGTCCCTGCGGGTGCAGGGTCCAAGGCTTTGGGCTGTCCTCGACTGCTTTCCCAGGCCACAAGCAGGGAGCTGGATGGGAAGTGGGGCTGCCAGGATTAGAACTGGCACCCATATGGGATCCTGGGGCATTCAAGGTGAGGGGTTTAGCCACTAGGCCACCGCAGGGGGCCCTATCCCTCTATGTTTGCACAAGAGATTTGTCCTAACTTCAGTAAGTGAGTGAAATCCTAATCTAAAATTTGACTCTCCTTTCTTTTGCTTCCTCTCACTTTTTTTCCCCTCTCAGCCCCCAGGTTCCTCTACATTTTTCTTGCTTCTTTCCTACTCTCACAGATGGTTCCCCAAGTAGAATTTTACAGAAGTTCTGTATGCTGCCAAATGTAGGTTTGTATCATGAAAAGCAAAATCAACAGTGTTGCTGTTGGTTTGATGAATAATGACATTTGATTATGCTTTTATTTTGTGTTCATCTGAATACCAGGGAAGTTTATTCAACTTGTATCCTACTTCTAAGCATCCATTATGTGCCAAACTCTGTGGGAGACTCTGGAGATAAAAATCATTAGCAAAGCAGAGTCCTTAGACAGTTCTTTTTCTGTATTTGTGACCATTTAGATATCTTTTGTGAATCATCTCTCCACGTCTGTTGATTACCCATCCTTCACCTTCCCTTCCTCCCTGTCCTTACAGTATTTCATTTAACAAATATTTTTGCTCAGTTGTATGGGAGATGTAAAATTAAAGCAAACCTTCTTAAAATTCGTTTAGCGTGTTTTCTGCTTCACCAGTCCACACATTTGGACAAAATTGTCTTTCTGAAAAAGCAGATCTGGAGAGTGACTTCTGTTTTGGCAGTCAAGATGTCTGTATCCCAAATCAGAGTACTAAGTTGGAGTTCTTGTTTTGGATCTGACTCCAGCTTCCTGCTTGAGGGAATCCTGGAAGGCAGCAGGGGATGGATGGCTCAAGCAAAGGGGTTCCTGCTACTGTCGTAGGAAACCTGGATTGCACTCTGGTGTTTTGACTCTGGGCTTGACCCAGCCCCAGCAGTTGAGGGTATTTGTGAAATGAATTAGACAGTAAGAGTTCTTTGTGTCTGTCTCTCAAAAACAAGCCTGGCAGCCAACTCATCACTAATTTTATATTATTCTAAGTAGCTTACATTTGAATTTGAATATTCATATGAGATTGCTGGTTACTGTATTAGGTAGCACTCTGCTCTCTAGACAAGTTACCTACCCTCTGTGATTCTTTAGTTCTTCGTCATTCCTGATCATTAGGGATAAGTAAAGGAAGATGACAAATTAAATATATGGAATTTAGATATAAATTAAAATAGAGATGAATGTGTTTGTAACTCTGCCATCTCATTTTATAAGATATATGTGATTCCCCTATGGAGCAACAGTTAAATAGTATGCATTATTGGAGAAAATTGAACAGTTAGATGAAACGAAACCATTTAAACAGGAACTAGTTACATGGTTGGGTTGTATTTGCAAAGGAACTTGCCCAGATTTTAATTTGTCATCTTGTTTTATTTTAAAGTCATTCTCTATTTGTGTTTTCCAGATGTCAGAGGCAATGATGAGAGGCCCTGAGTGGCAGCCTGTAATATCAACAAGGTTTTAAATAAAAAGCAGCATTTCTCTGATGAGCTAAAGATCTACTTATTTCAGAGACAGTCAGACTGTTTTACTCTCACAGTGTGGCTGGGCATGCTAATCATCCATGTGATTTATGTCGCGGTTCGTTGTAATGCCTCGTTTATAGAGAGGAAGTTTGGGTTTATGGAGCACTTTTGTTTCCATCATCTCATTTTTTTTTTTTTTTTAAGATTGATCTATTAGTATTGGAATGGCAGATTGACAGGGAGAAAGAGAGTCAGAGAGAAAGATCCTCCGTGCCCTGGTTCACTCCCCAAGTGGTCACAAGGACCACAGCTGGAGGCGGCCTGATTTGAACCCGGAGCCAGGAGTCTTATCCAGGTCTCCTATATGGGTGCAGAGTCCCAAAGCGCTGGACCGTCCTCCACTGCCCTCCTAGGCATAAGTAAGGAGCTGGATGGGAAGTGGAGTAGCGGGACATGAACTGGCACTCATATGGGATCCTGGCACGTACAAGATGAGGATTTAGTCTCTGAACTGTTGCACTGGGCTCCCCACCATCTCATTTAATCCCTTGAAGTTCTGTGAAGACGGGAGCAAGTGTCTTAAGAATCACAGGCTCACCTTGGGTGAGTGATTTGTGTAAGGCCACACAGCTAGGAAGTGGCTGAACTCAAATACCTGCATGTGCACTTACTGATCAGAGCTTCAGTGCAGTTAAGTGGTGGTGACTGCAACGATGGAGACATCAAAGCTACTTATATCTATACTCCTTGATTTGTGTTTCCCTCATCATGAATGGTGCTGTTTACACTATGCCAGGCCATTGTCATGCAAAGTTATTTTCAGTTTTTCTTTGAGGTGGAGTAAATTTCATTTGGCCCACATGATTGGTTTTTGAATTGTATCAAAAGGTGTCTTTGTGAAAAGTCCTTTGCTAAATTCTCTGTAAATTACCCAGTTTGATTATTCTATTTCTTGCTGAGATCTTCATTGGTACAGTGATAGAATGGAAACACTTTAACTAATTGTAGCTTTTCATCTGTAAAATGAAATATTCCAGTTAGCATCTGGGAAATGCAGAAACTCAGTTTTAGGAAGCCTCGGATTTCAAATAAAATGGATCACAGCTCGTGGCGGCTGGTGAGTCTGCAATTGATGAGCCATGTGTTGAGACAAGTTACTTAAACTTTCTAAATTAAATGTCCTCATGATAAAATATAACTGATAATGATACCTATTTGCAGAGTTTTTATGAAAATGAGTAGTGCAATGTCCGACATATACTGACCATTTAATAAAAGTTCCCTGTTAAGGTGGATGTTGTCTCTGTGCATTAGGAGATTGGTTGGCTGGATTAGTGAATATTCTGTTTTCCCACAAAACATACAGATAATGCCCATAGCGTTCAGCTTAGTCACGGCCAGTATACCTCACTCAGAGGAAGAGTGAGTTTCGAGTTCAAAAGGTAGGTTATGCATTTCCCAGGGGTCACATGCATTATTTCCTAAAGTGATGTATACTCATTGCATTCGAAAGAATTTGATTTAATGGTCTGGTATATTAGTTTTCTATTACTGCTTTAACAAACCACCGCAAATTTAATAGGTTAAAATAAGTGAGCAATACATTTTGAAATTTCTATTTTTGCTCATTTGAAAGAGTGAGATATATATGTGTGTATATCTATATCTGTATCTATATCTATATCTACCTATCTAGAGAGAACAGGGGGTGGGGAGAGGGATCTTTTATGTATAGGTTCACTCCCTAAATGTCTGGCAGAGTTAGGGCTGCTGCACCAGGCTGAAGCTAAAAGCCAGGAACTTAGAGACCTGAGTACTTGAGTCACTGCCTGCCTCCGCCCTGGGTGCACATTAGCAGGAAGCTGTAACGCACACCCAGTCACTCTAATATGGGATAATAGGACTCTTAATCAGCATGTTAACTACTTTGCCAGATGCCTTCCTCCAAATAACACAAATTTATTTTCTTGCTGGAAATCTGGAGTTCTAAATGATACTAAGAAGACTGTGCTCCTTGGGGCATCTCTGGAAGAGAGTCTCTTCCTTGCCTGCTCCAGCTTTTAGTGGCTACCTGTGTTCTTTGACTGGTGGCTGCCCCTGCTGTGTTTTCAGAACTACCAGTGTAGCATCTTCAAACTGCTCTGCGTCTACTTCCCTTTCGTAAGTACCATGTGGTGACTTACATTGGACCCACCAGATCATTCAGAATCATCTCCCACATCAGTTCCTTAACTCAGTCACACCTGCCAAGACCCTTTTTCTGCAAACGGTGGCATTCTTAGCAGTTCTGAGGATTTGGGTGGACTTCTTGTGGGAAGGGAATCCTAATTCTCCCTATAGTAATAGATAAAATTTGAGAAGGGAGTAAGAGCTAGAGAATATATATATTTTTATATGCATAGTTTCTTGCTTTGGAAAAACTCGTGATCTTAACTGAGAAAGAAAAATTTTTTTGAATTCATTGTGTGCTAGGTAATCAGGATAACTGTAAGAATCTAGAAGGATTCTGTATTCAGATTTCATTAAAGTGTTCCTATGTTCTTTTTCTCTTAAACTATATCAGAAGATGTAGTATGGCTTTTACTTATGGAAAAAAGTAACAAATAGCAACATAAGTATTGCTTTTTTAAACTTTTCCAACTTTAAGAGAATTATTCACTGCCAGTGTTGCATGTGAGAACTTAACGTGCTATGCCACAACACTGATGAATAGATAATTACAGCTCAAAATTAGATATACCCCAAGAACTCTGAGGATCCCCCTAAGAAGTGTATACATTATGGGTGTTAATGCATGTGCAACAACTGAAACACAGTGAAGTAGTAATGTGATACAATGTAGATTTTGGAACCATTATGTTGACTCACAGGTAGGAAACTTGCTTTAATGCTCCCTCAAACCAGCCTGATCTGCATGAATGTGAATGATTCAAATTTTTGCCTCAGCAAAATTGCAAATGTCCCCAATCGTGAATCTTCATGTCATGCGTGCAGAGTCAGAAATACCTTAGTTGGCATTTTGTGCTCGTTGTTAGTGCTGCTCATTAAATACTGCCCGCTCTGTTCCTTTTGACATATGATAGGATTTCATATCTCTTTGAAATGGCCTGACTATGAAAATTACTTTAATCAATAAGACGTTGCGCAGTGGCCAGTCACTTTTTTCTTCTTTTTTCTGGACAGTCTCTTTCAGGCAGGGGCTTTAAGAGCTGATGTGCAATGTGCGTAAGCAGAACCATCTCACATAGTTTGAGTGCAGGCCTTAAATGGGAGTGTTGATAGACGCATGTTGGACTTGAGGTGGACAGGTGTTAGCTGGAAATGAGGGATTGGTTCTTAGCTCACAGGGTTGGTATCTATCATAGTTTGGCTGTCCCTTCTCCCAGAATGGGCACCTTGTAGGACTCCAGTGCTCTGGCTCTGGTCCTAAATACAGTGATTTATGGAAATATTTGAGTATATTCACCTGTTGAGCTATCTGCTTATGTATGCAATATGTATACATTACATATGTATATATGTTGTATGTATGTGTATGTATGATGTATCTAGTACCTATGTAGGTATCCGTAGCTCTGCATTTATCTGTGGAAGTGGACTTGCTGATGGCCTTGGAACACAGCCTTTGATTTCCTCAGCTTGATAACTTGGGAGAAATTTCTTCCTGACTGTAGACCCCTGACCTTTCTTTTCTTACAGCTTTTAGATATTTGGTAATTGTAAATGCTTTAAGCATTTTAAATTCCTAATGCTGATAATTAAATGTAAATCTTACACAACACAAAAATGTCTTTCTCAAGGACCCTGGAATCATCTCTGTGAGATGATAGCATGAGGGGAGATAGCACCCCTCTGTCTGTGTGAGTGTAGGGACCTCACTTTGGAAGGTAACCGTTAGCAGGCACAGGTGATCTAATCACACTGACCACCTTCCCTGATATGTCCTCCAGGACTTTTTTGTTAACTTACTGCAGCATTTGAACGTACTCCTGTCTTTGGTTTCAAAAGAAGAGTTCAGTCTTTCTCTCCTATTGTGGTGGTCTTGAATGACAACTTCCCTGACATTTTTAGCGTATGTTCAATGTAGTTTTTTTTTTTTTGTAATACTGAACATATACTAAAACATTTAATTATATATGAGAAAGGCAGAGCAACAGAAAGAGAAGGAGAGAGAGACAGGTCTTCCATCTGATGCTTCACCACCCATATGGTATTTAACCCAAGCTTGTCTAGGTTAAGCAGAAGCCAAGGGCTAGGATCTCTATCCTGAGCTCGCATATGGCTTGCAAGGGCTCAAGTAGCTTCGCCATCTTCGCTTCCTTCTTGGTGCATTAGCAGAAAGCTGTATAACAAACTGAGGAGCTAAGATTCCAGGTGGCACACAGACAGCCATTGGTGGCATTGCAAGGGATGGCTTTAACCCACCGTGTCACAATGCCAACCCTGAATACATACTTAATTTGATTAAATAGCGCAGTCTGTTTGGGGTTTGGCTATAGTAGGCTGTGTAGTCCCATATATATCTGTTGGCAGTGCTCCCCACAGTTCTACCAAACTGAGATAATACTCAGAATTCTAGTATTAATAGGGAACCAAGTAGCAGTTTGCTGTTTTTTTTTTTTTTAAGACTTTGCGGTTGTCAAATTATCTGTGATTCTGAGTAGTTTGTTTAACTCAGATGTTTGATAGCTTTGAGGCTTTCTCTCTTTCTTTCTATTGGGATTGCTAATGTTTTCTTGCTTCTTTACAGGAGTTTCTGTTATGGTCAGTCAAGGATGTGTGAATCTGATACATTTCAAACACCTTCTTTCATGCTTTCAACCACCAGTGAGCTATACTCATGTTGTTTGTCTAACAGAAATTTACATTTAAAAATGATGTTTTGTCCTTCAAATTTGCATAAAGGTACAAAAATAACATATAGGAATGGTCATATATTATTTATTCAGATTCATTAACATTTGCTTCATTTGTCTATTACATATTCTTTCTACATATGTACAGCCCTCTCTGTGTGTATGTATAAACATATATATATATATACACATCCATTTAAAAATATTTTTCAGAACTACTTGTAAATAATTGTAGGCAGCATTTTTCTTCACTAATTTAGTGTGCTTTCCCAGAACATGCAAAAGCTATCACCACAGTACAAATATGATATTAGGAAGTTTAATATTGATTCAATATTATTGTCTTACCTACTATTTATATTAAATTAGTTTTTCAATAATCTCAGTATTGAGTTTTATAGCATTTCCTCTCTCCTGCCCAGAATTCTATTCTAGTCTCTTCAGCTTTCTTTCATTCATTCTATACCTCAAGATTATTTGTAGATTGTTCATGCTTGGGTTTGTCTGATAGCTTTTCATGATTCTGCGTTTTTTTTTTTTTCTGAAAAACTTCCCAAGTGATATGTGTCATCAGGACTTTATGTCAGGAGCCAGATGATATCAAAGTGTTCAATGACTGAACAGGTTGACTGTGGTTACTTGTTGAACATGAGTGACCATTTTTCTCTTTGGAATGAACTATTTCTTCAATTGGCACATTGGAAGCACAAATCTACTTGCATGTTACACTTGTTATGAACTCACTCCGCATTAGCTCCTACAGATTTCCCTTGTTTTTGTTGTAATTACATAGCACTCCATCATGTTTGTGTGTTTTAGTTTATTCTGTCAACCTGCTAAGCATACACATGCAGTTTATTTCTAATATTTTATAATTATAAAATATATTGCAATGGATAATCTAATGTAAATGTCTTATTGTTGAAGGTATTTCTTTAGGGTGGTTTTCTAGAATGAGAGTGCTGTGTTAAAAAGGAAAATGCATATGTAGTTTTGTTGGAGGTTGCCAAATGCCCCTGACTTAATGGTTATATCATTTACATTCCCACTGACAATGAACAAGAGTGCTTCACAAGCCTTGCCAATGAAATGCTGTTGCCAAGAGTTTTAATTTCCTACCAATCTGATAGAGGAAGAATTGCATTTCTGTGACTTATATTTGCATTTTTCTTATTACAGGTAAAATTTAAATAGTTTTAAAAGAGCAGGGATCATCTTAAAAGTTTTTAAAGCAGTTGTTAGCCAGTGTCTTTAGTTTGTTATTCTCTTGAGGTTTTGACAACTTCCTCTGTTTACATAAACAAAATTTAAGATATATTAGAGATAATAGGTTTTTAAAAATATAATTTTTATTGGAAAGACAGAATTATGGAGAGTAGGAGAGACAGAGAAAGATCATCCAAGTGCTGTTTCACTCTCCAAAGGCTGCGTTGGCTAGAGTTGAGCTGATCTGAAGCCAGGATCTAGGAGCTTGAGCCATTCTCAGCTGAGAGAAGGAGAGATTATGAGAGATCTTCCAAGGCCTGGTTCACTCCCAAAATGACCTCAGAGGCCAGGGTAGATCAAGTTCGAAGCCAGGAGCTTTCTCAGGGTCTCCCATGTGGGTGTAGTGACGCAGGGATTTGAGCCAGTACATAAGCAGGCAGCTGGATTGGAAGTAGAGCAGCCAGTTGGAATATTGGTGCACATATGGGATGTCTACATTGCAGGTAATTAGCCTGTTGAGCCCTGAAACCTTTTTTTATAGCAAGGATATAGATGAATTAATTCAAGCATGTTTCCTTGTAGAATTGTTTCATTTTAGGGCCTGGCGCGATAGCCTAGCAGCTAAAGTCCTCGCCTTGAATTTCACCAGATCCCATGTGGGCACCAGTTCTAATCCCGGCAGCCCCACTTCCCATCCAGCTCCCTGCTTGTGGCCTGGGAAAGCAGTCGAGGACGGCCCAAAGCCTTGGGACCCTGCACCTGCATGGGAGACCTGGAGAAAGTTCCTGGCTCCTGGCTTTGGACCAGCACAACACTGGCCGTTGCGGCTCACTTGGGGAGTGAATCATTGGATGGATGATCTTCCCCTCTGTTTCGCCTCCTCTCTGTATATTTGACTTTTTAATGAAAATGAAATAAATCTTTTTTAAAAAAAACAATTGTTTTATTTTATTATTTTTATAGCTCTCTGGATTAATTGTGATTTTAAATATATGGTCTGAGGAGTGAATTTAATTGTGTCAGTTCCAAAAGACAATACAGTATCTCAGCATCAACTGTTAATTTTACCTATCAGTTTGAGGGACACACTATGTGTATTGAATTTCCATACGTACCTGGGTCTGTCTTTATATTTGCCACACCAATCTTTGCCTATTCATGTGCCAGTACTACCCAGCTTTAGTTTTAGAAGTGCTATAGAATGCTTAGTGCCTGGTTGAGCTAGTCCTTTTACATAGTTTTGTTGTTTCAGTATTTTCCTAGCTATTGAGCCATTTTCTTTTTCAACCTTATTCTGTTTAGGGAGAAGTTGTTTTTTTCTTTTTGTGATACTGAGTTACATCTCCATTTGTCATAATTTACTTTTGTGTCTTTCAGTAGTGTTTTCAAGATTGTCTCATAAGCATTTCTGTTACTACATAACAAATTATACCTAAACCTAGTGGCTTGTCGTGTCACCTGCTTTGTTTAGGTGAGGAACTCAGGAATGGCCTACTTGGCTGGTTCTGGCTTGGGGTGCGGCGGGGGGCTGTCTCATGTCAAGGTAATAGATGGAGCTTCACACATCTAAGGCTTCATCACAGCTTCCAAGATGGCGCATTCCTGTAGCCGACCAGTTAGTGCTGGCCTGTGGCAGGATCCCATTGTTTCCTGCTGTGTGGCACCCTTTCTCAGGCTGCCTGCGTGTCTGTGCCATGTGGCAGCTGGCTTCTGCTGCACGGATGCTCTTGAGAGAGAGCAAACTAGAACTACAGTTGTTGTCGTACCGAAAACTGGATGTCACGTATCATTATTTCCACAGTATCCAGCTCATAAGTCGTAGCTATTCCGTGCGAGTCTGTTTGAAGGAGGGGTTGTATGGAGATGGGCAATGTGTTGAGACCATCTTGGACGTCCAGGTCCTGAGTATTTGTAATCTAGTCTTGGGCTTGCTACTCTCCTTGGCTGTATCCCCACAGTCTTCCTGGACTGCTCGCACTTCCCACAAATGCTTGCCATGGGAGCTAATGTTCTTTATCTGTGAGTTAGTTTAAAGGGATGTGTTTTGTGTACTTTTATCAGTTTTTGTTTCTCTGTATAGTTTATGTGGAAAAATTGTGGAGTGATTCAGAATTAGATGGCCACCATCATTCTTTTATTAAAGATGTTGTTTATTTGTGTTGCAAAGTCAGATATACAGAGAGGAGAAGAGACAGAGAGGAAGATCTTCCATCTGTTGATTCACCCCCCAAGCGGCCACAATGGCCGGAGCTGCACTTATCTGAAGCCAGACACCAGGAGCCTCTTCCGGGTCTCCCATATAGGTTGGGCTGTCCTTGAGAGCTTTTTAATATTTGACAGTAATTGTGTTTAGCAATGCAGAAAACTTGATGGTCATCTCTTAGAAGACTATACAGGCTGCTTCTGGTACATCACTTTTAGCTGAATGTATGAATGCCTTACTGTTCAGTTAGATGTAACTCACTGGAGGATTCAAAGATAGCATTAGGATTTCTGCTTCACTGCAGTTTAGAGTCTGAGTGTCGGGAAGATTCTGGAGTTGTATTTATATTTTTAGTTCAGCTGCCAGCCTTGTGACCCCCAGGTGAGCTCACTGGCTACTGGCTTAGTAGGTCACCTGGGAGCTTCCTCTCCTCTGCATTTCTGCCCCTGATCCTGGACCTCCCTTTGCTGCTCTTTCTCTGCTTTGTGCAGTGCATTCACAGAGTATCCGTGAACAGCTTTGGTCTTCCTGCCCTTCGCCTAGCTGTAGACAGCCACTCCTCAGGACTCAGTGAGGGACTGCAGTGCATTGGCAAGGTTCTGTCTGTTCTCCTACTCCTGTGTGCTGTATTCAGCAGTCACCTGTGCCCCCAAATCACCATATAAGCACCCAGTGAAGGCCCATGGGAACTAATGGATACGTGGTAGCCAGGGCTGATAGTGATGCTAAGATAAGCAATTGTGGTAGCCCACACTTAACCTTTTACTAATTTGAAATGGTTCAGATGAAATGGTTCCGGATTAGTCTCCATCAGTGGCAACCTCCTCTTCATCTTGCTGGTCTGAAAGTTGAAAGAAGCCAGGAATGTGTCTTCTCCCTGTAGGTCATTTTCTGGGCTTTAGTTCTTTTGGATTTCTTTGTAGCCCTAGATTACCAACGGGTTCAGAAAAACTGATTTTGTGGCTCATCTAGCTTGCTGTTTTTAGGATGGAACAACACTACCTTGTTACAATCTTTTACTCCGAAAGTAGACATGAAATTGTCTTGATTTTGATTCTAAACATGGGATTTTGCTATGTTGAATTATATGCCTATCATGGGCAAGTTGCTATTAAGAATGGGCAGTGTGGATGGTGGCCATAGATCCTCTCAGATGTTTTGATATAGGACATTGAAAGGGATTTAGCTGAGGATTAAGATGGTGTAGACAAAGACTAGTGGAACTCTAGTAAATGACCTCATGGATTGTGTAGCAGAAGTTTGTAATTATTTTGATATCTACTTGCTTAGCAACAGAACCCTGAATGTTTAGCTGTATTCATGGTGATCAGAATAATATCTGTTTCTCAACCTCCCCTGAAAATAGGCAGAGGCAGTCTGTTCAAGTTATGGCCAGGAAGATACAGGGAGAGATGCCTTAGAGTTGCTTATGGGAAGTCTCTCTGAAGAACTTCTCTATTGTTCTTCCTCATTTCCACTGCCTGGTGTGCAGATTAAATGGCATGAGCCTCTGCAACCATTTTAGACCATGTGTTGTCCTGGAGGAAGAGTGCCACTCACTGGGAAAGCAGAATTATGGGGAGAAGGAGTCACCCTGATCTCATGAGCATTTTCTGTTCCAGGCCTGAATTTCCTTTGTCTTGGCCTCTTTCATGAGAGAAAATAGTAAAATCTCTATTGTAGTAACCTGAGTTTGGGAGAGAAGTATTCCTATCACATGAATGTACAACAAAGCCAATCTGAGATAGCAAAATGAGATGCATGAAATCAGAATCTTAGAATTTTGGAGCTAGAAAAATTCCTTAATGTCTCTTAATTCAGTTTTCTCCTTTTGAAAATTATGGAAATTGAGACTCAGAGAAGTTAATTTAGTTTTTCAAGAAATTATCCAATTACTGACAGTTTGCTATAGGTAGCACTTGAGCAATCTTCTAAATAGGCCCAGGACTCTAAAACCATTTAACACGCTATTTTAGGGCCCGAAGTGGTGGCCTAACTGCTAAAGTCCTTGCCTTGCATGCACCAGGATCCCATATGGTTGCCAGTTCTAATCCTGGTGGTCCCGCTTCCCATCCAGCTCCCTGCTTGTGGCCTGGGAAAGTGCTCGAGGAAAGCTCCTGGCTTTGGATCAGCTCAGCTCTAGCTGTTATAGCCATTTGGGGAGTGAATCAAGTGAATGGGAGATCTTGCTTTCTGTCTGTCTCTCCTCCTCTCTGATTATCTGCCTTTCCAATTAAAAATAAAATGAATCTTTAAAAAACCCTCAAAAACAAAAAAATTGCTTTTTTAAAAAAGAAACATATAATAAATATCATTTTATGTATTTGTACATATGTGTATATATATATATATAACATCTTCTCTTGAATCACATTCCTATTTATATACAACAGAGGCAACCTAAATACTATGCTTTATTAAGGTATATGACATCTCAGTACATTTTCTAAACCTTGGCAAGGAAACTTAATAGTATCTATTAATTAGAGGAAGAAAGTCCTGTGGGTTAGACCTTCTTTTCCACTGCCCTTTTAGTAAGTATGGGTCCTGAAATAGACCAGTAAAAAATATATCCCTTTCTTTCCCAAATAAAGCAACAGGAAGCTATAAATGGATCTCAACTGAGGTCACTCTTTCTGCTTCAGGGACAGAAAAGATGTGGGCCAGAATACTTCCTCTTCCCTGGGAGGAAGCTGGACTTGACCTTGCAGTGTCTCCTGTCAGATGGCACGCCATCCTTGGGCTGGCCACATGCTGCAGCCTCCAAGGGAGTGACCACAGCTCTGGGACCGGGGGAGGGGTTAAGCACAGAGAAGGAACTAACCACACACCATGTGAGCATTGAATCTAGAGAGAGTCAGACGGCTGGAAATCCTTTTGTTGCTGATTGACTTGCGTGGCTTTCTGTTGCTAAAAGATTAAATCTGGTATTGTTAAAAATGATTTGTATCTTGGTATAGTTAAAAAACTTAATCTGTCACGAAAACAGCAGATATCTTTTCTTGTGTTGTCTTAAAATATAGCTAGTACTAGAATCTATTTTTCCGTCATGGTGTTCATTCCACCTCACTGACTCAAAACAGGCACTTAGCCAAGGCCAGTCTTCTATTGTCAAAGTGAGATAGTTCTGAAATATGGTTCAGAGGGACCCCGAAACTCCCTCTGCTCCTGGTACCACCCACCAATCTCAAAGCAAGTAGAAAACCATACCATTTTTCCCTTTAATGTACCTGGAAGAGGTAACAAATGAAAACTACATGATTATGCTTTAAAAATGATTGGGTTGTTATGTAAGAGAGGCACCAGTGAGGAAGGCAGAAGGAAGAACATTGGTTCAGGACCAAAGGGAACTGAGTGTCACCAGGATTCGGAGTAGCCGGAGTTAGGGTGTGGTTTGATGGGGAGGCCTGGAGAAGACACTAAGGTGGAACCTGAAATTCTTTTTTTTTTTTTTTTTTAAAGATTTATTCATTTTATTACAGTCAGATATACACAGAGGAGGAGAGACAGAGAGGAAGATCTTCCGTCCGATGATTCACTCCCCAAGTGAGCCACAACGGGCCAGTGCGCGCCGATCCAAAGCCAGGAACCTGGAACCTCTTCCGGGTCTCCCACACAGGTGCAGTGTCCCAATGCATTGGGCCGTCCTCAACTGCTTTCCCAGGCCACAAGCAGGGAGCTGGATGGGAAGTGGAGCTGCCGGGATTAGAACCGGCGTCCATATGGGATCCCGGGGCTTTCAAGGCGAGGACTTTAGCCGCTAGGCCACGCCGCTGGGCCCGAACCTGAAATTCTAACATCAGAACTGGTCCCAGACTGTATGAAGGCTGGCTTAGGGATGATGTTGCTGGCAGTTCCAGGCCTGCCAGCCATGTTTAGTGTGTGTGATCAGAGCTGGGGGAGCTTTTTAACCCAGGCGTTTGCCCCCCTGGTGTCTCACAACTTCTGTGTAGTTTCCTGGCCACACATGGAGACAGCTGCAGCCGGTGTCCTTGATGCCAGCTTGCTGGGGGAATTTTCCACAAAAGCACACGAGGATTTGTCCCACCCTACTGAGAATGCTATTTTTCTGGATGGATCTCTGTTTATGCATGAGAAAACTTGGCACTGGTGAAGCGGTAGCTTATTTTTCTTTTTTGTTTGGTTTTATTTTGTGCTTCAGAAATAGAACAGATTAAGCCTTACTTGCTTTTGAAGGCTCCTGCTCTCCCTACAGCATAACTTTAAATTCTGATCTCCCCAGGCAAGAGTGTGGAAAACATCTTCTAGCTTTTGTGAAAAGCAATGCAAATGCACGGGGATATTTGGGTGTTTTTTTTTCTTTGCGTAATTTAATTTATATGTCTTTGAAAATAAATCTTTTTTTCTGCTACCAAAAATGCATGCTTATTGTAAAGAAATTAGAACAATTCAGAAAGCATACAAAAGAGGGAAAAGATTGGAAGGTAATTAAAGCATTGAAACAAAATTACAATAGAGCCAAAAGGCATCTTAGAAATATTGTAACAGGGGCCCAGCCTTGTGGGTGGGGTTCTTGGTCATGCATGCACCAAAGTCCCATGTGGGCACTGGTTTGTTTCCTGGATGCTTCACTTCCCTTCCAGCTCCCTACTTGTGGCCTTGGAAAGCAGTCAAGGATGGCCCCAAACCTTGGGACCCTGCACCTGCATGGGAGACCCTGAGAGGGCTCCTGGGTCCTGGCTTTGGGTCGCCTCAGCTCTGGCTGTTGCGGCCACTTGGGGAGCGAACCAGCGGATGGAGGATCTTTCTCTGTATCTCTCCTTCTCTCTGTAAATCTGAGTTTCCAATATATAAATCTTATTATTTGTTTAAAGAAATATTCTAGCAGAGCAAACTCTTCTGTGAATGGTGAACCTGGGACTCAGAGAAGTTAGACAACTTGGTCAAGGCTACACAGCAATCAAAAGAGTTGGGGTTGGAATTAGTTGCTTGCTTTCTTTTATAAAAACTTTATTTTTTACTTACTTAGCTAAGGGAAAAAGACAGATAATGAGAATGTTACCAAATAACTAGTTCACTTCCTAATTGCCTGCAGAGGTTGGGGCTAGGTTGGGACCAAGGCTGGAAGCCAAGAATGCAATCAGAATTTCCCATATGGATAGCGGAAATCAAATTGCGGGAGTCACTCTTGCTGCCTCCCAGGACTTGGTTTAGTAGAAAGATGGAGTTAGGAGCCAGAGGCAGGAATTAAACCCAGACACATTGTTATGGGACATGGCTGCATAACCTCTAGGTTAAACTCCTTTTCCTCTCTTGATTAGCTTTTTCTCTTCTGTCAGTTATTTTCAAGTTTGTTCTCCCGTTTTGATGATGAGGTTTTTTTGTTTGATTCAGATGTTCCTCAGAAGTGCACTTGTGAAACAAGTGTGTCCTAGCCCGTGGAAGCAGGTGTGGGGGGGAAGGACACGGTGCCTGCTCCTTCTGGAGGAGTCCCTCTGGAACGCCTTACTTTCCCTGGATCATCACTTGGCTTTTAAAGGGTTTGCTTGTTGATTGATTTGAGAGGCTGAGCAACAGAAGCAGAGGGAAAGACATAGATAAAGGTCTTTTGACCTCTAGTTTACTCCTCAAATAGCTATACAGCTAAGTCTGGGTCAGGCTGAGGCCAGGAGCTGGCAGCCACATTCACATTTTTCTCACGAAAAGACTTAAACCATCCTTTTCTGCCTTTCTAGGCATGTCGGCAGGACGCTGGATCATAAGTGGAGTAGCCAGGACTTGAACTGGTGTTCCAGTGTGGGATATTGGCATTATAAGCAGCAACTTAACTTGCTGTGCTACAATGTCAGCTCCTGAAGCCACATTTGATAAACAATCCCTGTACCATATTGCTTGCATTCATTCATTTATTTAGTAAGAGTTTTCTGAGTGCTTAGTATGCGTCAGGCACTTTTTGGCATGAAAGTGTATAGTGAACAGGACAGTCAGGGAGAGAATTGTGGGGCTGCGGAGAGGGTCCTGTCGCACGTGGGCTGTCTCCTGTTTGTGGGAACCTTTCGTATTCTCTCCTTGGTGTTTTAAATATACCTTCTAGCTTGAAGCAGGAACTATACTTGACACAAACCATCTGGGGAACCCCAGATTGGCTTTTGTTTGTTTGTGACTTAATGTTTTCCTCTTTGCTCATTTTGAGAAGCAGCAATGTTTTCCAGTCTTCATCCAGTTCACTTTCACTCTCTGTGGTTGATGGTGAACTTGGAAGCTGCCCTGGGGCTTGTTTCTGTTTCTGCTTTTATTAGCATAAAAGAAGAGGAAATTGTCCATTCCAAGGGCTGCCATTTGAACCCATTGCAATCCTGTATAGTTTTAATGGCTGATAAAAGTCAAAAGCTTATGTGTTGGCAATTCAATTTATGTGTTATGTGTTATATGAAATTCAGTTCACCCTTTATGGTCCAAAAAATAAAGTCTTCATTGGATAATAAGCATGTTGCTTTGCGTATTTTCCATGGCTACTTCCTCATCACATGTAGCAGAATAGAGTGGTTGTGACAATAATCACATGATCCTTAAAACCTGAAATCTGTATTACCTGGGCCTTTGTAGAAAAGCTTGTTGATTCTTAGTGATTCTTAGTACTAAAGCCTTGGATGGGGTTCCGGGGGCTCAAGGATCTGCACCTCCTCCCAGCTCCTCTGTGTGTGAATGCATCGATCTCCTTCCTCTGTCAGTACAGGTGACTTCCTGCTCTTGACTTGAGGCATGCTGCTGAAAGCTCGCCGCCTGTCCCTGGTGCCACATCATAGGAAGTGAGGACAGGATTTTGAGGTGAAG
Source organism: Ochotona princeps (assembly GCF_030435755.1). Classification (NCBI taxonomy): domain Eukaryota; kingdom Metazoa; phylum Chordata; class Mammalia; order Lagomorpha; family Ochotonidae; genus Ochotona; species Ochotona princeps. The sequence goes on from NC_080850.1 coordinate 26,733,014, forward strand.
GAAAGGGGACATTTACTCTGTTGACAGGTGAGAGCATAGCTGATCTTGCAGTCTCAAGAACTGTTGCTGTGTTGGATGAGGCTCTTGAGGGGCTTTTGAAGAGAACCACATGAGGTGGGTACTTCTGTGATGAAATCACAATTCTATATATATTATCAGGGAGAGAAATATAGGTGGTCCAGCCACCCTCAGATGTTCTGGTGTGGTCAACTGTAGTTATTTAGGAAATGGCTGTTGGTCTACTGCTTAGCAAGCAGCTTCCCTACACACTGGAGGGCTGTTAACAGGATTCATTGCGAACTGGCCAGATGCTTCAAAAGCTATCTACTCCATTATTTTCCTCTTGTTTTCCAGAGAAGGAGATGCAGTTTTAGAGATGCCAGATCAGTTGCTCAAGTGGTGATTCATCCATGAGAGGATATGGACTCCGGATTCTGCGTCTGTTTGAGAGTACCCTCAGTCACATTGGCTTTGGGCTGCAGATCATGTCTTGCTCATTTCTCATCTCATTGCCTGACATATAGTGGAAAGAACACAATCCCCTCCTTCCCCGCCTGCTGCCTCTGTGGCTTTTATTTTGTTTCCTGGCCATAGCTGAGAGGACGGTGGGCAGATGCAGGTTTCGGAATTTCCTTTGGTTGATTGCTATGCTCGTTGTGCTTTGATCCATCGATTGAGGGAAATTGAGTGAAAACGATCCACATGCCGATCTGAGCCGGCATCTCATTGCTTAGCCTGGCTCCGGTCTCACATTGTGTGTCTAATGCCAGCAACAAATCCCCAGGCTCGATTAGCAACGGTTCCAGCCCAGTGAGCACCGATCCAGAAACTGCCTGGACATGATGTTTCATCAGGGAAAAAATCGCAACCACAAAACCTTCTCTTAAACTAACCAAGGAGGATGCCTGTGTTAGCATCACTGTAATTCAGGGGTGGTTGTTAAGTAAAATGCACCATGGTTTTATGGATTTATTTTTTTCGTTAAGTTGAGTGAGTAAAATGAGGCATGTGGCTTTGTGAAATGTTGTTTTGAAATAGTCCTGGAAACAGAGGCTTGCTGGCAGAATTCCTTTATGTAAGAGAACTCGGGTGTGGAAAACAGGTGCAGTGGGAATTTCTGTTTGTTGCTCTAATACCCACTACTTTCTTTTCTCCTCCTCCCTCCAGCTGTACTCTGAAATGGCTTCTTTTTCATGTGCTTATGGACTGAGACTGAGTACGCAGGTAGTTCCAAACTGACCTAAGCCAATTTGTGGACTCCTTCCCAGATTTCAGATAACAGGGTGGGGGCTTAGTCAGTGACTTATTTCAGGGCAATGGAAGGTATCCTAAGATCTGTTTAGATTGCTGTTTTTCTTTTCCTTGGATCTTTGTTGAGAAGGATGTATGACCTGAAGCTCAAATAGCTGATGAAGCTTCATTAGGAGTGCTCTGGGAGGTAGGGAAAGTCTTGATGAGTTTCACATAATTTATGATAATTCCTTTTCCCGTGTTATCCTGGGCTTGGAAAGGTGTGTGTGAACTGGTTCTGGGAAATTGACATGACTTGGGAGCCTGTGGGGAATCGGGCTACTTTTGGAGTTTACTTAGCTCATTAAAGGTAGGAGATCTGATGTTACTGAAGGCTTTACCTCTTAGCTTTTCTGTCACATTAGGTTTAAAGAATTTTTCCGTTTTTGTTGTTGTTGTTGTTGTTGTTGATGCCACAGGAAGCATCCTGTTTGATTTTGGAAAGAATGACACTAAGTAGGGAATTGCCAGTTCTCCTAAGAAGGGATCTGAGAGCAAAAACATGACAAAGGAAAGAAAACGTGTTTAAGTACATCCGCTGTGGTTTTTTACTGTTTTCTGAATGTCCTGATTGTCTGTTTGACTCTACTGTGGGCCACAGAGGAAAGAAAGGAGTTTGTGTGACTACAAGATTTCAAAGACTCTTGTGTATAATAATGGCATTTAAATAGTGTACTCAGGTAATCACACATTTTCTAGCTGTCACTTATACTCATGAAAATGTTTTTTTCGTAAGAGTTTGCAGGAGGGATCAAAAAACACTAGGTATTGCAGTTACATACTATATATTAAAATTAAATCTGTGCTCCTTTTTATTCTCTAATAGGTTTCTATAACACAAAGTGATTTAAGTTTGGTTATACTAAAATGGTAATGACTTCCTTATCGTTCTTGAGTTTTAGAAATAGTTGCGGTTTGGCATAGATAATCACATCAAAAATTTTTTTTCCAACTTCAATTGGTGGTCATGAAGAAGCTTGCAATTTTTTTTTTTAAAGACTTATTCATTTTATGACAGCCAGATATACAGAGAGGAGGAGAGACAGAGAGGAAGATCTTCCGTCCGATGATTCACTCCCCAAGTGAGCCGCAACGGGCCGGTGTGTGCCAATCCGATGCTGGGAACCAGAAACCTCTTCCGGGTCTCCCACGCAGGTGCAGGGTCCCAATGCATTGGGCCGTCCTCAACTGCTTTCCCAGGCCACAAGCAGGGAGCTGGATGGGAAGTGGAGCTGCCGGGATTAGAACCGGCGCCCATATGGGATCCCGGGGCTTTCAAGGCGAGGACTTTAGCCACTAGGCCACGCTGCCGGGCCCTGCAATTTTTAAAATTATAGAATTTGTTGTGTAATTGGCAAGTTTATGGTCTTGAGACCTGCAATTGGGTAGTTACATTAACATGTTTTCCCCAAATTTTATAATGATGCCCAAGATTTTTATATGCTCCAGTTCTGTTTATCAACTATGTCATGACAATCACTGACAAAAATGCTATTTTAAATTAAGTTACAGCCATACTTCAGGCCACAGTTGGTACAATATAAGGGTTAAGTCTGCATGCTTTTATGGCCTGGGTTTGGATTTGGGCCTTGCTACTTGCATTTTAAATAACCTCTTTGTTCACTGGTTTCTTTATCTGTGAACTGGGAAAATGATAATTTTGGGATGTTAAGAGGGGCTCTCCTGTCTTAGGAGTGCCAGCCAGCCCTGGAGTTGGCACCCACAATTCCTGTCCTGAGCATGCAGTGTCTCCTGGTATCTCCTGACTTGACCATCTGCAGTCTCCATCCCACTCTGGTTCTCTCAGAAACTGGATTACAGTGGCTGTAATTTCCCAAGAGGCCACACAGAGATGCGGTGCCTTAGTGCACAGGGGCATGAAGGACTTGCCCAACTGATTGTTAGCAGCACTGCCAAAGCTCCAATTCCCCCACCGGTCAATGACTCTTCTTCCAGATCAGGACACAGTTCAGCAGGTGTACAGGTATTAGCAATTAGGAGTGGTGCTGGTTTGGCTGCTCTTTTATATGCATGTCAGGTTGGTTTGGTAGTTTTCACGGATGAAACATGACTGATTCTTGTGAGCCCTGGGGAAACCAATGGTGGCGAGCAAATACTAGTTTTTGTTTTTTGGGTGCATTTGTTGTCATGGTCATCAACCAATGAGAAAGTGCTTGAGTTATGAGTTCTTAGCGGTTCTAGATTGCACTGTCAGCCACTCTGTTTGTGGATTGTGGATTCTGGGGGTCCTGAAGGGGCTTCTTTGGAGACCTCAGCAAGTAGCTGTTTTATTAAACTTACTGGATACATTTAATTTCTCTAGAATTAATGCTTCCCTGCTGATAAAGACCAGCACAATATCAATCTTCAGTGCTGGATTAAGAGTGAAATGGAAAGGGGATTTAGGAAAGTAGTGTTATTTGAATAGATGATGTTTGTAAACTGAGACTCAAATGTATCACTTAGATTTCCCAAGATCACACCGCTAGTTCATGAGGAATTTGGCCTTGCATCTGAATCAGTCAGTTGCAGCATCATTATCTGTTTAGGGGGAAGGAAAATTGGGGATGCTAATGAAGACCAGAAAAACTTGTGGGTCCTGATGACCCAACAGAAATATCGCCTCAATGATTTTTTGAACTGTGAGGTCACCACGTTTCACTCCCACACTTTCCTCCATTTCAGGTGTGAATCAAATGACCAGAAAAAGAAATGTTACAGAATCCACTGTATCTGTAGTGACTCCAACAGGAAAATGGTTTTCTGCTGGGGCTTTTCCAGGAGGTTGCAAAGCTTCCATTAAATGTCCGCAGCTTAATACTGCATCCCCAGCGTGCAGGCACCTTGCTGGGCCCAGGAATCCAGGAGGAGGGGCATTGATATCTCCCTGAATGTCAGGGTCAGTTTCTTAGGTCTATAGGAATCTGAGGAATGGATGTGGGATATTTTCTCCTGAAAATAAACTCATGTCCATACTCAGGAGAGGCATGAGGGGTTGCTGGAGTGCTGGAGCATAGGGCCTGAGTCAAAATGACAATTCTTAGTATGCTTCCTCTTTGAATTTGAAAATCTTAAAAAAAATCTCATGGCCTGGAATCTTTTTTTTTTTTAAACATCCCAATGTTAGGTGAAGTGCGAACCAGAGTATGCACAAAGGCCTCCTGGTTTCAGCAAGTGGAGGAGCAGGGGAGGGAAATACATGATGAGGCAACAGAAAGTTGTGGCCCCTGGGGTCAACATGAGTTTGATCTGCAGATCTGCACTTGCTAGACAAGCCAGGCAGATGGGCCAGACGCCTCCCATCCTGTTTCACTTGGCCTGCCTATGAGTTGGTGTGTCCGCATTTGTATAGAAATGTCCTGATAACATCTGATGTGCCAATGTTGAATAGTAAGTCTTGGCCTCAGCTTCAAATCCTCACCTCTCCAGCGTGTGACCATTTCCCCTTCTCCAGGTGCCACACACCTCAGTCTTCCAAGGGAAACAAGGTGGGCTGTTGTTGTGATTCTTAAAGCCCCTGTGCTTCATAGGCTGCTGTGGACTGAACTTGCCTTCCTTCCATTTCTTATGTTGAATTCCAACCCCCAGTGTGATGGTGTTAGGGACTTTGGGTGGTAATTTGCCAACAAGAGCACAGCCCTCATGAACGAGATTAGTATCCTTTCTGATGGAAGCCCCAGAGAGCTGCCTTGCCCTTTCCACCAGGTGAGGACATTGTGGGAAGGTGCCTTTTTATGATCAGGAAGTGGATCCTCCCAGACATTGAATGTGCTGGTGATTTTGATCTGGGATGTTTCAGCTCCTGAAGCTGTGAGAAAGAAATTCCTGTTGTTGGCCTCCCAGTTTATCATATCTTACTATTGAGGATCAAATGGACTAGGATGATTGTAATGACATAGTTTTCTTTCTTTAAATTTGTTTTTTTAATTTTTTGTTTATATTTTATTTTTGCAATACCTGGGGTTGGGCCAGGCCGAAGTCATTACTCAGGACTCAGTCCAGGTCTCCCAAGTGGGTTGACGGGGACACAGGTACTTTGACAGTCAGTTCCTGCTTCCCACAGTCAGCATTCGCTGGAAGCTGCAATCGGGAGTCGAACCAGCACTCGGACCCAGAGATTCCCATGTGAGATACAGGATTTCCAAGTGGCGTCAGAACTGCTGAGTCAAACTCCTGCCCCGTTAACTGTTTTTAAGTGACTCTGTAGAGTGCAAACTTCAAATAGGGGCATACTGATGAGGGATATATAACACTGAGTAGGTCGTTGACACCTGACAAAGAACTATTCTATAGGTAGAAGTTATGCTTTGTATCGACCAGGGCCTCAGTAAAAAATTGGTTGATTGAAATTGAAATCAAAACTCTGTGTAGATTAATACTTGGAATGTGTGTGGTGGAGTTTACCAAGAGGCCTGGCTGCTGTTTTTGGATACTAGAAATACCCAGCATTTCTAGTTTCTACTTTTCATTGCCTGCAAACCAAAGCATCTTTTATTTATTTATTTTTTCTTTTGGAGGGAGATTCAGAGAATCACAGGTCTCATCTGTGAGCTCTGGAGTAAACAGGCTGCAAATTTTTAGTGATTTTATTTTGGAGTGTCAGATAACAGGCAGCTGAAATTGAACCGCTTTCAAATAGCACAAACTGTCTTGTTATTTTTTTTAAGCATTAAATGCATTAAACCTTAAAGGCACAGTGTGTATTTCCCAGCTCACTGTGCAGTTAACCTAAGCAGACACCGCCACACCCAACAGACATTTCTTACCTAAATGAACTGCATACTTGATGGTCTCCCCGCAAATCCTCAGGTTAGCTTTTCCAGATAAGGTAAATGGCAAAAGCACAGGCAGTGCAAAAATTTCTGTTGAGGGTCAGGTAGTAAATATATCAGGCTTTCCAAGTCACAGGTCTGTGTGGTTTCTTGCTTCTACTGTGTTACTGTCAAAGCAGCCATGTGCACCATGCAGACATGGTCATGGATAAAACTTTATATGACCGGGCTTTGGAGCGATTTGGCTCAAGGGTGAGTAGTTTGCCGACCTGTTGTTAAGAGCATAAGCTCACACGGGTGCTCAGAACCCGAAGGTGCCCTTTGCACGGTGTGAGGCTTCCAGCAGGGCCTCAGTCTCCCTGAGAAGGCTAACCTGTGAATGGCATGGCTTCCTAAGTTGCTGTGAGGTTATATGGCTGAGTAGGACCTTGATTGAGACCGGCTCAGGGGATCCTCAGTAATAGGTTCATGTCTATCCTATTTAAGCTCTATCTAAGGCACACTCACACACACACACGCACACACATCCTATCTGAATTTATTTAAATTCATGTTTCTCCCCTCGTTTTCCTACTTGGAATTTGTTGCTGGCAAAGTACCCCCTGCCTCCCTCTTCTGCTTCGCTTACTCTTCAAGTCTAGGCTTCTTCAACTCTTTGCTGCTGCCTACACTGGTCTAAATATATCCTGTGTTAGAATATATACTAAATGGATGCTGAGGAAGAATGCCTGAATGGAGGTGATGGTTTCTGACTTTGATACAGCCTAGATCTGGCTGTTGCGAGCCTCTGCGGAGGGACCCAGTGGGCGGGGAATCTCTCCTCCACCACCCTCTCCTGTCTCTACCTCTCTGCCTTTGTGATGCTGCCTTTCACATTAAAAATAAATAAATAAATAAATAGAAGGTAATTGGCTCTCACAAAGGTGCAGAAATGGCAGTTATTCTGGCAGATAGCTGTTTATGAAAAAATAGGTACGACTTGTCTTTGCATTTGCTTCTCAGCTCTGGGGTCTAGTGATTGCACTGCGGCTTAGCATGACCACCTCTTGAAAAGGTGTTGCTCATTCATCTTTATTCCCTGCTCCCACGCTCAGGTCCTGTTACTCTACTTTCCTTCTTCAGATGCAGTTGTCATCTTTGAATATGCTATATTGCTTACTTCTGGGTTTTGCTTATTATCTGCTTCTCCTGCCGGTGTAAGCAACCCAAGTGCAAGGAATTTTGTATATTCTTTTCACAAAATAGACAAAATATTTGTCAAATGAATACAATTTCTGAAGGCCATATAGGCATAATTGATCCTAGAAAATAAATCACTAAAGAACAAAGCAAATTAAAACTGCTTATCCCCATTTTACAGATGAAGAAATAGGTACCTGATGATTGAGTAGCCTGTAGATGTACGAATAGTGAGTGATAAAATTGTACTTTGAGCCAAGTCATCTGGCTCCAGAATCCATGCTTGTAAGCACTATTTGTGCCGCCTCTAAGTGTTGCTATGGCTGGTCTTTCTTCTCCCTGTTTATTACTATGTCAAGAATGCTTTTTCAGCTACTGCATATTTCATTCCCAGCACCAATTGCAAAGGCAATGTAGCATTTTAATATATGGATACTTTAATTCTTCTGTTTTTAAAGGCTCATTAAGGATTGTTTCATTTTTTTTCCTACCATGAGTAATTCTACAGTAAACCACCTTGAAAGTAAATATTTGCACACCTATATGATGACTTGTTTGGCTTAAATTTCAAAAGCTGTATATAACATTCAGCAAAGCATGCAATTTAAGGTATTTATGAGGAGTCATTTTGAAAAGTGGACATATTAAGTTTTATGCAAATTGTTCAGTTGCTTCATGAATTTCTTTGAGTGATGTCTACCTGTATGTTTCCACTGTTATTATAAAACAGCGGTTTCTGCTGAAAACACACTTGCTAAGCTGTGCAAGTGAAAATGCATTCTTAAACTGAAGCATGTGTCTGTGCTAAGATATAAATTAACAGAAATTCAGAGCTAACATTCAGGCAAAAGCTAAGCAAGGAAAATAAGCCACATCTGTATAAGACTACAGGCAAATTAGAGTATGTTTCGAGGGAAACACAGATCTTGCTTTATGAAGACACAGAGTTAATTAATCTATGTCAAATTGTGTTTTAACTACTTGCCTTTTGGAATAATTCAAGTTCACTGTTGCAGGAATTAATCTATCTCTCCTTTGCCATTTGTAATTGTCGACCTGACAGGCATTTACTTGGATATTTTTTGTAGTATGAAGTGTTTATGGTGCAGAATTAACATCATTAGACAAAATGTCACCCTTTGGGTGCAGACACGAAGTATTTTTACCTCTGGAAGTGTCAGCCCAACCTGTTCTGATAGATGCAAGGACTAACCTGGGAGGCTGCCAGCTGGGTGAGTATTCCCTTTGGTAATCTTCAGAAACACACAGTAAGGGTTACACCTGAGGGCTAGGGATGCTCTGTGTGTGTGTGTGCACAAGTGTGCACCGTTGTGAAACTGCCTGAACAAGAATATATCCAAGCCATTTTGCTTCATCAGCTGTGACTCTCAAAACATTCTGCTACAATCAGTTGAAATTTTATTCTAATCAAGTTGATGAGCAGACTGCCTAGCACTGCCCTAAACACTTAGAACCTCTGGAGCTAGCCCTGTGGCACAGTGGGTGAAGTCTCTTCCTGTGATGCTGGCACTCCATGTGAACACTGTCTGAGGCCTGACAGTTCTGCTTCCAGTCTAGCTGACTGCTCATGCACTTGGAAAGCAGGGACAGTGACTCACAGTACTTGGTCATGAGCCACCCACATGGGAGATCCAGGATGTGGCCCATTTCTGGCCAATGCATGGCAACCTCTGCCTTACTCTCCCTCTGTAACTGCCTTTCAAATGAAAATAACAAAACACTGACAACTTCAAGGCATCCTTGGTACTAGCCAGGCAGATCAGTAACTGGGGCTGATAGGTAGTGTCGCAAATCATACTCAACATGGACCAGAGAAGGAGGGGATTCAGTTGGGTGTTGAAGGATGCCATTCATCAGGTAGACAGGTGGGATTCAAGACAGAGTAAGGAAAAGCTGCAACGGGCAGAGATATGAGACAGCAAGGCATATTTAGGGAGCCGAGAGCTGCTATCACTGGTAAAAATGGAATTGCTGGAATCTGTTGTTTGCTGTCCTTGGGTTTCTGAAAGGGGCAAGTAGGACCTTAGCAACTTCTGATTGTCCTTTGCATTGACCTGTTGGGACTTTAGGAAAAGCGTAGGGTTGAGAGAATGTCTAAAACTGCCTCAGGTTCTACTGTTAAGATTGATTTGTTTGTGGTTAGCCTTGGCTCTATTCTATTCTTTTAAATGTGAATATTCCCAGGAAGACATTTATCATAGTTCCTTTACCCAGCACCAACTGTGTATGGTTCTGTGTTAGCTATTGTGTATAGTGTCCAATTAATTTTATGTAAGTACTAAATGTTCATTGACTGAAATGTTTATGATTATAAAGATGAGAACTGGCATTTTACTTTAAGGAACTTCTAGTCTTGTTTTATAGTTCATCTAAAGGGATGAACTGTAGACATAGAACTCATGGTACAACATTTAAGTAAAGCTACGTGAAAATGAGACTTGATAAGAGTGTAAATTTAAAAAGTTATCCCAAGCTTAACTGGTATACCTAGAAATACAAATATTATTCATAGTGCTGAAAATGGATGGGAAAACTGTATTTTGCTACATATAGAGTAAGTTGTCTAGTTTCAGTAACAAAAATAGTTTTTAAATAAGCTAAAATTAGAGGTATCAGGCAGAGGATGAGCTGTGCAACTATTTCTAAGAGCAGATTTACTGTGTTAAAGATTATAAATAGTTTCAGGTACATGTTGTAATATATAAAGTGTAATATATGATAGTTTATGCTGTCATACAGAGTATATAAATAAGCTTATTTAATCATAACTGTTATTGGTTTTCAGCATTTTTCAGTGTTTGCTCATTGTTTAGAGGGCATTTGGTCAGGGTGAGATCCTACTTCTGTTCACTAGGAGAGTGAACACTTTTCGCTTGTTTAAGAGTGGCACTTTCTGTGGTGTAAAGCTGTTTTTCCTCCTGGTGCTGTGATCCAAACGGAGGACAGGAAAGGGTTGTTGTGTAAATGGGGGATGGGGTGGAGGGACAGGTGCACAACACAGGTGTTGATTCTGTATTCTTTTGGATTGCATCTTTTTGTAGAAAATGAAAGAAAGCCTCACTCCAGGTGGCTTAAATAAAAAAGGTAATACATGTAATTCATCCAGCTGAAAAATCCTGGCAGCAGATTTGATTCAGTTACAGCTCTGAGCTCAGTGTTTTTATGTCGAAGCCTCCTATCCAAACAAGTGCTTATGGCTGCAACATTCCTGAGTCTCATTCCTGTTGGAATCTCAGATGGAGAAGTAGACTGTCTTTCCTAATCCCGTTGGGTCTTCTGAACACCCCGAACCCATCAGGGTGGCTGGGGGTATGTGGCTGTTCTGACTGGCTGAGTCACATCACGACTGCTTTGCTGAAATGGAGCTTTACCTAAGCACCAAGACTGAGAGATGGAATCTTTGGAAGAAAGCTAGAAATAAAGTGAATGGCAGTTCAACTATTCCAGGTTCACCAGGCTTGCCATTGTTTGGGAAAGAGGGGGTTTCTGTACTAGCGCCACACTGGGGTTATGAGTGGCAATGCTAAGGATAAGCTCTCTTTTGGTCTAAATGGCTCCAGGCTGCTCCAGATGGAGCTACACTCTTTCCGTGGACAATAAAAGCAGGCAGGGCTGCCATGATCTTCTGAACGTTAGATTCTTGTGTTTCATCAGGGCTCCCTGGAGCTTGTTTAAGTCCATTGCTTCCCGGGTGGGATGCACCCTCCCATGCTGCTGGTGAGCTATCTGCAGTTAGAGATGCCTACAGACATTTCATATGTTGATTACTAAGGGGTTGCTTCTCAGCTCCAAACCCATTTTTTTTTTTTTTAACGCAGTGTTGTGATACCTGAGCAGGGGGCTCTGTAAATCTCCTGTCTCCTTACCTAAGGTTGGCTCCCAGATTGGCTCTGCCATTGGGCAGGGAAAGCCAAAAGAAGATGTGAAGTAGAGGAGGAAGGAAGAAGGGGTCTGTCTCTGTCGTGTTTGGGTGAGCCAGCCAAGCCCTTGACACAACTGCTTGCTCCTCATAGCAGCAGTTGGTTCCAATGTGCTGCAATGAAGTAATTTGTTAAAATTAAAGCAAGCCGAAACTCCTGTAGCCCTGCAAGGTGATGTGGTCTCTTTAACTGCTGGTTTAGTTTGCCCACTTTCCCAAGATGCTCCTGTTGCATCTGGGACCTAAGCACATGGGGAGACCCTGCCCTGTTCCTGGTTAGAAAGAGGTAGAAAGTTGCAGAAAGCTATCCTTCAGTCTCACATTCTGCTGGAGTTAGTACTTTCTTTCTGACTTGTTCTGCCGCACACCAGTCTGGGATAAACATGTCCCACTAGAAGACGGACCTTTCCTGCTTAGAGGTACAATTTTCAGTTGTTTTTTTTTTAATGGGGGACACTTTGATCTCCTCATGTTGGGTATTTCTCTGTGTGGGGTGGGCCGCGTTTGCTCGTGAATGAGTGTTTATTCCCTCACTGTTAAGTAAGTTCTGTTCCTGTTTGCTCAAAATACTAGTCTCCACTATGTGTTTGTACCCCTGAGAGAGACAAGAACCTGGATTGGAAATCAGTGTATTCATTGGCCACGTTGGTTCCAGCCTGTAGTCTCCTGGAGCCTGCCTCCTGGCACTCTCTCAGAGACATCCACATATGTCCCTGGCCTCCCCAGCGAAGTCTGAAATCAGCTGTGCCCGGTCCTCTAAGCTCCTGAGGAATGAGCAGTGCCAGCAGGTAGCGTCATCTTCCCAGGGCTTCGGGCTTCATTTCTCCCGCATCCTTCCTCCAAGACTATATATTTAAAAATATTTTTAAAGATTTATTTTTATTGGAAAGTCAGATATACAGAGAGGAAAAGAGACAGAGAAGAAGATCCTCCATCTGGTGGCTCACTCCCCAAGTGGCTGCAACAGCCAGAGCTGAGTCGATCCGAAGCCGAAAGCCAGGAGCCTCTCTCGGGTTTCCCACCTGGGTGTAGGGTCCCAAGGCTTTGGGCCATCCTTGACTGCTTTCCCAGGCCACAAGCAGGGAGCTGGATGGGAAGCAGGGCCACCAGGGTTAGAACTGGTGCCCATATGGGGTCCTGGTGCGTGCAAGGCAAGGACTTAAGCTCTAGGCTACCTCGCCGAGCCCCTAAGCCTATACGTTTTAGCACCAGTTTTTCCGTTTGTCTCTCCAGCCCTCAAAGTAACAGCTGTTTCTTACACTTACCATGTTTATGACATCTCAGTGTCTGCTTTGGATTTTTTTCTGTTTTCCAATTTTTGGCCAGTGATTATTTACATGAGAATTATTTTCCTTAATCATCGATGGGATTTCTATTTCCTGATTAGTTTCTGGTGGTGAAAGTCGTCCCAGCTTTGCTTCACCTGCTTTTTCTCATGATCTTTGGAACTCAGCCTAAATATCATTCTGATGGAAAATTAGTGTTGACTTCCCATTACCTTTAGGACGAAGTTCAAACCTCTGGGCCATGCCTGGATCCACAGCTGCATCCTTGCTCATGCTTGCACCTTAAGATTTAAGCAGGCCATTGAATGTGTTATCCCTCCTGCTGAGGGCACTGATGATCTTGGCCCTGACACATGGGCAACTCTCATTTATCCTTTAGGGCAAGCCTTTCCTGGCTACTCCTTCCTTACCTTGACACCCCATGCTTGTGTTTGGATGGCCTGTGCTGTCTGATTGTCATTTTCTTCCACTGGACTACAAGCCCCTTCAAAGCACTGCCTGCAACTTAATAGGTAGCTTGATGAATATTTGATAAGGACTTTCTTAGAAAATTTTCGTATTTACATTTTATTTTTTCTTTTTTTTTAAAAGATTTATTTTTATTACAGCCAGATATACAGGGAGGAGGAGAGACAGAGAGGAAGATCTTCTGTCCGATGATTCACTCCCCAAGTGAGCTGCAACGGGCCAGTACGCGCTGATCCGATGCCGGGAACCAGGAACCTCCTCCGGATCTCCCACGTGGGTGCAGGGTCCGAATGCATTGGGCCGTCCTCGACTGCTTTCCCAGGCCACAAGCAGGGAGCTGGATGGGAAGTGGAGCTGCCGGGATTAGAACCGGCGCCCATATGGGATCCCGGGGCTTTCAAGGCGAGGACTTTAGCCGCTAGGCCACACTGCTGGGCCCTTACTTTTTACTTTTATGGGGCAAGGACAAAACTTCAGCTGCCATTACTGCTGATGCAAGTCACTCCCTAAATATTACCGAGTGTTTTTTTTCATCTCCTGTCTAAAGGACAGCTAATGTTGTAAAATTGCCAAAGCGAGACTCGAGGGCAGCAAACAAGATGCTGTAAAGACCTGGAGTGTCCCTGAGGCTGCCGTGTGTCACTGCAGTGATGGAGGTGGGCAGGGAGCAGCTATTGATTCACCAGGTTAAAAGCCTTCCTATCACCCGAAACAGCTGAAGGCATCAGTGTCAAAGATAAGGGGCAGAAAAAAATGAAGCCTTGTCAACCTTTGCACCTATGATTTCAGGATGCTAATGAGAGGCATTGGAGCAGAGGGAAAGATTGTGACTGTTTTTCTGAGAGTGTGCCATGCAATGAAAAAACAGGCTTGGGAATTTGAACTTGTTTCAGAATTTTGGCTACACTTATCCATGGGAAAACAGGGACCTTGTTAAGATTCTTAGCTTGTTCATCTGTGAAGAAGCCCTGGTAGCACCTATTTCATTTCACTTATTTTGAGCGAAAGGTAGTGCTGGATTTGAAGTCTGTCGGGCCGTGTTGGGAGGTATTGAAAGTTTGTGGAAAATGATTGCATTGACAGAGCTGATACCACTCATGCATTTGTTGAAAATATCACTAAGCATGTCTGATATGTGTATTCACTGGATTCCTTTCACTCCTACAGTCTCTACTGGGAGAAGAGGTAACAAATCCATCAGTTTTGTGAGTTAATAGTGTCCTCTCTGATCTTCTGCTGACCAGGGATCTAGAAAGGATCCCGCATTTCAGGTGGCTGTCTCCTGTCTTCACCTCCTCTGCTCTCCTTTGACTTTCACAACGTTGGCATTTCTGAAGAGTTCAGGCCGGTTGCTTTTATAAAGCATCTCTCAGTTTGTGTGATTATTTTCTTGACAATGTCAATCCTAAGGTCATACAGGCAGCAAGTGGCAGAGTGAAGAGCGGGGCCCAGCTTTCTTGACCCCGTGTCTTGCATCTATCCATCCTAAAAGATGCCAAGATTTGGAGGTCAGAAAAATGACAAAGCTCCACCCCTCAGAACATTCCTGTTAACACAGCTAGGTTTTTAACCAAAAGCGGTCCTAACGTGGTAAAACCTGAAGGAACACCTCCCTCCCAGGAGAACCTACAGATTTTCTTGGTCATCATTTAAGATCTCTAGTTCTGAAAAAGAACAATTTAAAAAAAATTGCAGTTATTTCAATACTTTTTCATCTTCATTTTCCAAGGTAACGTTTTGTTCTGTTTTAATAGAACAGCTGGTAAAAGCATCAGAAAAATTAGAACAAATTTGAGTAAAAGACCAGTTTGGTCTTTCTTGATATATTTTTCAAAACTGTGGGACATTGAGCAAAATGCACTAAAATTAAAAAATCTTTTTTTTATTTGGAAAATTCTTTCAAGAAGCTGAACAATTGCTGAAGCTAATCTATAATTTACCCAAATGCTGACTACTTTACTATATTGACACGCTAGGGCTTAGCTCACTAAATTTTCTCCAAGAAATGGCATAGACAAAAGGGCAAGTAATTGGTGTTCTGAGCCCATGGTCTGTCCCTCATTTAATAAATTGGTCTGTGAATACATTTTTAAATTTTTCCAGATGTTATTTTTAAAAGCTCTGCAAACCAGCCCCGAATGAACTCTGTCTTTTAACAGCTTTCTCTCTTCTTATTCAGTGTTTTTCTGGTGTTCTGAAAATGGGATGAGAAGGACATCACTTGTGGGGTCTAGGAATGACCCTTACATCTGCCTAATTTATGTTGCTACGGTGCCTGTTGGGACTGAAAAGGGAGGAGAAATTTCATGTATTATATTATCTTGTTGTTGATAAGTGAAATGTGTGATACATTGTTTATAGGTATTTAGTATTCATCCAAAGTTATTTATGGACCCCCAGCCACCTTATTAGCTAGGTATTGTGCCAGGTGAACTCAGACACAGTCCCTACCCTAAGACCCTATGATTTTGTGATATGTCAGGCATGAGTGAGGCAGTAATGACTTAAGCTAATCCAGGAGGCTATGGGAGGGCATGTGATCTGACTGGGGTGGGAGGCAGAGTAAGTAGAGTTCAATGTCTGATTTGCTTGGTCACTTCATAGCCTTGATGTCTTAGTTGTGCAGTCACAGGATATCATGGTGGCCAGGAGCAGGGCTATAAGCTGTGATGGATATGTGTCCTTGTAATGACTGCTATAATGACTTTTTGTGCGACCTTTGACAAATCACAAAATGTCTCTGGACCTCAGAATTTCTCATCTGTGAAATAATCACAGAGCTCCCGAGGTTCCTGAGGTATTCAGGTGAAACACAAGGCATGCCTGCGCATATCAAGTACAAAGCAAATGTAGACCAAGAAAAGGAGGAGGAAGTGTAGGAAAGTGTAGTGAGGCTTAGACGGATCTGCAGTCTGACACAATACAGGACAGTGAGCACTTATATGGGTGGAGGGGAACAGGAGGAGTGTCTTTGAGCGGGAGAACGTGAAGGAGGTGTGCCAAGAAGAGTGTGTCTTGACGATGTGTAAGTTTTCTGATTCGTCAAGTGCATACTAGAACCTGAGCTCGGGATGGCTCACATAAGCCCCCTCTGACAGGTGGACTCTGAGCTCTTCCAGGGGGCTGTCCTTGTCTCCACTGCCAGCTCTTTTATGCTTTGTCTTCCTTCTCAGCCATCCTGTATTCTCCAGTATCCTTGCTTTTACTGCTGGTTTCCTCCCTCCTCTCACAAGGTTGTTTCCAAAGGGTTTAAGTATTTGACCAATTGCAGGCACAGGCAGGGTGTGGAAATGAACATTTACATAAGGCTGGAAATCTGCCATGAAGAGCCTTTGGATCCCACTTCCTAGGAGCCTGGCATATCCCTAAGCAGGAGCAGGGCTTATCAGATTCCATTAACAAAAACCACAGGAACAATAATCTGTATCATTTCACAATGCTGGGTCTATACAGCCAGCAGCTGTCCTGTCTGGCTCCCCTATCATCTCGTAAGTTACAGACTGAAAGGTGATAGACTGAATATTACTATTAAGAGACAGGACCAATAAAGAAGTGATCAACTTAGTGATTAGTTCCGATGTAATCCAATGTGACTGGTATCTTTTGAGGATGAAATTTGGACATAGGAATACGAAGGGTGCAGGTGCCTGGAGACCACACGAAGGAGAAGATGGCCACCTGCAAAACCAGGACAGAGTCACCAGAAGGAACTCAGTGTGCCAACACCTTGATTGACGTTGGCCTTGTAGTTTCCAACACTGTGAGGAGACAAGCTTCTGTTGTTTGAGGGACTCAGTCCAGTATTAGAGCAGCCCTGAGGGTGCTGTGGTGTACTGATTGTGATTGACAAGAGGTATGTAAAAAGGTCAGGAAAAACGTAAGAAAAAGGTACATGAATCCCCAAATTTTTGTTCCCAAATAACTTAATTTCAAATTTCCATGAATTTTGAAGTTCTTTAATATTTTGGATTGTAGTGACTCATGTAAAGAAGAGTTTTATTAAGTTATAACTAAATCTTATAGGTAACATGGTTTATAACATTTTAAGTCCTGTTTACCTTTTGATATCTTCATTTTGAAAGTGAGGCAACTGTGATTTGGAGGGTGAAAGGACTTAGAGCCACAGTCGTAGTCCTAGTTAGGGACACAAGTTGCTCAGATCCAAAGCTTGACAAGGGAGCCTGGGTTTTTAGGTTCTGTGCCACACTTCCTAGAAATACTGATCTTTTTTAAACTCCCCTGTTTCTTTCCTTCTGAGCACTGGCTTTGACCCATCCTGGCTATTTAGTGCTATAACCATTTGTTCCAAGCCCACCTCCCCACACCAGTCCTACAATTGTAGCATGCTGCTTTACTCATGCAGACTGGATTGGTTGGAACCAATGCTGTCGGGAGGCTTCTTGATTTTTCTGCCAGGTGACAGCCAGCCAGCCCTTTGCATATGGCAAAATGATCAGCCTCAGTGAGCATTGGCAAGCAGCATGAACTACTGCTAGGTTCCTTAATTTACACCTAATATTATACACAGGTGGCCCCAGGCACGGTGTGCATCTCTTATCCCTGCCATATGGCAACTACCAGCCCGGCCCGGAGTTCTGTGTCCTTTTTTATTCTGTTTGTTAACGCACTTGCGGGCAAGGCACTGTGCATTACCTGGTGCTGACTTGGTGTCTTCCCTTGGTTAACACGTCTGAGTGTGCCAGCTACTTACTCAGGTAGATTGGAGTCTAAAACACATCCAGGTCTGTCATTCCAGAATGTGGATTTTCAGTGAACATGATCCCTGCCAGTACTTGTGAGGAACACACATGAACTACCTACTGCAGCCACATGACAGTGTAATGGGAGTGTCATTACCTGCCTCACAGTGTTTCCTTATCTGAAGTGGGCACACAAGTTATTTTTCCTCTGAACCAAACAATTAGAAAAACGTGACCACCCAAGGGTCAACTTTTCCAGATTCTTTTTCTCTATGTGGTCTTTTATTTTTAGGTTTACTGCACCCTCCTCCTACCGTGCCCATTCTATTTCATGCTTTCAGAGAGAATTAATACTGTTGTGCGTTTTTATATTCTGCACCACAACAGCTCTTGCATAATTCTGTTCAGTCCTTTGTTGTTTTTTTTCAAGTTATGGTTTTAAAAATAATCTAGAACTAATTTATCTAATGAATATGCAATTATTGCAAGAGTCTTTTGAAGTTTTTGAAAACCTTCAGTCAGCATCTTTGTGGGACGTGGTGATGAATCCAGCATCAGGCACTTGGAAGCCGTTTGTAATTTGGCATGCGCAGGTATAATTTTTGCACATTTCAAAGCTGGGCACACTGCAGTCATTTGCTGTGTGCTTAGGATGCTTAGCTTAGTGATGTTACTTTGTGTCCTCCCTTCTGTGGGAGAATGTGTGAAGCATGACTCCTGAGGGCATGCTGGGTTGAAATATTAGGTAGGAAAGCACAGTGTGCAAGAGAACAGGGGCAGAGGTACAGACCGTGGGTTACTGCTTGTGAGTTCAGCTTTCCTTTCGTACTGTTTGTGTTTCATGCAAGGTGGTTTCCACGTCTCAGTCTTCAGCCACGCCTAGTGCAGATAACAGCAAATGCGGTCACTGCTTCGCTGGGACAATGAGATTTCACTAGGCACAGAAAATTCACAAAGTTCGCACAGGTAGTCAGTGGTGGAGCCTGTGTCCTCCCTCCTACACGTACCCGTGAGCATGTTTGCTGTGCGAGACACTGTGTTATACACTTAGCAAGTGTAGGAATGAGGTTGACCTAGAATCTACTCTGGGCGTTTATCTGCTAGTGGGAAAGAAAAGGCAGGCAGCCTTGCCGTGTAGCCAAGAAAATTCTGACAAGAGAAGCTAGAGGGCCATGCTGTGGAAGTAAAGGAGAGGGAGGAAAAAAATGATCTCAGCAGAGATGGAACTTATTGTGAGAGAGGGGCTGATTTCTGGAGTGTGTTCTTTTTTTCCTTCCTCACAGCTCCTGTTTCCTGCCTGTTGTGCAGTGCAGCCTCCCAGGTGGCCTCTGCATGGGATGTTTCCGTAATTGTTTTGACCTGGGGAACCAGCTTCATCCTGTGTCCTCTCCCTCGGTACCCGTGGAAGGGAGCCAGCTGGGCTTTCTCCATTGCTGAATCAGGCAGAATCTCCGAACCCTGACGGTGGGCTTCGTCAGCCTCTCCTGTCCCAGGGCTGTGATCCTGAGTGTGTGACCGGCGCAGCGCCATGCCAGCCCCAGCTGGGCTCACACTGCCACTGCCCTTGTTCCCCATGAAAGCAGCTGAGAGCCAGGACCATCACCTTCCTGGAGATTGTTTTTCTCTGTTTCAGTTAATAGGATAAAATGATTTTCCTTAGCCATAGTTGTTGCTATACAGCCCCCACCCCCGGTTCTGTTTGAAGATCAGCAGTCTTGGCTATAGGTAGCTCTAACTAACTTAAGCAAAATGGGAGAATTTTGGGCCCAGTGTGGTGGCCTAGTGGCCAAAGTCCTCACCTTGTACATGCTAGCATCCCATATGGACACTGATTTGTATCCTGGCTGCTCTGCTTCCATCCAGCTCCATACTTGAGGCCTGGGAGAGCAGTCGAGGATGGCCCAAAGCCTTAGAACATTGTACCCATGTGGGAGACACAGAAGCAGCCACTGGCTCCTGGCTCCAAATCAGCTCAGCTCTGGCCACTGTGGCTGCAGTGGATGGAAGATATTTGTCTCTCCTTTCTGTAAGTCTGCCTTTCCAAAAAATAAATAAATAAGTAAATAAATAAATAAATAAAAATAAAAAAATCTTAAAATAAAAATAATGTATTATGTGAATTTCAGGGACTGATGTAAAACAAGAATTGTCAGAAGCTAAGGCAGTTTTTCATTTGGAATACATTGGTTTGTATTCCTGACTATCTGATTATTTTTGGATACCAACTATACTAAAAATCTTTTTTTTTCATGTGTTCATGTTGTAACACAGCTCTTCTTAGGTACCAGATACCTGCCTTTTCCACTTGAGGTGCTCATACCAGCTCACACTGACCCAAATGCTATACCAGGAGAGAAGTACCTAGTTTAGTCCAGATTGGGTGTAGCCAGCTCTGGTGGTGTAGAAACGTGCAGTATGGACGTGACTGCAGGGCCCATCCTACCCTACACTTGAGGGCTTTGGTGCATCTGATGGAAAAGAAGTTGATATATAGTCACATAAGTAATTACATATTTTTAAATCCACATTATGGCATGATGTCACAACTTGGTATAGCAGGCTAACTACCCAAAGCAGGGAAGTTTCTATGAATGTATGTTTTTATTGGGACAAATGAGATTTACTTCTAAAATTAAAAAAATGTAATTTTAAACAGGTTTAAACAATTATAAGAATATTGTGATATTCCCTTCTCTCCCTGCCAGTGTATCTCCCTTTGCTTTTCTCCCTTCACTTTTATTTTTCA
This sequence comes from Ochotona princeps, assembly GCF_030435755.1. Lineage (NCBI taxonomy): Eukaryota > Metazoa > Chordata > Mammalia > Lagomorpha > Ochotonidae > Ochotona > Ochotona princeps. Next base: position 26,753,395 of record NC_080850.1, read on the forward strand.
GATAACATATCTTTAATTTACATTGCACTTAAGGGATAATACTCCAACATGTTAAGAGTTCAATAAGTGAAAAACAAACAAACAAAAAACCACTTCTTTAGTGCAATGTAGGCAATAACCAATAATCAGATGGAAAAAAGACTTTCATGGGGGCATAGTAATTTGAGAAGTAATCACAGATCATTGAAACAATAGAAGTTTGACATTTCTGACCACTGGCTTGAAGAAGGTGTGCAACTAAACTATAAAACTACAAAAATCCTGAAATACGTTAATAATCCTCTCTTGTTTGTTTTTATGTTTTGACTTTTAAAAAATTTTAGCTGTGTCTGCCATAATTTTATTTAATGTGATGTCCTCCATATATAATCATTGTGCTACAAATACTAGAATTTCATTCTTTTTAGTAGCTGAATAATATTTCTTTATTGCTTATTTTCATATTTTGGCTACTGTAAACATCACTGCTATAAACATGATAGTACAGGGATCTCTTTGATATCAGATGTTCATGGTTTTTGGTTATATCCTGAAGTGGGATGGCTGTATGATAGGTCAAGTTTATTTCTAATTTGAAGAAATCTCCATACTGTTGTCCATAGTGGCAGGGCCAGTTTACATTCCTACCAACAGTGTGTAGGTGTTGTTCTTTCTCTGCATTCTCACCAGCATTTGTTACTGTGTGTCTTTTAGAGTCTCATTCAGACAGAGTAGAGGTGATCTCTCATGCTTTTGATGTACATCTCCCTTACACATATGATGTTGAACATTTTTTTCATGTTTGTTGGCCATTTATATTTATTCTTTTGAGAACTGTCTGTTGCCATCCTTTGTCCATTTCTTGTTTAGTTTTTTGTTAAGTTTGTTAAGTTGCGGATATTTTCTGGATATTAGCCTTTGTAGGGTAGATAGCTTAAAACACTGTTTTCCATTGTCTTGGGTGTCCCTTCTCCCTGTTGATTGTTTTGTTATGCAGACGCTACTGACTTTGATGTATTTGTTTAGTGTTGTTTTTCTGTACTCTAGGGTGTCTGCCCAAGAAAATGTCACCTGTACCAATGTCCTGGAATATTTACCCTACATTTTCTCCCAACAACTTTGTACTCTCAAATCTTTAGTTTAGGCCTTTGATTCATCTTGATTTTTGCATAGGGTGAGAGGTATGGATCTAATTTTATTCTTCTGCATGTATGCATCCAGTTTTACCACCACCATTTGTGGGAGAGCTTACCTTTCATGCATGAGCTGAGAACCTTTGTCAAAAATCAGCTGTATGTATGTGAATTAATTTCTGGGCATTCTGTTCTGTACTACTTATTTCTGTCCATTGTATGCCAAATACAATGAATGCCATTTTAATTACTATAGTTTTGAAGTATGCTTTGAAGTCAGATATTAAAATGCCTCTACATTGATTATTTTTGTTAAGGATCTATTTAGTAATTATTGGTCTTGTTCTTTCTTGGGACATATGAGTTTTGCTTGGTATGTGTAAAAAAGTGATGAAAATATCCCTATAATTCAGGTTTGAGGGAAAAGAGATTTGTGTGAATTATCGTTACTCAAATACACAAGAGCATTGCTTAGTATCCTCCCCAAGGTCTAAGAGTTCAGTGGTGGTTGTTCCCTGAAATCACCTAACAATCGCATGTGTCTTCTGCAGCATATTCTCCAGCATTTCCCAAGGCAGAAGTGGTATTTGTGCTTCAAAAATACTTTGTACATTTCTTCCAACTTGCATATATTTGTATTTGCTTTTGTCTTCTGCTGGGTCCTTGCTTATTTTACTATCCTGGGCTAAGATTGTGTCTTGGACATGATGAAGTCACAGACCAAATGTGTTGAACACGTGACCCTTAAAAAACCATACCAATTTAATTCATAGACCACAGACTCAAAGCGGCACCAAACAACAGTAAAACTACTATACCAATGCATGAGGGGGGAATCGGGTGCGATCCTGACAACCTCTTAACAGGAGGTCATGTGCGTGGAGCACGGGGGCACTCCAGATTGGAGCAGGTGGTAAGGAGGAAGCTTGGATCCCAACCATGAAGACTCCCAGACCTTCACCACAAACTATTAATATGAGCAACAAGGACTATATCCCAACTGCCAAGGAGGCCACAGGGAATTGGATGCCCTCGGAGGCCGAGTACTCTGAGGTCACCCATCCCCAACCGGAGCTTCCACAGGGGATGGAAGAAGTCCAAACACTACCGTGCAGAAACCAACGTCATCGGAAAGACAACCAGAAGCCCTGAGCGGTCCGCAGAAACAGAAGAACAATAAATGTTCTTCGGGACCAGGGAGGAGAGCTTTCTCTGGTCCGAGCCTGGCTCCACCTCTGGACCCCCGCCCTCCCTTGCAATGACCATCGGGATCGCTTCGAAAACCCCTCACAGCAAACAAACAATCATACAAACTAAAAAAAACCTAAAATAAATAGACAAACAACAGAAAGTAGAGCTTGAAATCTGACAGGAAAGAGCTGGCGTGGATTGGCTCATGCCTTGCTGGGTGGGACACAAAGATTAGTTACTCCTCACCATGGTGTTGAGGATTTTCCTGCCACCCCCCCCCAAAAAAGGTTCTGTACCTTAATTGTGGACAAATATCTTGTTAGAGTTTCAAGCCAGTCTAGATTATCCTAAAATCTGCCAAGATCAGCAAAATTATACTTCAACACAACAAATGGCTAAATACTAAAATGAAATAGACACGAGACAGCTGAATGGTACCTTATAGCCATTTTAAGGTATATAGCAGGCGGTCCGGTCCTGTATATAAACTAAAATTGAAATGTCAATGAGCTAATCATAGGTTGTGGTTAGGACTTGCTTTTTTTTTTTTTTTTTTTTTTTTTAACATACTGGTTACTCAAAACCATGTCAATTCCATAATGTTGCAAATTGCTGTTGATGTTATATTGGGACTCTTAATTGACTGGGATGATATTCTGCCAGCTCTAACTTCAGACCAGAAATGGTCTCCCCAAGAAACTGTTCAACCCATCTGGACAATAAGTAGCTGGACTCTATGCTTGGTATATGTTTGCAAGGAAAGAATTTTGATTGAATTTGAACTGTAATACTGCATCAAGGTGGAGGAATCCACCAGTGGGGAGGGGAGGGGGACAGGTGGGTGGATTCCCAGAGCCTATGAAACTGTCACATAATGCAAAATAATTATTAAAAAAATATATATAATAAAAACAAACCAAAAAACCATACCAATTAATTATTCAAAGTTCCTTGAGTCACAGATTCTTTAATTGACCAATTAATCACTAGTGCCATTAGTGTGCCTCATATTGTGTGCCATATTCCCAGGTAAGGGCTTTGTAATATCTTAACTAACCATGATACCTGAGGCTCAGTGTCCTGATCTGTAAATCAAGGAGGGGGACAAAGAAAGAAAAATTCACTGTATTTCATTGGTGGGATAATTGTGCAGATAAGAAATAGCATGTAGAAAGCACTGAGTACAGTTTATTCACTTAGATATGTATCAATAATTTAATCATTGTGGTGAATGTAGATTTTCATACAGAAGTCTCAAGTACTTTGATTGTCATCACCCTCTCGGATTTCCTCCTTTCCCTAGGAGAGAATTGTATTCTCAGCTGTATTCTGGAGTCCTCTCAGCTTTGGAAGGATGTGGCAAGTCTTCAAGGCTTTGTGTAGTCCTCTGTATTTGGAGAAGGCTCCCTGATTATCATCTACCCTGTGAACCACCCATGAGCTCTTCCAGGTCCTTTGTGGTCTTTCAAGGTAAGTGGCTCTGCCTTTTGCAGCTTCATGAGGGTTGGAGCATCTCCAGCTGTGTGCCCAGAACTCAGCTTGCTGTGTCCATTATTGCCCCTGGGCTAAGGAAGTCTTTCACTCTACTAGTACGACTTGCACTAACCCTACTCTTCAACAACTATGCAAGTAAGAAAAGGTGGGATGGTTATTCCTTAGAAAATAAGGTAACTTTCGCTTCAGTTTCTGAAATAGAAAATCTGTTAGTTGTCTTTTAAAGCCAGAAATATCTCGATCTTTTGTTATCTTCTCAGTGTCAGGGAGAGAAATTGGCTTTCACTTTTTCCATCTTGCTACAGCAACAGGAACTAAATATACATTGTTGCCTTAAAAGACCACACGGGGCCACACTTTCTCAGCCCCATCATGCTGGAGACCTCCTGGCCCCTTTCCTGTTCCTGAATAGAGAACATTGCTTTCTGGCTTTGTCTGCATTTGTCTGCAGTGGAACATTTTCACTGTAGCATAATTTGGTTTTCTTTGTTTAGAGTCTCAGTACAACTGCCATCTCTTCGGAGAGCTCTTTCTAGAATGTTCTTGGTCAAAAATAGAGATGTCCCTTAATCCCAGACAATTATGTCACCCTATTTTATAGCGTTCATAGAATTCATCACCACTTTGTCTTGATCATAACTGATATGATCTTTTCAGGATCAGGGCTATAACTTTTTGTTTTATTTATTTATTTGAAAGGCAGAGAAAAAGAGTGAGAGAGTGAACGAGAGGGGTCTTCTGTCTCTTGGTTCACTTCCCAAATTCCCACAATAGCTGGGACTGAGCCAAGCTGAAGCCAAGGCTCCAGAATTCTATCACAGTTGCCCACGTCGATAGCAGGGGCCCCCGTATTTGAATCATCACCTGTTGCTTCCCAGGGTGCAGCTTTTTAGAAAGCAGGATCTGAAACAGAGTCGGGACTCCAGGCACTCGGGTGTGGGCAGTGGGGAGCAGTGGGAGGCAGTGAGCCAGGTGTGACTCAGACGCTGCAGCAGAGGATTGTTCTGTTGACGGTCACACCCTTAGCACAATGTCTAGCACTTCTCAGGTGCTGAGTAAATAGTTCTTAATTGAAAGAGTCATTATCCCAACAAAATGTGATGAAGGAATCAATGAAAGAAATATGGTGTAATTCCAGTTTTAAAATGGCTTAAATTATTACGAATGTAGCAAATACTTTGAGGACTGTTCCTGGTGTGATCCTGAACTTGGGTCACACAAAAGCACCTTCACAGGGGAGTTTCAGAGGAGCCACACCCAGTTCCCATGAGGGAGCATGGGCCAGGAATTATGGTAAAACTTTATGGAAAATATAGCAGAGTGATTTCAAGGGGAGATCTTTGTGGATGATGCAAAATTTCAAAGATAAGGGTTTTTAAAGGGCAACCCTTGGGCTTAGTGGTGAAGTTTTAATGAAACCAGAGGTAGTTGTCAACACCCAAATTTGTAATTCACACCTCATATCCAGTACTTGAGATGTATAATTTTTTTTTTATTATAAAACCTCAATCATATACAAAAATAAAATTTCATGATAAACTGTAGTATGTCCGTCACCTGCTTCAACAATTAGCAGTTATACCTTGACTCACTACCACCCCATTTATAGATTGTGTTGCAGAAAAATTCAAAATATGACATTTTTTCTATAAGCATTTCAAATAAGTCTTTAAAATTAAGGTCTAATTAAAAATGTAATTTCAGTACAACCATTGTACTAAAATAACCAGCAGTAATTTCTTTCCCAAGTATCCACTCAGTGTTAAAATTTGCTGAGTTGCTGCAGAAATGCTTTTCCACAAGTGTTTTAAGAGCCATGCAAGGTGCATATAGTTCAATTGTTCAGTAGTTGTATTTTGTCTTCTTTGACTTGTGGATTTTTCATTGTTTGACGTTACGTGCACAATTTGCTTGTTGAAAAATATGGCCAGGTTTGTGTAGAGTTTACAAGTATGAATTTTTGCTGCTCTTATTCCTGCGATGTCATTGAAAGCAATTTCTCTGTCCTCAGTGTGTTCTGTAAGTTGATAGTAAGGTTTAAGGGCTAACAGATGAAGTTTTGATTTTCTTCTAACATCATTCCATAAATGATGTTTATTTTTATGGGGAGAGCCATCGTATCTTCTTGTTCTTTTTTTGGTGATAATAGCAGTCATTGATGATGATTTCTAGAGGCACTAAAATGGTAGAAGTGCTGATACCATTTCTTTTAAAAAGTTTTCAGTGTTTATTAATCTATGTGTTTTAAAATAAAATGACTTATTTTGTCCTAAACAGTTTTCCTGCCTTTACATGAAATGCTTGTGTCACCTTAGGTTCCAAGCCTTCCAAATTCCTCAAAATGTTCCTGTTTTCGTCACAGAAATCAAGAACATAGGTGTCTGTAATAATGTAGAAAACATCTGTATGTGGGTTCTCTGTGGGTGCTCAGAGGAATCGAGCAGCCGATACTCTAATTCTATCATTCTGTCTTCCTTCATCAGAGTGTATTTATAATAAATCATTCAGTTACCAGGAAAGACAATTACATGCTTCATTCTTTATTTTTATTGACTCATTTCTTGACATTCTCCAAACATGACCGGTTAGTTGATTTCAGAATTTCTTTAGTGTCATTACCAATTCATGTATTGCTATGTATTTGTGGAAAGTGATTTAAATCCATTTCAGTTACTATTTTTGCTTTTCATTGGTCTTTGTGGTGATGCAGTTCTTCATTATGTTGATTCACAGAAAAGAATTCAATGAACATTTGGTGTAAAGGAACAGAAAATAGCATATTTGTGAAACATTCATTTTGTCTTTTCCCAAATTCTTTATGCGTGTGAAACTTCTTCCAACTTGCAGGCTTTATAGAAATCTGTCCATGAATTTGGATTGTGGGTTATAGTTTGCTGATGCGGTAACCTTAAGTAGTTAGTTATTTTGCAGACTTTTACTAATCATTGTTTTGTGTTTGCTTTTGCTGTGACTTCACTGAGCATGGCTGTGTTTATTGTGACACAGTGTGTATCCTTCTGCAGATATCTTTCACTAAGTTGGCATTGCGGTAGAGTCTTAGAAGTGGGATTACTCTGTCAATCGAAATATGAATGTTAATTTCCACTCGGCACTGCCAGTTCTTTTCATTATGATTGTTCCATGGCATTTCAGCAAAATCTGAGAATGCCCATTTTCTCCAAACTGACCAAAAATGGATGACTGTTTTTACTTCCGATTTTTGCTTCTCTGGATGAATAATAAGTGTAGTCTGCATGTGTTACACTTTGAGCATATTTTTTTAAGATTTATTTGTTTTTATTGGAAAGTCAGTTATACAGAGAGGAGGAGAGACAGAGAGGAAGATCTTCCATCCGATGAATCACTCCCCAAGTGAGCACAACGGCCGGTGCTCTGCTGATCCGAAGCTGGGAACCAGGAACTTCCTCTAGGTCTCCCACACGGGTGCAGGGTCCCAAGGCTTTGGGCCATCCTTGACTGCTTTCCCAGGCTACAAGCAGGGAGCTGGATGGGAAATGGGGCTGCCGGGATTAGAACTGGCACCCATATGGGATCCTGGTGCGTGCAAGACGAGGACTTAAGCCACTAGGCCAAGCGCTGGGCCCATATTGGCTAGCAATTCTTCTCTTCTACTCTCTTTTCTAGCATATCTTGGCGTAATTTGATGTAAAAGTAGTATTATTTTTGCTCAGCTAATGCTTTTAGGACTGTTATTAATTTGATGTTTTTTTCTGAATATTTTTCCCTTTTGTATCTATTTTGATCAACCCTTTCATAAAAAGGAGAAAAAATCAAAGTGGCAGCATCTTCCCTTGTGTCTACCCGACCCTACTTCCATCCATAGAGTCCAGGAAAGCACACAGATTGGAGGATGAGATTGGTTTCTGAGGAGTGGGATGGAGGAATTTCTGTGATATGTTCTGAGTAGCTTCTTGCCCTTTGAGCAGCAGGGTAACTTCTCTGAATGCTTTTAGATGAAGAGACAGAGACGTGAGGGCATCAGAAGCCCACCCTCTGTGGGGAGTGGTGGACACTGAGAGAGCCTGAGAGGGGAGGCAGGATAGTGGACCTGTGAGGATGGGCTCCAGGAGCCCAGGATTGTCTCTCACCAGCTAGGTGTGCCCTAGTTTCCCAGGAAAGCTGTTGTATCCTGTGCAATCAAGGCACATTCCTGGTGTGCAAAGCATAGCTTTTGGAAACTGGATTTAGTGACAGTAAGTATTTTCAAGATACCCTAAACTGCTCATGTCTTGAAGCATAGTGCATGAGTATGGGCAAAGAGAGGGGCTTCCTTAAATCCTGATGAAATTGAGTTTCCCATTACCAATACGGTCATCTGATACTGGGATGAAAACGATTGACTTTTCAGAAACATTGAGTGCTGCACAGTAAGGTTGCTTTCTCCCATGGGATCCGTAACATGTAAAGGATGGTGGAATGGACACTTAAACACCAAAGTAGCAAGGTGGTCCAAGAATGAAGGGCAAAGGTGCCCAGAGCCATCCCCTGCAGCACTGGGGGACTGTGCCACCTGTATGTCAGGATTGCTGTGGGGCAGTTGGCTGGTTCAGATGTTCCTCTGAGTAAATCCCTCAACCTCAGATTCCCCACCTCCAATGGCTCTCTTCTACAGACTTGATAATGAGTGTGTGTAGTTTCCAGGATTCTGGTGCTTGGGGAAGGCTGTGCTAGCCTGAGTGTCACAGTTGTATAATCTCACACACTATGACTGAGCTTGTAGGAAAGTCTGTGTGAGCTTTTAGAGGGAAAGATCACCTTGACTGATGTGTACCATCTGCTGTGAGTGTGAATTGCTGGTGCGTGGCTCATGTGCAGACTCTGCTGCTGGGGACATTCTTCCCTGGCTTTCCTTGTGCTAGCCAGTCCTTTGGCTATGATATGATAGAGAATACAACTCTAATAGACAAATCTACAGAACATGACCATCAACGACTTGCTCTTTCTTGTGAAAACTAAGTGACATAATAATGTCAGGCTTTAATGGAGCCGAGAAGACTGAATCAATTAACAGGGAAAAAGTTTTCTGTCAGGCTCTCCAGTCTAGGACTGGGTTTCAGAAACAGAAAAATTGAGCTGGATTTCAGTACATGTTGAACGTAAAATTTTCATGGGAAATCTGAGCACAGCATAGACTGAGTTCAAAAAGTCAAACATTTTGTGCTTTAAATTATTCATATTACCTATGTTCTCTGCCTAGAATTTGGGCAGGAATGGTTCTTAACCCCTTTTACTTAAAGTCATCCCATCATTCTTTAAAACCATTTGGCTGCTTATAAAGACAGCATCCTCTGAGAGCATTTCTGTAGTTATAAAAATTTGGTTTATTAATAGTAGTTTCCAATTCTGGGCTAAATATTCTGCATACATTAGCTTATTGAATAGCGATATGAAAATGTTGTGAGATCAATATCATTCTCCTCATTTTATGCTGAAATAACTGATGCTCACACAGATTATATAACCAACTAAGTTGGCGCATGCTTACTATTGTGTATTGTAGACCTTGGGTTCTTAGTTATAACTATACTGCTAATTTCTTTACTTGTTTGTTTTTAACCATTTATAGCAAATTTTGTTATTTTATTTTAAATACTGTTTGTATAGGTGAAAGGGATGAATACCAATGTGGGTCTCCAGTTAGGGTATGATGAGGGTTGAGGCATGGAGGAAGATGGGGGGACAAATGCTTCAATTTTTTTTCTCCTGTGTTCCCAGGGAGGGAAAGAGAAGGGGCCACTCCTTGCTGTCAAATTACATCAGCGCTTGGGGATGGAAGACAGTCATCCCATGATGCTTTAGAGACCCGATATGGGGAAGAGTGTTCCAAGGGTGTCATTTGAGTGGTTTTGACAGTTCTGAGACATTAGCTATGTTGCATCCAGGCTAAGGAAATTCTTCCAGGGTCTAATGGCTGACCAAATCCAGCATATTGCATCCACAGATCCAGAAACATGTTGCAAAGCTTGCCCATCCTCTGATGAGGCACTTCACATCCCCAACTGGCCTATTTGAGTTTTAATATCCCCTGTGTGCATCTGGGCTTGCTATTCACTGTACAGACAACAGCAACTGAGAAAGTCCAGTCCTGTTACATGTACTCCAAGGTCGGTCTGTATATATTGATTTTCCCTGTGGCTGGGGTTTGAGTCTAACCGTCTAGTTGGAGAATCTCCCATGAAACCTTGCCCGAGGTGAACTCAGACTTGATTCTTAGTTCACTATCCTGTTCAGGGTCAGGTTCGGTCCATCAGCTGCACCAGCCACTGCACATACTGGAGGATGCAGCAGCCTGGTCAGTTCTCCCCCACCCCCAGCACTGTCATGTGAACTGAACAGTGCTGCAGCCTACCCCAACCCAGCCAGCCACAGACCCATTCCTCATGCACAGCAGTGTATGCCATGACATAGTCAGGGTGAGTTCCATGGTGCAGCCTGGCTCAGTCTGTCACTGCACCCAGACTAGCAAACGAGCAGGTGCTACAGTCCCATAGAGGCAAGCCTACAAAATCTGTCACCTAGATCTGGTTCTCTTGCATTCTGCTGGGTGCTACAGCCCAGCCTCACTTGTCCCACCCTTGCTTGAACACTCGCTGGCAAATACTGCGGCCTAGCCCTACCAGGCATTCCCTCCAGCCCTAACTTTTGCACAGGAGTGGCATCTGCTGCTATCTAGCCCAGCCCACATCTCCCACATGGGCAAGTGCCTTGACCTGACCCGGACATACCCTCCGGTTTGTCTCTGAACTGGTTTCAACTCGTTGGCCTATCTGTGAGTGCAGTGACCCAGTCCATGGAAGACCCCCAAAGTCATTCCTCCCTTTTAAAATATGCCTATTCCCACTCAAATACATCCCCAGCCCCTTTCTATGGGCAATCCTCAGCTTCTGCTTTACCCCCTGGGGTATTCAGAGTTGTGTGTCCCAACCCAGCATTCCCCACCTTCCCCACATACCTTAAAAAAAGCAAAAGAATAGAAAAAAAATAGACTAGGTAACTATGCTGGCTTACTGGTGCTGGGGGAGGGAGAACTGAGCAGGCTGCTGCGTCCTCAGTTGCTTGGGCCCTGCCACCAATATAAAGGATGCAGAGTTCTGGGCTCCAAACTTCGTCCTGGTCTAGTTCCAGTTATAGAGGCACTGGGGGAATGAAGTCAGTGGATGCAGATTCATTCATTCATTCATCCTCTCTCTCTCTCTCTCTCCTGTTTGTCACTTTGCCTTTCAAGTAGATAAAATAAATAGGCATTAAAAAAGATGAGGATAAAGAGCGAAGAAGTTAGGAGAATGGAGAGTGGTGCTGTTGGTTTCTCTAAGTTATTTGTTAAATTCAACTAGTACATCTTGAACATCTGCCATGTGCTAAGCAGAGTGTTGCAGATAATACACATGGCATTTCAAACTGACTTGCCTTCCTTCAAGCCATGCTACTAGAAAAGTAGTATAGCACAGTGAAAAGAACAGTCTGTCAGGGTATCTGTGGTCCAACTGCTGCTACTACAGACTGAGATTTCCATCCTAGGCAAGGTACTTACTTGTCTTGTGCCTCTTGTCTTTACCTGTAAAATGGGAATGACATTATGATATTACTAAGTGCAATCAGAAAATTCAAGCAAAGTACCTGGAGCAATGCCTGGTACCACATAAATGTTATATGTGTTTGTTAAATAAAACAAATGTAATGTGATCTTTGTCTTTAGATAAATGTTATCTGTATTATCATGTCTCTACTTTGGAATTAAAGTTGAGTATTTTAAAACAGGAATGCAAACACTTTTGAGCAAGTAGCTTATTTTAGACAATAGAGTCAGAATATTACAAGGTGAAAATCAAGTAAAATTTTTTGGAAAAATTATTTTTTTGGAAGGCAGACTTAGAGTGAGAGAATCTTCCATCTATAGACTTTTCTCCTCAAATATCCACAATGACAAACTGGGCCAGGCTGAAGCAAGGAATGAAGATGTTTATACAGGTCTACCAGGTGAATGTCAGGGCTCCAGGCACTAGGACCATCTTCCTCTGCTATCCTATCGCATTGATAGGGAGGTATATTGGAAATGTGAGAGTTGGGACTTGAACCAGCACTCATATGGGATGCTGACATCACTGGTGGTAGCTTAATCGGCTGTGCCGCAGTGCCAACCGTATGAATTCACGTCTTTAAAACTACAGAAAGTCAGTAGTTTCCTACTCCATCAATCACAGAATGGGAAACTTCAGAAATTACACTGGAAAAATTCATGAAAACATTAATGCAAAGGCTAACATTCAGACAAGCTTATTAGACATTTTGGGGATGAGCCACGAACTACGAGTTTTCCTTTGCAATGTTGAGATTTAAAAATCAAGTATGATTTCAAATGACAGTTCAGGTACACTTCTTGCATATCTGTGTTCACTAGAGATTTATCATGCCCCCCTCTCTTTTTTTTTTGCCTTTCACCATTAGCAAACACTTTCGTTATTCATTTCAACTCTGCTGCTACAATAGGAAATTTTAAATATTTTAAACTGGTCATATATAAGTCATGCCTTAATGATGGCATTGGTTGTGAATCATTGTGCTATAAATAAACATAAAAAGTGGAATAAATTTCATTAACAAGTAAACATAATATATGTCAGAGAGCATTTTGCATAAATTCCTCTCAGTGCTAGTCAATCAAGGGCTCGAGAAATGCTTGTCTCTGCAAGCTGCATCGAGACTCATAACTTGAGTCACAAAATGAGGAAACATTCAGTAAACACAGACAATTATAACCTTGTTCCCAGGGCACTGAGTAGAGCTCCCATTTACTCCCAGAAGGCTGAGGAGCACTGCAAGTCATTGTACTGTCCTTGAGAGCTCTGTTGCTGCATAGCACGGATCCATGGATGAATGAGATAGGCCCAATTTGATGGGGGGAAAACAGATGTATGAACTCAAAGCTCACCATTCTCTTTGAATTAAAGTTTCCTCAGGCCATAAGCGGGGAGCTGGATGGGAAGTGGAGCAGCTGGGACATGAACCTGGCATGTGCAAGGTGAGGACTGAGCCATCAAGCTGAGCCTTGGATGTATAAAATTTTGCGAGCAGAGTAAGATAAAAGAGGGTATTTCAGGGAATAATGTACCAAAAGCATGGACCTTTTGGGGAATTTGACAATTTGGTGTGCTTGGGTTATTTGGTGGGGAGTGACGAGAGAAGTGGCTGGAGTGATGGGCTGAAGCCTGGTTGTGTAGAGCATCTCACATCATACAAAGAATGTTGGGCAGTGTAAGCCACGAGAGGAATGATGTGATTAGGGCTGGTGTTGTGGCAGAGTAGGTAATCTGACTGCAGTGCCAACATCTCATATGGGTTTAAGTTTGCGTCCTGGCTGCTTCACTTCCCATCCAGCTCCCTGTTTATATCCAAGAAAAGCAGCAGGGGATGGCCCAAGTCCTTGGGTCCCTGCACCCGTGTGGGATATCTGAAAGAACTCCTGGCTCCTGGCTTTTATTGACTCAGCTGTGGCTGTTGGCATCTGTTTGGGGAGTGAACCAGTGGATGGGAGATCTTTTCTCTGTCTCTTCTCTATGTAAATCTGCCTTTCAAATAGATATGAATCACTCTTAAGAAAAAAAACCAAAGACGCCTATAGGCAGGAAGTTGATTTGAAGGCTGTCACAACAGACAAGGAAAACAGGAAGATAACTACTGAGCAAGCTTACTGATTCTGTGGCTACCTTTCCCCATCCTGCACCTAAGAAAGATGGTGCTAGTTCATGGCTGTGCTTCCCAAGCTAGTGTTCTCTGACGTCCATCCGGTCAGTACTGCTACTCAAGCTGAAATTTCCCTGCTTTTTAAAGACATCTGGTCAATAGTTGATGTGGACTCCTCAATGCAAATGGGATTGGATTGGGTTGACTCTTTAAGTGTGTGGGTGGTATTGCAGAACAAATACTCTTCTTTTTGTCTCATAGATGTCAATGAATGCATGTCTGCTGAGCCAGAAAACTGTTCAGAGCTCAATTTCAGCTTCAAGAGACTCTTTTCCTTCATGCGAACAGTAGTTCTGGTCCAGCAACCAAAACAAAGTTGATAGACTCTATGGGGGTGTGTGTCTGGCTCAAACTACTTTTAATAGGATGTGGAGCTTGTGCATTTCTTTGAGGTCACAGCTTTCAATCTGACCTGTGGCTGTAAGAACTACTGTCTGACAGCTGCTTGCCAGACATTGTCCAATGAGTTATGGGCCTCAGGACTATTCTAAGTAGTGTGAATCCACTTCAGCAAAGCCATTCCAGAGTTACTGCTGGAGAGGGAGTGCTAAACGGAAAGGCAACAGAATCAGTGGAGGCAGAGCTGTTCCATCCACCCATCACAAGGTTTTCCCCGGGCCACTTCGAGGCTGTTGGGTTAAAGGCCACAGTGAGAATTTTCAATGGAGAAAGGACACTGTGTTCTTTTGCTGGCTTGGAATAGATTTAGAAAGCAGGCTTGGTGGTTAAGGGAAATGACCCATCCATTTTCCTTTCCTTGCTCCACCCCTCTCTACCCCCCTGATAGCATCTTTTCCAGACGCATTAGCTGAAAGATATTTAGTTAGATCATTTTTATAGTCTAATCAACAAGATGAATTCCTCATTTGATTAGCACTAGAGAACATGTAAGAAACTCTGGGTCTAAGGATGCTAAGGTTTGAAATTTTCTGAAAGCTTGTGTTAGTCTATTTCTAAGTACAGTTTTGTTTTTGTTTGCCTAAATGAAAAGGAGAAAGCACAATTATTTTGGGGAAATCTGATGTTTTGCAATAAAGAAATGTGAATGTAAAATAAACCATGAATGGAGAGTTTACATTTTAAAATGCCAGCATCTGTATTTTCAGAAAACCTGCACACAGTAATGTACATCTGACAAAAAAAAATTGCCAACTCTCAAGCAGTAGCACTATTCCAGCATTCTATCTGATCCCATTTAGATTCTTTACTCTGAGGGGGTACTAAGCATTATTCCTTTATTTTAAAAATGGAGTAGAAGAGTTTTAAAAGGAAACTTGCCTGGGTTATGCCCCTAGTGAACAATGAAGCCCATGTTTAATCATGCATTTGTCTGGTTTGTAAGCCCATGCTGTCTTCATCCCAATCTGATATCTTAAGGCACACCACATGGCTTGAGCTGAATTAGATGCTTCTACCAAGATAAAGTGAAGTGACCTGTCAGTCTCTGAAAATCATGAGTACCACACTCTGCTGAGCACATTATAGTAATTTCTCTAGTCTGTCTGCAGAATAATACTATCATTGGTTTGGTAAGTATCCCTTTTACGGATGACGAAATGTAAGGGTTCCTTTTTACTTATTGAAGACAGTAAGTACTGGAACTGGGGTTAGGATTCAGGTCTACTTTACAATAAAGCACATACTCTTAACTACTGTGGCTGGCCTCCATATTAATACAGGGTACCTGTGTATTTTTTTTTTTTACAGAGGGTACATAAACAATCATTCAAAGTGTTATTTAAAGTGCTGTAGGCAAGTGAGACTACTTTTCTCCTGCTGCTGATATAGCATTACCATCTTGAAATGGATTTATGTCAAGTAAGATGAGTCATTTATATAAAATTCTAAGTAAATAATAGCAACAATGTGGCACGTGTGCATCCCAGCAGTGGTCAAGGTGGTTCATGAAAGGCTGTGGTTTGGGGTCACTATGATGAGCTATTTTAGCAGTGAGGGATCCTGCTCTGAACCCAGCGGGGAGGAGATGCAGCCTAGAACTCTGCACAGAGTTCCGGCTACCTGCAGTTGGCGAATGCCTGGTCATGTTCCTTGCAATTCTTGGGGGGAAAAAGAACCCTGATTTTCTAGGATATCCCCCTTGGCTTAGTCTCATGATGAATTACATCTCAAGGGAAGGTGATTATGTTGAGTCTGTTAAGCTTCTTAAATTGCACCTGCATATTCATAGCCTCTTAAATCTCTTCTCTTCCATGAGGCTTCTTTTTGAGTCCCTACTACTCTTCTGTCGACCATAAAAAAAAAGAATTTTTCATTGTTTGCTTGATAATGTGTTATTATTATTTGTCTTCCAGTGTTAGCAAGGGTGGCTAATCTACTTCAAAAGACGCAGTATCTCTTAAACATTAACAGTAGCCATTTGCACTGTGTTGGAAAAGATCTGGAGGTTGCACTGAGGTCAGTGGGAAAGGATACTATGATCTATCAATAACCTCTGTTGTGGGTAGAGAAGAATAGAAGAGGTCTGGGCACTAAGCAGGGGGCATCACTCTTGCTTGAGTCATCAGCTGGATGCTGGCTCTTTGATAAAATGGTCCATGACTTCCTTAAACAGGGCTGTTCCCTCAACATGTAGCACATTTACAGTTTCCCTGCCTCTGTTCCTCATCGCCTTGAAGCCTGACTCGAGAATTCCAGGAGAATCAGGGCCATTCATTGCAATTCTACTGTTGATTATAGGTGCGGTGTCTACACATCTCATTTGAAGATAAAGTAGCTGGATAATAATCAACCATAGCCCTTTTCTTTCTCCCTGCACTGTAATCTGGCAAGTGCTGAGCAGAGGATTTATAGGGAGTCAGGGAAGGGAATAAATCAGAAAGAAATGACCCTGGGCCAAAATGAGCTTCTACAGTCACACTTGGGCCAAACATTTCCCCACCGTATGTCAATCCAGCTGTGTATTTTATCATTTTATTTTTGATATGACATCACCTTGATTTCTTTGTGGTTGCTTTACTTGTAGTCAGACAGCAGATGACCAACAGGTAGGGATGGTTGTTCATTGGTGCTCTTTGCTTGGGATTTCATCAGTGTCACGGTTGGGTAACGGGCAGCAGCTGTCAGAGTACATTCACGGTTCAACGTTAATCTAGACAGGCATCTGACGTAGCCTGGGAGGTACCAGTCTGCAGCTTGGAAAGCATGATCTGCAAGCAGGATCTTCGCCTGCTTCTAGCTTAGAGTCTCCTTCACAAAAGCATGACATGTGCACAGCACCAGCTCAGACTGCACTTGTCCCTCCTGCCGTGTTCTTGTTACTGTCCTCAGATGTCCATTACCTCCAGGCCAGGGGCCCCTGTTCTTGAGCATATAGTGTCTTTGTCGAGTTCGTTGCTTGTTTTCTAACTCACACAGCTTCCTGGTTCACGTTTTTCTGGAGTCGTTCAGCGTGTGACTAGATACCATTAAGGATAGCTTACTATCAGACAGCTAATGTATTTTCTTTTCTGAATGGCACTTGCAAACATGTTTTGTTTTGGTGGTTGGTTTGTTTTTAGTGTGTTGGGTGGTGTGAATCTCAGGGAATACGACAGGCCAGTGCAAGATGCACTTCTGCTTATAGAGGTTTCCGCTGAGTCCCACCACGACCGTGTCTATTCTTCTGAGTAGTCCAGAGTACCGCATCGCCAGCACCCGGGGAGAAATGAGCTGTCAAATGATGACCGGTGGAATGTCTGAGCTGAGTTTTGCTGTAACTGACACTTCATATGCTTGCTGAGACTTAGAGTTCAATAGGTCATACAAGGCTTCATGAAATGGAGTATGACTTTGTATGACTAACAGCCACATAACACAACATCAAGCTGATGCCCAAAGAGATGGTATATTATATATACAGGGGCCCAGCATGGTGGCCTAGTGGCTAAAGTCCTCACCTTGAATGCTCCGGGATCCCATATGGGCACCGGTTCGGATCCCATGTGGGTGCCGGTTCTAATCCCAGCAGCTCCATTTCCCATCCAGCTCCCTGCTTGTGGCCTGGGAAAGCAGTCGACGATGGCCCCCCAAAAAGAATATATACAAAAGGCAAAGTGGGGGCAAGAGTGGTTTTTATTGAAATATTGGTTGAAAATCAATGTTCTAGAACATTCTCTTCCTGTTTCCAGAGGTTAGCTTGATGTACAGTACAACAAAGACATTCAGGTACCCTTTTATAACCTAAGGTTAGCTTCTTTATTTATCCCTGTATGCCTAAATATGAGACAATCTGAACTGAATTAGACATTTTCAAGTGATTATTTCCTCAAAAGCCGTAAGCTTTTTGGGCCCAGTGTGGTAGCCTAGCTGCTGAAATCCTCGCTTCTGTAAGCGCCAGGATCTTATATAGGTGCTGGTTTGTGTCCCAGTGGCCCCATTTCCCATCCGGCTCCCTGCTAGTGACCTGGGAAAGTATTTGCGGATGGTCCAATGCCTTGGGACCCTACACCCATGTGGGAGACCTGGAAGAGGCTCTGGGCTCCGGGATTTTGATTGCGGCCTCTTGGGGAGTGAATCCATAGATGAAAGATCTTCCTCTCTGTTTCTCCTCCTGTCTGTATATCTGTCTTTCCAAGAAAAATAAAACAAATCTTTAAAAAAGCCCATAAGGTTTTAAAAAGTTACATTTTTCAGTCTAATTGAACACACACACTGTTTTAAGATAATAAATGGAAGTGGTCCATTATTTGGTTAATTATGCATATATACTTTTATGGTAACATGGTAATGTATAAATACTGCTTTTGTGTTGTTGAGACAGTTCCACTCAAATTCTTCAAATGCGTTTTTGATATTAGTGCTTTTGACATTGTTTTCCTTTTCCTGCTTCTATCCCTTCTGAAGATTCATGTTGTTCGAAGGAAACTTAGATTATTGCCCAAAGATATTCATAGTTGGCAGCATCCCACTGAATCATGCAGAACCCCATTGGCACCAGTCCGCTTGACGCTCACTCTGGCATCCATTGTTTTTCATGTTGGCATATTATTATGTGAAAGTGAAAGCAAATGATTGAAAAAAAATTTTTAAAAAGCTGATATCATCAAGAAAATGATGAACCCTGGGCTTACCACAGATGTGTTCTAGTTCTGTTAATGCCACCTGGAGTTATTTCTGACTAGAACTGTGGATGAGGACAGCTGGAGAGATGGACAAAATCTTTAGAAATTCTTGTTGGAGGCATCCAAATGCTGCCAAGGAAGTGTGGGTCATGGATAGGACAGGGGGGGGACCTGGCGTTCGTTGTTGCCTATCTCATTTTGGTGATTGCTAGGTAGCAATTATGACTATGAGAAGCTAAATTTGCATTCAGAAAACCTATCAGACGGAAGAGTGAGAATGGGACTTTAAGACTTTGTCAGAAGAGCATCCCTTGTAGAATCCCGAAGTTTCAGCCTGGCTCCTAGAACCAAGAGGGAATCAGAAATGGATTAGTCCTCATAATAATTCAAGTTCAACTTTCTGTGATTAGCTCAATATAATTTGGGGGTTGAGGAAGACACTATCATTCACAATCTCAAATATTTCCCACAATTTTCATATGCAGCACATAATACTCTACAAAAAATGTTTTAGGCCCAGGGAATAAGATTTGACCAAAAAAATATATATTTTTAAAGAAAACAAAACACAAAAATGGGTCATGAAAACTAATTCATAGGAGCTCCAGGTACTATAGTCAAAACAGGTCCCGTTCCTACGTGCAAGGAATTGAAATAGAATTTAAACACAAAACTAGAAACTGTTCAATAGTTTGGAACTTCAAACTCTGCCACTGAAATGCAGAATTCAGTGGATTGGTTAAACAGTGGCATAGACAGAGTGGGTGAGAGAAATGGGACATGTGAACATGGGAGAGCAGGAAGTGTAAGTCAGTCATGGAGGAAGCAGGAATGGAGAAGGCTCATAAGCCGTGGTAACGGTCTAGGATGTGCATCATGAGTGGTCATGAAGACAAGTGAGGATATTCTGCTTGAGGAAGTAGTATTTGAAGCTATAATAGCCAAGTATTTTTCTAAATTGTCAATTAAAAAAAATCTCAAGTCACTGATTTGTTATGAGCCAGAAACCCCAGGTAGGATAATACAAAGAATATCACAAGTAGATTCGTCATAATAAAACTGTGGTAAATCAAGAGCAAAGATAGAATCTGAAAAGGAGAAAGAAAAAGAATTGATTTTCAAGGAGTCAACAATAAAACTAAAAAATGGCTTTTTAGCAAATTCAGTGTAATTCACACAGGCACTGCCTTATAAGTACCGAGCACTAACCTATTGTGCCATCGGAGCAGAAATTCAGTGTAATTCAATCCTGATGACCTCTCTCTTTATCTAAGATAAAGATAACAATTATCTTGAAGTTAAAATTGTTCTATTTCAGTACTTAAACAATTTTTTTTGCTATTATGTATGGATGATCAAACACTATTTAATGTTTGAGTATAAATGACACTGCAGTTCACTTATATGTGTGTGTGTATGTGTATAACCATTATAGTTTGTGAACTGGCCTCTTATCACTGCATTAATATGCATCTCTCTCTCTTTTTTTTTAAAAGATTTATTTATTTTTATTTGAAGGGCAGATTTTACAGAGACAAGGAGAGACACAGAGACAGATCTTCTTTTGGCTAGTTCACTCCCCAAATGGCTGCAGTGCCAGAGTTGAGCTGATCTGAAGCCAGGAGATTCTTGCTGTCTCATGTGGGTGCAGAGTCCCAAGGCCTTGGCCATCCTCTGCTGCTTTCCCAGGTCACAAGCAGAGAGCTAGAACAGAAGTGAACCATCTGGGAAGCAATATGGGATGCTGGTGCTGCAGGGTGGATAATTAGCCTGCTGTGTCACCGCGGCAGCCGCACATCTTTTTTTTTTTAAGGATTTATTTATTCATTTTTTATTTGGAAGGCTGATTAGAGAGAGAGAGGCATAGACAGAGAGAGAACTCTTCCTTCTTCTGCTCCATTTCCCAAACGATTGCAATGGTGAAGGCAGGAATCAGGCTCTGCTTCCCGGTCACCTATGTGGATTAAGAGATCCGAAGTCTTGGGCCCTCTTCCACTGCTTTCCAATGACATTAACAGGAGTTGGATTGGAAGTGTAGCCTCTGGAACTTGACCTGGTGCACTATGGGAATCTGATGCTGCTGGTGGAAGTTTACCTTGCTGTGCCATGGCTTCCACCTCAACTTCCTTCCTTTTAATTGCTTCATGTTGTTATTGGCCTTTTAGATTTTATCCTCTGAAAGGTGTTGTTTTCTGTTAATTATTTTGTCTTTCTCTCTCTCTATTTTATACACACACACACACACACACACACATATGCATTTTTGGTTTGAATTGTGGCAGTTTGGAATACTAAACCATTGTCAGTTATATGCATTGAGAAAATACTTCTCCTATATTTTGGCTTATATTCTAACTTAATTCTATTTTCCGTGAATTGAAATTACTTGTTTGAGAGACAAAGAGAAAGAAGGCAAGGGGGAAAGAGAGTATTCCCATCAGCTGGTTCACATCCCCACATACCTGCCATTGACATTGCTGGGCTGCGCCCAAGCTGGGAGAAAACTCAATTCTGATTGCTCCTGTATGTGTTAGGGACCAGACTACCTTTGGTGTGCATTAGCAGGAAGCTGGAATTGGGAACTGAGTTGAGATTCAAATGCAGTCCCTCCCAGTGAAGGATGCAAGTGTCCTAACTGCAATCTTAGTCCCTTATTTGTGGCCTGGAAAAGCGCAGATGATGCCTCAAAGCTTAGCACCCTGCATCCGCATGGGAGACCAGGAAGAAGCCGCTGGCTCCTGGCTTTGCACTGGCTCAGCTCTGGCCATTGCAGCCATTTTGGGAGTGAACCAGCAGATGGAAGATCTTTCTCTTTTTTTCACCTTGTCTCTATAGATCTGCCTTTCAAATGCCTGGCTGTGAAAAGAGCTTACACATTTTTACTTAAAATCTATTTTTATTTCTTTAAGAGGCAGAAGGAAAGAGAGGGAAAACTTTCCACTACCTCCACATACCTACAATGGCCAGGGGCTAACAAGGATAAGCTCATGAGCCTGGACCTCCTAGATCTCCCATATGTGGATGACAAGGGCCCAAGTATGTAGGCCATCTTCCACCGTTTTTCCAGACACATTAGTGGGGAGCTGGATTTGAAGTGGAACAGCCAGGGCTCTCAATGGAACTCAAGTTGGATGCCAGTGTCACAGGTGGTGGATTAACTCACTAGACCACAATGTCAGCCCTCAGCTTTCATCGCACTTGTGAGGTATGTTGCGTGTTCTCGAATTTATGTGTGAAAGTAACATTGAGAAAGTACTTCCCTGCTTGCCATCTTTTCGCTGGGGCCATGGGAGTCGATGATTCTGTGGCTCCTTCTGCCCTTTTCCCAGGGAGATACTCGGTCCTCTAGAGCCTCATTCACCTTCTGCTTCTTCTCTGATGGCATTATTTTCCAACTGCTTATTCATTATTTATTGCATCTTCACAATGTTTTCATCAAGCCATTAAGTGTGTGACTCAGTTCCAAGCACTTTGGCAAGAAAAAGTTTTAATTGTGACCAAGACTTGAGGCTTTTCCAAGAAGAAAACACGATATTGAGAATGTATGGATATAGCATATTATAGAATTGAGATCAGATTTTGGGCTCCAAGAGAGCTGTGCTGGGCTCTTATTTCCACTGTTTGCCAGACTCTGGGGTATTGTACAAGTAGTTTAACCTTTTTGAGATTTTATTTACTTGTCTGTAGAATTGGGCAGTGGGGTGGGTAATGGTAGTACCTTTCTCACATGGGGTTTTAATGAATTAAAGCGTGTAAATTACATGCTACATAATACTCAGTCAATGTTAGTTATTAACTTTATGCTAGTTTTGAAGATTTTATGACAGGCTGCCTATGACTTGCTAAATGGAAATAGTTGTAGCTGGAAGAATCATTGTGTTTAACTTCCTGTTTGAGGCCTTTATTTGGACCCTGTAAGTGCTCTTTAATTATTATTATTATTATTATTATTATTTTGTCTTGAGCCATTTTGATCTTCTTTACAGTGATGGAATAGCTTGGATAACAAGATAGAATTTGAAAATAATGGAAATAGCCTGGACATGGAGAAACCAAAAGATATACTCGTTTTTTTGTTTTGTTTTGTTTTTTGTTTTTTAAATTCTAGTAATTTGGTAATACTTCTCTAAGACTATGGTTTGATTACTCTTAATCCTTTAAGAGTGCACCTCCTCTTTAGGGTTAGTGTGGTGGTGTTTCAGGCTAATTCTCTGCCTGCAAGCTATAGCATCCATATGGGTGCTGGTTTGCATCACGGCTGCTCCATTCTGATCCAGCTCCCTACTAACAGTCTGGAAAAGTACCCAAAGATGGCCCAATGCCTTGGGGACCCTGCACTCATGTGGGAGGCTGGATTCTGGCTTTGGATTGGTTCAGCTCTCCAGCCATTAGGGGAATGACTCAGAGGATTAAGGTCTCCTCTCTCTCTCCTTCTCTTTCTGTAAAAATTATTATTTTTCCAATAAAAATTTTCCAAAAAAAATGTTTTTTTTTTTTTAAAGAGCACATTTCCTCGAAGTTTGTAATCTTTCATTTTGGAAACACTCCCAGGCAATTTTCTTTTATTTTAAATTGTGAAACTTTGGAAAAATATTTCCATTCCCTTCAGATAAGTTTCTACCTCTTCTGGTCTGTGGAAACAGCTGTTTAATGGCTGCCTTGCAACATTGCTCAGTGGCTGAGGACAGACTGTGCTACGGTTCCACCCAGTGGAACACCCAAGTCAATTAGAAAGGCACCATAATCACACAAGTTGAAAATAGGTCAGGATTTGGGACAAACACCCAAACACTTGGGAAAGTAGCTTTGGGATTTGAAAGTCCCTGGAGTGAGAAGTTTATTCTGGTTGGTGTGCCTTGGGCTTTCTTTGCTTTGTTCAAAGCAATTACAAAGAAAGAGAGCACTCCCAGCATATCCTTCAGATAGAATCTTGATGGTGCCTGTCGGTGTAAGTTAACACACACACACAGATTCATAGGAGTTTATTGGAATTGTCATGAGAGTGGACTATGTTGGTTATTGCTCCTCTGTTTCTTAGCTGGTTGACAAAAGCAGCATTGTTTACTGTGTTTTCATCTGTGTGAAAGTATGTATGTTGAGTATAATCACAGAACTTACTGTACAGAGTTCATGAGTTAAACATGGAAACAAATATTAATTGTTGAGCATAGTGTCAGGCAATTGGAAAACAACTCAGCAGGATGTGACAAAATACTAACTCCCACCCCTCTCCTGCTTTCTGGTGGCCTTCTACTGTCTTCTCGCCCATCCCTGAATACTTGCAAATAGCCCACACCATGTTTCAGTTGCTCAAGTTCAGGGACATTTGTTGTATCACTGTTTTTTTTAATTTTCACATATAAGATAGCATACAATATTTGCCTTTCTATGGCTTATTTAACATGGTGATTTCCAAAAAGAGCTTGTAAATCATTTTGGAGAGTTTGAAGTTTATCTGGAAGACTTGGAAAAACTTTTAGTAGTATTTGCTTTGGCTGCAGAGGGATAAGTGTATATATGTGAACCGGTTGCATGTTTATTTCACAGAATAAATCTTGTCACATTGAAATATGGGTATTGCATGCAAGTGTGGATTGTTGGAGTAGCTAGGAACAGTGAGTGGTTGGAGCAGGAGAGGAGGACAATAGCATTTTGAAGACAGTAGTCTTGGCACCTCAATCTCCTTATCCATAAGTAGGAATAATAATGGGGTTCTTATGAGACTCAAACGCAAAATATTCATATGATGAATGCAGTGAAGATCATGACATGTTAAACCTGCATGACTGTTAAAATTGTATCATTAATGGTTTCTGCGTGTCACAGGCTTGCCTTTAAATGGCCACCTCACCTCCCATTTCATAGAAGCAGGCGTACTCCTCACATCAGAGATAAATAATAAAGGAAACTCAGCATCCTGCACTCCATATCTGCCATTAAGTAAAAACCTTTACGATAAAAAGGTCACTGGGATAAACTTGCCTTTGGGCTGGAAAACACACTAGCACACCAGACTGCTCATAAGGCTTGGCCTCTCTGCTGTAGAATATTTTCACACTTGTTTTCAGATTCCCTGGGGACCAATCACAAACTCTCTGCTCCTAGAGCTCCGGGACCAAGGGAGCAGTGGTAGGAGCTACTGTTGCACTACCCCTGTGTGTGAGCGGCCATGTGCACCTAAGGCCATTAAGGCCTGGCCGACCCAGCAGTTTTAGGAGAGGAGACTAGAGAGCACTCGCTTTTACTCTTCTGGGACCAAGAATAGCTTCCAGGCAGCACACACAAAACAAATTTTCCAGCTCTCTTCCTTGCTCTCTGCTCCCATCTGTGCCCTCATTCAAATTTTATTCCCTTTCTCTCTCTGCTGCCAACTGTACCGTACTAAAAACACCATTCATCTTGCTTTCTGGGAAGAAAGACTACTTACTCCGCAATCATTGATGTGTGGGCCGAGGTGGAAGATTATGCTGCTTTAATACCTTTTTAATTGAGACACCAGATCGTGACTTAAATCTTAGGCCTCCTGTCTTCAGTTTCCATTTTCTGCCCATAAAATACTGAGTCCATTGCCAGAGATCATAGTTCCCGGAAAGAACAGGAGGCGCTGGCTTTGTGAGGGAGTTACTCCTCGGAGCTCAGGTCCTCATTCAAACTCCCATTAGGATCACCTTTCTTGAGAAAGAACACTTCACAAAGAAAGTACATTGCTTTCTGGTGGAGGTGACATGGTGGGTAGGGTGATGGGTGCTGAGGAGGTGATACATATATGCCTTTAACACCTCTGAAGGCTGCCTCATTGCCTGATAGGAACAGTATGTGTTGAGTGATTAATTTGTTTAAAATAATGTGTAAATAGCTCCCAAGTCACATGTGTAAAATGTTTCCAAAGGTTCTTCAAAAGACAAGACACCACTTCCTTCAAATCAGACCTGAAAAGATTTTTTAATTGCATTAGAGGTGCATGGAATTGGATAAGTCATAAGCCCTGGGTTGTCATGCATGTTTATCATTTGTTAATCCAGGACCCATGTGTATCTGCTTAGTTATTCCTCAGAAGTGCCAAGGCCCTACTTGGTACTCATAAGGAAATATAGAGAAGAGTATTACAAGAAGTCGGAGAAGTAGTCTGGGTCTTCTGTCAGACAGAACTTGTGTTTCAATCTATGTGAGATGAGAAGCCACTGATCATACAGAGGCAGATGGTTGAAGAGGGTAGTGATGTTGTGTAACTTAAGCTTCAAGTAACGGCTTTGAGAAAGACCTTGGTATGGGTTGGGGAGGAGATAGTCACATGTTGATGTAAGAGGATACGGCTGTCTTTTTTTGAACTGTATAAAATTTTTATACATTCTGGATCTGAGTCCATTAGCTGTTGCATCACGCTAGTTTAATCATGGCTGATTTACTTGCTCAGCACCTCTGAAATGCTACCATTTCATTATTTTGAAGATAATATTTGGATGTGTTTCAGCTTTCAATGCTGCACTGAGACTCGTGGGATGGCCGTGTCACAGGCAGTGGCTTAATGCGCTGCACTACAACGCCCGCCCATATGTAGATCTTTTGTGTGTGGACCTTGAATATGCAGACCCCATTTTCTTTATCTGTTTGGAATGAAGAAGTTCTAAAACGTGAGTTGTGGTGATCAGTCTACAACTAGAAGTTTGCCTCAAGTCAGTGAACATATGATTATAAACGATACCTCAACAAAACGTGGAGAGTAACAGATGATAGACAACAGGGAGAGGGCAGAGGTGTGTTAATGGAGCAGAATTGCTGATATATTGATGAACGGTAAAAGCAGCTGAAGGGTAGTTATATTCTCATTTCTATGTTGGTGTTTGAAAATTTGCACAGTAAAGAGGTGTTGTAAGGTACTGACATGCCTGTGAATGTATGGATGTCTTTTGAGCCATAATTTAACACCTTTGTTGTAACCAAGCTGTGGTATATGAAGCCACAATTTGTCTTATCTCTAGTTGCATTTGGGAAGTTTGTGGCAATCAAATTGTCCTTCTTTTGTGAGTTATTTGTTTTTCTTTGCCTTAAATTGTCTTAAGGTTTATATTTTCAGAGAAGCTCCAGATTCACTGCAAGATTGAGAGAAGGCGCAAAGATGTGCCATAAATGCTGTGTCCCCACACATGCATGACCACCCCTGTTGTCAATAGCCCCAAGAAGTGTAGTAACTTTCTCACTTCTATATTGAATTTATATTGGCACATTAATATGACTCAAAGTCCTTACTTTACATTAGGTCTCACTATTGGTTTTGTATATGCTGTATGTTTGAAAAATGTATAATAGCACATATCTGCATTTTTTGGCTGATTTTTTGTTTGTTGTTTGAAAGGGAGGTGAGGGGAGAGATAAGTAGAGAGAGAGCAAGTGAATTTGCTCTGATCTATTGAATTGTTTCCCAGACTATCCCACAGTATAGCCAGGACACCCAGGTCAAAACTCAGAACCCCGAATCTCCCACATTAATGGTATGGGCCTAATGCTTGAGCCAACACCTACTCCCTTCTAGGGTGTACAGTAGCAGGAAGCTAGAACCAAGACTGGAATGCCAGAACTTTGTGATTGGGTGTGAATGTCTCACTCCATGGTGCAACCTATGCTCCAAGTCCCTAACTCTATCTGCATTTATGGTCTGCTTTCTGTCTTTGGTGCTTCACTGGAATTACTTTTTGAGCCTTCACTATGTTTTTAGATGTGTATTGTCTAAAAATGTATCCTTGTAAGTGTTCAGAATGTTAGTTTTGTCTGAGGATGGTGATAACTTGGGACTGATACAAATCATGCTACTTGGAGTAACATCCATGTCTTCTGCACATTTGTAGATTAGAACAGAATGACTTTGCCATGAAGTGTATTTTTTTAATTTTCCTAAAGAATGCAAAGCTATTTTCCGAAGAAGTTTAACTAATTTGTAGAAGTCTATCATAATTTCTATTGCTTCTCATTTCACCAGTATTTAAAATTGTCAGACCACTTAGTTTTAGCTTACCTTTTATGGATTATAATTTCATGTCTTTAAATATTTATGTTACTGGCAGATTTCATATATTTATTGGTTTCTCTGATTAATTGTACATTTTTATATACTTAGTGACTATTCCATTTCCTATTTTCCAAGTTGCCTATACACATTTAAATCAATTGGAACTTTTACTTTTTTTGCAGAGTCTATATGTTATGGGCATGAATTCTCTATCAATTCTACATGTTGAAAATGCCTTCTATTCTGTGGCTTGCCTTTTGTATTGGTAGATACAGATTTGTTTTTCTTTGGAAAGCAGTGTTAAAGAGGCAAGGAGAGACATGGACAGATATTTCATTTGCTGGTCACTACCCAAGTGGCCACAATGGCTGGAGCCGGCCCAGGCTGAGGCCAGAAGCAAAGAGCTTCTTTTAGTCTCCCACATGAGTACAGGAGCCCAAAATGATAGGACTTTGTTCACTGCTTTCCCAGGCACATTAGCAGGGAACTAAATCAGAAACAGAGCAGCTGGGACTCGAACCAGTGCCCATTGGGATGCTGGCAAAGGCATAGGTGAAGGCCCAACCTTCAGTGCCAAAATGATGGCTCTAGTATAAGAACTTAAAAAACAATAATGTTAATTCTTCCAATTCATGAGCCAGGATATGTTTCTATTTTTTTATGTGCTTAATGATTACTTTCAACAATGTTTGAAAATTTTCACTGTAGAAATCTTTCACTTCTTTTGTTACATTTATTGTTAAATATTTGATTTTCTAATGGCCATTTTAGATGAGATTTATTCCTTGATTTTTCTTTCAGTGAGTTCATTATTAGCTTATAAAAAGCTGCTTTCTATATGTTTATTTCATAGCCTATAACTTCATTGATGTGGTTTATTGGTGCAAACATCTTTTTATTGGAGTGTTTAGGTTACAACATCAAGTTGTCTATGCACATGGATAAGTTGACTGTCTTTTCCAGTTTGGACACCTGTATTTCTCCTCCCTAATTACTCTTCCTAAAACTTAGACTATTGTGTTGAATAAGAGTGGTTAAAGTCAGCATCCTTGTCTTGTGTCAGATCTAAAGGGAAATACTTGTAGCTTTTCTCCATTTATTACTATATTTACTGCAGGTTTGTGTTTTATAACATTTATGATTTTTGAGGACTGTTCCTTGCATGCTTAATTAAAAAAATATTTATTTATATTATTGGAAAGGCTGAGTTACAGAAAAAGAGAGATAGTAAGAGAGGTATTCCATCTGTTGCTTCACTCTCCAAATGCCTGCAATGGCCAGAGCTGAACCAATCCAACGCCAGGAGCCAGGAGCTTCTCCTAGGTCACCCATGTCGGTGCAGGGGCTCGTGGACTGGAAGTGGAGCAGCCAGGGCACAAACTGGCTCCCATGTGGGGAGCTGGTGCTGCAGGAGGACGTGCCGCTGCACCAGCCCCCAATCTTTTCTGTTATTAGTATTTTTTAATCATGAAGCGTTTAGAATCTTACCAGATGTTTTCTCCACATCTGTTGAAATGATCATATGGTTTTTGTTCTTCATCACTGCTGTGGTGCATGAGGTTTAATGATTTTCAAAACATGCCCTTGTATTTAGTAACTCTGTCAGGCTCATGTCTCAGTTCTAATAATTTGTAAAGTCTGTATTTTCATTGTATACAAATGTGTCATCTACAAATAATGACAGTTTTATTTCTTTGTTTATATTCCCTTTTATGTGTCTTCTTTTGCTTCACTCAGTAGTTTAGTATTAATTATTGACTCCTTATTGAGAATGTGCTCCTTTGAAGGTTTTTTTTTTTAAGATTTATTTATTTTTATTGGAAAGGCAAATCTACCTAAAGAAGCAGAGACAGAGAAAGATCCTCCTTGCTCTGGTTCACTCCCCAGGTGGCCTCAGTGGCTGGAGTTGAGCTGGGTTAAAGCCAGGAGCCAGGATTTTTCTCTGGTCTCCCATGTAGTTGCATGGTCCAAAGGTTTTGGGCCATCTTCCGCTGCCCTCCCAGGCCTCAAAACAGGGATCTGGATGGGAAGTGGAGCACCTGGGACACTAACTGGCACCCACGTGAGATCCTGGCTCTTGAAAAGATTATCTAATTCAGCCACTGCGCTGAGCCTGGGAGTTTTGCAGACAGAAGAATTTTGACATTTCATCTTCCACTTGAATGTCTTATATGTGTTTTTATAACTAACCTTTATCAGATTGAAGAAGATGCTTCTAATATGAATTGTCCACTTATCAAGATAAAAATGTAGAAGCAAATATACACATTGGCGATTAAACAAATTTTGCATCTACTTGTCTGGGCTGCACTCCACTGCTAGGTAACTAGATTTTTACCTCGTAACAGGAAAACATAAAAGCACACTGTCATTGACTGCTTTGTGGAAGGCATCTTAAAAGAGTTCAAGCAAAATGTGTACTGCAAACTGTGCATGGATTTCAAACACTTTTACATCAAAATACCTTACTTTTCATTCCCATTTTCATATACTATTGAAAGCTTCTTTGTATGTGGTAGGAGTAGACAGGCAACTACAATATATTGAGCCTAAGAGAAAGGAAATTCAAGCCTAAAAAGGGACAGCCATGAAGACGGCTTCAGAAATCATCAGTGATACTGAATGAGATATGAATTTGGAACCTTAACAGGTGGCAAAGGCCTTAAGAATAAACTAAAAGTCTTAAAAAGTCTTCAAAGACTTTAAGAATGAACACTTGAACAGAGAATCAATGAACACTCTGAGATATGCTGATTTAACCGATGCTGAGTTCTGCAGAATGGAAAGGGTGTAACAACCTACACTTTGTCTTTTTTTGAGACTTTGTTTAGCTACTGCTTAGGCTAAATTTTCTGTCTCGAATGACGTAAACATAGTTAAAACAGGGAGTGTTCTAAGACATTCGCATGATATTGAAATCGTCACAATGGTTTTAAAACTATTACACATGGAAATATGACTCTGCTTAATAAATATTTACTACAAGTTTTTGATTTGTAGCAGCAGTTCCATTGCCGTGCCAGTGTGCTGTCAGTGAGGGAGAGATCAGAACCTGCATCTCTTTATGTTCATCACAAGCTGAAAATGACCACAGTCTGTATATCTAATCAAGGTGGTCGCAGACCCAGGAAAGAACAAGGAGGGAAAGTTGGATTGCCTTTGAAAGATGCAGTTGCTGTTTACTCATGTGAAAAAAGGCAATATTGTTTGACCTCAACTGAATGTACCTTTTAATTCTGTATTTTCCTGGAACGCTTTAAAGCACTCTGATATTTGCAGTTGTGTACGCAGAATTCTAGTAATGCTTTCAGGTTTAGCAAATTCTGACCTTTCTCATCAAACTAACTTTTGTTCTGTCACCACATCCAGTGAGTTTGCTTCATGACATTTATTACAAGTTAAGTTAATGTTGTTTTTTTTTTTCCTGGTTAATCTTCTGTCTTCTTGTATAGAATGTGGGTTTCTGAGAAAATAGAGTGTGCCTTTTAAGTTTATCCATGTATCCCCAAGTAGAGAATAGATGTTTGTTGAATTTGATTTAAAATAGTCTACACTAGGAAGAGTGGCAAAAATAATTTGTAAAACCCAGGAGTCCAAGCCATGTTTGACACTCTGAGGTCGTAACTTTCTTCCTGACTCTGAGCTCATTAAGGGCCAGGGTACAGTCTACATTGTGCTGATATCTAGTCCAGTGCCTGGCATATTGAGCTGTTTAGTGAGACATTGAGTTAATCAGTGGGTGTGTAAATACAGGAAGCTTGCTCAGTTGAAGCTTTTCACTGTCTGCAGTTTCGTTTTTGTTGTCCATGATGGATTCCAACTCTTCAGTTTGGTGCTTCCCGCCTTCAACCTCCCTGCCATCCTTCCTTTTGAGCATTTTTAGTTTTCTCTTGGCATCACAATTTATTAGCTTGTCGTAGAAAACTATGCTCAAGGAATAAACAGTGCCGTATGATCGACATTGACATGACTAACATGATGTACCACTTAGTGGCTGGTTTGGAACTGTTGTGTATGTGTGTGCACGCATGTGCTATATCTGTTTATTAAGGTTTTAACTTTTTTTGTTTAGCTAGCATGTATTCATTGCTTAAAAACATGATAAGTGAAATTTCAATTTACCCACAATCCCATCACAGATTATCACTCTTTAGCTTTAAAAGAATGGAATTGCACATCTTCCAATACTTTTTAGTAAGTCAGAATGGCTATCCAACAGTATAGGTTTATTGATAAAAATATGTGCAGGGCCTGGCCTAATGGCCTAGTGGTTAAATCCTCGCCATGCATGTGCTGAGATCTCATATGGATGCCGGTTCATGGGTTTGTCTTCCGACTTCTCCGCTTCCCATCCAGCTCCCTGCTTGTGGCCTGGGAAAGCAGTCGAGCACGGCCCAAAGCCTTGGGACCCTGAACCGGTGTGGGAGACCTGGAAGAAGCTTCTGGCTCTTGATATCAGATTGGCTCAGTTCCAGCCATTGAAGCCACTTAGGGAGTGAACCAGTTGACAGATATTTCTCTATTTCTCTCTCTTTCTCTCTCCTCATTGTAAATCTGCCTTGCCAATAAAAAAAATCAATAAAATCCTATAAAAGAATATGTGCATTTTTGTGGCTACAAAAATGATCTTTAAATTTATTCTTAATGTGATGAGCATCTCTACACATACATCAATAAACATGTTACAGAATACTTTCATTGCATTTTTTAAAGTGAGCACATTTCTTGAAAACAGGTTACAGTGTATGGAAGCATCATGATTAATGAAATGTAATTCATGATTCTATAATTAATAAGAAAATTGTTAATTTTATTACTAATGTGTGGTAGACATACACAGTATTTTCTGTTGCACATAAAAAAGGATGAACTTATTGTCAGTTTGCGCGGAAGCAGATGCATGCCTGCTCTTTTTGTAGGGCTGCACATGGGGCAAATTTTGGAAGTTATTCTTTTTTTTTTAAAGATTTATTTATTTATTTTATTGGAAAGGCGGATATACAGAGAGAAGGAGAGACAGAGAGGAAGATCTTTCGTCCGATGGTTCACTTCCCAAGCGGCCGCAAAGGCTGGAGCTGAGGTCAATCCGATGCCAGGAGCCAGGAGCTCTTCCAGGTCTCCCACGTGGCTGCAGGGTCCCAAGGTTTTGGGCCATCCTCGACTGCTTTCCCAGGCCACAAGCAGGGAGCTATATGGGAAGCGAGGCTGCTGCAATTAGAACCGGCGCCCATATGGGATCCCGGCGCATGCAAGGCGAGGAATTTAACCACTATGCTATCGCGCCGGGCCCTGGAAGTTATTCCTAATATATATTCAACTGTTACTGTGAAAAAAAAATCTCAAACATGTGTAAGAATAGAGAGAATATCACAGGTTGCCACTGTGTGCCCATTGCTGGGGTTCAACCATTAGAAACTCACAGATAATCTTGTTTTATATCTCTGCCATTCACAAACCAACACCTCCAGTAATTTGAAGCAAGTCTAATAAAATTTGATTTATGAACATTTAAGTATTATTTATTAAAGTAAGGGTTTTCTAAACATATTATCAAATCTATTCATTTTAACAGTAGTTTTAAAATATTAGTAGTGGTCAGGTTTTCCAGATGATCTCATATTGTTTTCAACAGTTTGCTTGAGTTAGTATTTGCATAAACATATAGATTGTATTAATGATACTGTATATTTTTTTCATTTCTTGAACAATGAGTTCATCTCTCATGCATTTTTTGCATTGTTGTCCTTTCTTTTTCTTTCACTTCTTTTTTTTATCATTATTACTATTATTTTATGATACAGTTCCATAGACCGTGGTATTCCCCTTCCCACCTCCCCAAGCGCTTCTCTCCCCACTGAGTTTCCCTATATTATTACTATAGTATAGTTCCTCATAAACAGTATATGTCTATCAGGCAGGCATGGACAGTGGCAGAGAGTCCAGCCTTCCATTGTCATGATACATCCAACAGTTTCACTGGGAGTCCATCCTTGATCCGGAAGTAGAGATGCATACTGCACCATATCCTCACATCTGGACATGACAGTCTCCATTACACAGTTCCTGTACATCCCCTTAAATGAAAAGCCACAAAACAAAATCAACAACAGGAAGAAAAAAAAAGAAACTAACAACACCATGAAATTAAATAACATGCTGCTGAATGACTGATGTGTCACTGAAGAAATGAAAAAGAAAATCAAGAACCTTCTTGAAGAAAATGTTGCTGCTGTATTATTTATGAGTTAGTGAAGAATTTAATGAGAAGAAAGTGTTTTGAAGAGATGAAACTTAACATCAAAATCCGTGAGATATAGTTTCCACTGATCTTGGTTGGCGAGATATGTCTCCTATAGGCAACAAATAGATGGGTTTTGTTTTTTTAATCAAGTCTACTTATCTATGACATTTGATTGATGAGTGTAATCAGTTTACATTCAGGATAAATACGAATGGATGGTAATTTGGGTTGTTCATTGATTTAGTGTTTTGTTATATTTACTGGGATGTTCTTCACATTTGCCTTTGGCTTTGGTGGATGCTCTTCCTCTTCTCTGTCAAGTATCTTGAAGTATCCTTTGTGGGATAGGATTGGAAGAGGCATATTCTTTTAACTTTTCTTTACTGTGGAAGGATTTTATTTCATTTTCAAAGACAAAGAAAAGTTTTGCTGGATATATTATCCTGCCTACAATTTTTTGCTTTTAGATTCTGGAATATATCACTCCATTCTCTTCTAGCCTGTAGAGTTTCCTGTGAGAGGTCTGCTAACTGACATTCCTTTATATGTCAATTGATGTTTTTCACATGCACATTTAAGGATCTTTTCCTTATGTTTGATTAAAAAAGAAAAACTTTATAGTTTGATTTTTAGTTTTCCAAAAATGAAACAGTGAAATAAGCATTTGTTTCCTTTTTTCTAAAATGCACAGTAGCATACTTTATACACTTATCTTCAGGTTGTTTTTCTTCTCTTTGTGCTTTCTCTGGCTGTCAGTGCATGGTACTCTAGATAGATTTTCCCTAATCCTTTTTTGTAGCTGCGCAATTCTCCAAAGCTTGATTGCATCAAGTATTTTGTGATCTCCTGTTGCACTGAATTTTAATCTACATTTGGATTTCCTTTAATTTAAAGTACTCAATATTTTGGTTTTCTATATTTGATTACTTAAGGGTTTTTTTTGCTAACTAATGATGCGTTTATTTTATTATCTGCTTTTGAACTACCTTAAATGGTTCAAAACTTTCCTCTTTGAACACAGAGTTATTGCACAGAAAGTTGGAGAAAGTGAAAATGAGATGTGTGTGTTAGGCAGCAACACTGATCTAGGCCGTATTTCAGTAGTATTCTTTACGAAGTGTTCATGAATGCTAAGCTGAGGAAGTCTATTCTTTATTTCAGAAGCAAACAAGGGGATAAGTTTTCCAAGTGAGAGCCAATTACTCATGTGGGCATTAGCAAAATGAGTCAGCCCAATGACTCTAGTAAGGAATGACTTCCTGGGAGACCTCACGTAACAGTCTCCGTACGTTTATCTGTTCTGCAATGAAGATTTTGGTTTAGTGTAGCATGTTCTTGATTTTTCCATTAGAGGAAAAAAAAATTTCTTGGGAGCTTTTGAGTCATCAGTGAGACCTGAGTCTTTGCCATCTAGAGCCCTGAAATGAGTGTCAGTGCTGCTGGGAACACACTGATTCCGTTCCCGTGTTCAGATCACTAGATCATTACTCTCCACAGTCCACTGTACTCAGGCACTTTTGAATTTTTACTTCCTTTATAAGTCTCCAATGTAGGAAATTATTTGAAATTAACATTATCATTCTCATCCTTTTATTTTGAAATGCTCATTTTCTTAATGCCAGTTGTGTCTGTAATATTATGGCTAAATCAATAGGAGTCTTAAATACTAACTTGGAAAAGAAGCAAGTTAGTCTTTTAGATTTAAGAATTTGTGTTTCTGTGAACTTGGGCACCACATGCTTTCATATGATTTTATAAGAATACTAAACAAACCAGTATTTCTGTTATTCTGAGCAGTGTCAGCTGTTCCTTCACGCATAGGTTTTTATCAATGTCAGTGTTTTCCTCCCACTGTGGATGTAAAATGAGGGTACATGAGGCAGGGAATATGAAAAACTAATTATAAAGATAACTCTGAAAGAATAGACATAGATAATTTTGGGTAAGATTAGGCTGTAAAGACATACTGATGAATGCTAGATTTATGGTGATATAGGAAGATTTTCGTAGGAGTAAGATTGAAATGCTGATGTAGTCCCCGAAGTTCTTTTTCTTTTAATGGATATTTTGGGCTATCTTCTGCATTTCACGTATATTTCAGACCCATAAAAAATAGTGGTAAACATGATGCTCAAGATCCTATCTTCCCTAGATCTGACATATGAATAGGAAAGATAAACAATAAATACAGTGCCTTGAAGACAATAAACTAGTCTGAGAAGACAGAGAGCACCTGGAACTCTGAGGGCCATTTTTCTCTTGAGATCAGAAAAGACCAGTTGCAGAAGTGACTTTGAGAACAAACATCAGAATAATGGGAGGAAATGTTCTGATAACCTCAAGAGAGAAGTAGGCCAAGAAGAGGGAACCCATGGTGTAAAAGCACCAAGGTTGGACTGCTTAGTCTGTCAGATTAAGGAAAACATTGTTGAGTCCTAAATGTAGGGAGCAAGAAGCTGAAGCTGGAAAGAAAGATGCTGTAGGCTTTTACAGTCCATGTTGTGTCTATCCAAAGGTTAGAGGACCATTTTGTGTGATTCAAAACTCTCCCCATATCTTTGGTACATAAAAAGTACAGGAAATAATTTGTGTATATGAAGGAATGCATTTTAAAGCAGTGGGAGTTAACGGACCATTCAGAAAGTGGTGTAACTCCTGGGAATGTATCCAAAGGAGTTGAAAGCTGCATATCAGAAAGTGATCTGCAACTTTATATTAATAGCAGCACAAGCTACCATAGTGAATAATGGAAACAACCCAGATGCCTGTCGACAGAGGAACAGATAAAGAAGCTGTGACACATCTACTCCATAGGATACTACTTAGCCATTAAAAAGAATGAAATTCTACCATTTGCAATCAAATGGTCCAAACTAGAGAACATTATGTTCAGTGAAATACTCCAGTCCCCAAATGACAAAATCATATGTTCTTTCTGATATAGAGCAACCTTCATGCAAAAATACAAGATCAATAAATATATAGGTAAATATGTATGTACGTATATTCTCATAGACACACTGTATAATGGAAACGAACATACTAGGAAGTGAAGATACAATGAAGTATGTATCTCTATTCCTGAATAAAGGAGGACTCCCAGTGAAACTGTGAAATATACCTTGATAATGGGATACTAGACTTTCTGCCATTGTCTATACCTGCAATGCCATGATACACTTAGATAGCAGATTGTTGGATTTGTGACTGTTGCTGAAGGATTCTATTATTGTGATAATATGGAGGAACACAAGAGGTGGAGGATGGGGAATTGGCATCGGAAGAATATCATGAAAAAAATATATAAATTAAAAAAAAGTTTTAAAAAGAGATGTGAGATAAATGTATGGCTGGTGCAAAATAAATATTTTTTTTTTACGTAAAAGCATGCAACAAAATAAGTGACTATTAGGCTTAAAAGCAAAACATAAACCATAAAATACTAGAAGGAAACATGGATAAATATGAGCAGTTCAAAAATTTGTGGAACTAAAAGATTTTTTTGTTGCAAAATTTGAAATACACACATTTATAAAATTGTCAGAAAGTTTGTGGAAAACATGGTATGAAAAACCTGTGCATGCATTTCAAAATCTTTTGTACCAAAGTAAACATACCTTTTGAATCTTCTTTCTCACAACATTTTGATATATCCTTTCATGTATATGATTTTAGAATAGAATTCTGAATGTAAAATTGATGTAATACAAAGGAAAGTGCTGTCTGAAAAATGACTGCAGTAAATGTGACTATATAAAGCTCGCACAATAAGCCAGGAAAGTACTGCCATTTCAATGAATAAAATGATGAAAAGCATGGATGGGCAATTCACACAAGAATAAAACACAGACCCTTTGAGTTGATGAAAAATACTCAATCTTATTAGAAATGAATTTATTGAAAAGGAAGGAAATTATGTGAATTTTGTCTGTTTTTAGTGGCAAAGAAAAATGATTGGATTTCATGCCTCTGGTGTAATGATCAGAACCTGTTTAGTTAGTTTTACTGTAAATTATACATTTTCTAGCCTTTAATTTTTTAGGAATAAGTGTCAGAAGTACTGAAATTCCTCTTGGTTAGAATAATTTAACATCTAAAAATCTTTTCAAAGGTAGATGTCAAAGGTGTAGATACAGATTTGAATGCATTATTTGTCAGAGCCTGCTTTGTCAGAACCAAATACAAGCAGCAACTGAAATGCTCAACGGTAGGTGAAGGGTGCAAAATAAGATTATGGGGCTCTTGACAATTAGGATTTTATAGGTTTGTAAAGAGTGACAGTAAATATTTGTGATGCAATTCTGGTTATACAAATAGTTTAAACTGTCCATACAATGGATATGTCATACAAAAATAATTTTTGTGTTTCCAAGAGCCAGCCATAGCTCTTTCAGTCTGCTTCTGTATCTCTTTCCTTGTCCAGGAGAAAATACAGTAATAACAGATCGGGGATATATTGCATGTGAGAGTATGGATGGCTTTTCATTGCTTTCATTTTTCTATATGCTTTATGATAAGAGTATGTTACTTTTATAATCAGGAGAAATATAGCATTGTTTGAAAAATAAGACACTTCTTTTGAGACTTATGTGCAATAGTGCTGGGTTGCAGCCACGGTGGGAGTCTGTTTCCTTATGCGCTAGGCAGCTGTTCACTTTGGCAAGGGGGAGAGGCTGAAAGGCTGGCATTATCTTCAATAGAGTTTAGGGGTTTCAGGTTGTATAAGAACTGAAGGAAACTAGAGGAAGTGCTTTGGGGAGCATGAGGCAGAACTGGCTACCACCTGTGCACCTGCCAGAACAATTCATTTCAAACACCTACATATCATCACTTCCAGTATTTTTTCAATGCCACTTAATTATACTCCTTAGAATGTTATCAACTAGAAATTGAGTTAATAACTTCCTAAATTTTTGAGGTTACTTCTAAAATTGTGGAGATTAAACTTTAAGAATGCTTTGGTGCAACAATTTTGCAGTTTATGCATAGAAATGTGTGCATTCCTTTCTTTGGAAATGAGCATTATAAAATGCTATGCTTGGATTTCAGATGGTCTGTGCTCAGTGAACATCTCTCCTCTTTTTTGGTTTTCACAATTTTTTGAAGCTTTTTATTACTATGAAGAACACAAATTTCATACATTCCCATGTAATCCCATTTTCCTTCAAAGTTTCTGGAATATTCTTGGAAAAAACCAGCATAAATGTACTCATAAGAAAAACATATAGGTGGTGTAGGGATATATTAAGTTATCTATACTCTGATACAATTCAGGACAAAAAGATGTCAGATTGACTACATTTGAGGTAACAGCAATTTTCTCCATGAGAAAGACAAGACAGGGCTTTTGGCTAATGGCATTTCTTGCTAAGAAGGTACCCAGTGGGAGATAGGCTGTCCTGGAAGGCTGGGCACAGCATGAACACTCTAAATGGCTTCTTAACATCTGTAAGCTTGAATTTCCTTACTTTCACCATGTGGGAAACTAAATACCTAAAGGACAAACATACCTACAGGATAAATAAGTAGTACATGGCATTGTGAATCACAGTGAATTGTAGTGATGGAGATGGTGCTGTTGGCAACATGGATGGTAAGTAGGAGAGTGGTTCCAAGTGAATGGCATGGTTCTAGACAGCAGTGGACTGCCAGAAAGAAGTGAAGTGTTCCTCTTTTTGCCTCTGGAAACTTGAGGCTCCGTGTACCTAATGTCTAGAAACCAGTCAAAAGTAATGCATGTAAGAAATTTTCTAACTTTGTTGCTTATGGTATGGCACAAACTGTCTTCCTGTGACTCATTTGCTCTCATACTTCAAAGTGAATTACTCGGTGATACTCCTTGTGGCCTGAAAAAAAAATTAATTTATTCTCAAAACTTGTTTTCATTTAGGCAGGAGCTGAGTCATTCAGAGAGATCTGAGTTAATTACTAGAGAATCCAAGACATAGAATGACGTGTTGAAGTTAGAGTGCAGCTGAGTAAGTAGGGCATGATTAAGTTGCTTACAATAATTGCCCAAAAGGAGCAGCTAATAAAATATAGTGTTAATAATTATACCTTTTCCAAGTGCTATAGAAGGCCAAATTTTTACTATTTATGCATCTATGAGCACATCATTAAGATGAGGTTCTGTATTGCCCCAAAAGATAGATTTTAGTATCTCCTGTAAAATTAAAGCTGAGTTTTATAACTCTCTTTTCACGGGTATATGCTCTGTCAGCAGATGTTAACTGTAGATGCGTGAAGAAGAGAAAGTTCCACGTTAGTGTCTGTATAAAGCATCCCAGCTGCCCAAGCGAGAAAACGAGAAGGCATGGACAGAAAGCACAACTTAAGTGTGTCCATTCTCCCAGCTTGAACTCTTTCCACAAAACATCACGAACCAAATCATAAAGTGTTTAACGTTCCTTTTTCCATCTTCATGGCATGGGGGAGTGGCCTAGTTTAAACAGGTCTGATCGGTGTTGATGCCTGGGGATAGTGAGTGATGAAATGCTGTGTATATTTCACAGGTGTACTTGACTGGATGCTGTGTCTTCATTTCACTGGCCACCATTACTGAACTGTGGGTAAAGGCTCAGCACTCATTCATAGCATTACTCTTGATCCAAGCCAGATCAGACCCTAGGTTTGTTTCACCTTTTTAATTACCAGTGAGTTTGACTGAATAATGTACATGTGGGAGGTGTGTGCGTGCGTGTGTGTACATGTGCATGTGTATGTAGATTTCAAATTTAGCTCCTTCCTTATCTCTTTGTCCGAGTTCTTTTTGTCCTTGACAGTAAAGATAAGAACGATTGTTGAGAAACTGGATAGTGGGTCATAAGGATGTGGCTTTAGTCTTTTTTTTTTTTCCAAGTATATAGTCCAGCTATTTATTGTCCAGATGGGTTGAACAGTCTCTTGGGGAGACCATTTCTGGTCCGTTGTTAGAGCTGGCAGAATATCATCCCATTCAACCAAGAGTCCCGACATAACATCAACAGCAATTTGCAACATTATGGAATTGACATGGTTGTGAGTAACCAGTGTGTTACAAACAAAAACAAAAACAAAACAACAACAACAACAAAAAAAAAGAAAGCAAGTTCTTAACCACAACCTATGATTAGCCCATTGACATTTCAGTTTTAGTTTTACTAACCAATAACCAACTGTGCGCTTGAACTCAAACTTGTTGCTAAGCTTCCTTGAGCATAAAATTTCTCATCAATACAACTGGGGTGTTGCATTTAATGATTTCCAACTTTATTTTTCTGTAATGTAGTGAGTCTGACCTATCACATGCTCAGAGATGTTAATGGGGCCTAGGAAAAGAAGGGCAAGATGCACAGTGACAAGATAGGATGAGAACCATGTGTTGGGCTTCAGTATGCGCTTCTGTTCCCTGCTTCTTACTCAGTAAGATTTAACTTAGAAGAAATAGGCTCATTTTTCCACTGCAGAAAATATTCTACAATGCAAGGAAAGAGGAGTGACCTTTTTTTTTTTTTTTTTTACAGACTTGAATGATCTAGTGTTAGTTAAAAGGTAGTTTTCATTTATTTGGTGTGTGCCAGGCACTTTGGGAAGACTCATTTAGTTATCACAATAACCTCATGAAGCAGACAATTCTTGGGAGATTTCATGCTGGCAGGCCCTGAGGCCACTGAGGGGTGAGGTGATGATGTTCTTTGGCCGCAAAAAGCACCAGGGACAGACTGGTAGGGCATGCCTGTTTATTGTAAAGTGAGTACGAAGTTATATAGACTAGGCAAAAGGGCGGTCCCCAAACCCTACTCCACTGCTGGTGGGGCTGCAGGCTGGTACAGCCTCTATGGAAATCAGTATGGAAAACATTCAAACAACTCAAAGTCAACATACCGTATGATCCAGCAATAGCACTCCTAGGAATATATCCAGAACACTTGTTTTATGAGAAACCAACATGCACTTCTATGTTCATAGCAGCACAATCACTAATTGCAAAATCATGGAAGCAGCCAAAATGCCCATCAGCAGAGGATTGGATAAGAAAGCTCTGGTTCATCTACTCCATGGAATACTACTCAGCTATTAAAAAAAAACAAAATGCAGTTCTTTGTGGCCAAATGGGCCAAACTGGAAACCATAATGCTAAGGGAAATGAGCCAATCCCAAAAGGTTCAATACCACATGTTTGCCTTAATTTAAGATGATATGATGTTATGTATAACATGTTATGTATGTTATATGTTGTGTATAAACTAAAATTGAAATGTCAATGAGGTGGTCACAGAAGGTGGTTAAGAACTCGCATTTACTTTTAACATATTGGTTACTCATTACTATGTCAATTAATTCCATAATGATGTAAATTTTTGCTGATGGTATGTTGGAGCTTTTAATTGATCGGGATGATACTCTTCTGGCTCTGTCTTCAGACCAGAGAGGGTATACCTAAGAAGCCGTTGAACTTGACTGGACAATAAGATACTGGACTGTATGTTTGGTATATGCTTGCAATGGGGGAATCTCAACTGAACTTGAACTGTGGTTATGCAACAACGTGGAGGAATCCACCATGGTGGGAGGGTTTGGGGAGGGGTGGGGAGAATCCAAGTACCTATGAAACTGTGTCACATAATACAATGTAATTAATGAATTAAAAATAATAAATAAATAAATAAAAGGGAAAAAAAGGGCGGTCCCCAAAAGTCCTCCCACCTGACAACACTGTAATTGCCTTGAAGGCATATCTATCCCTTTAGACCCTCCAGTCATGTCACAGTTCAGTTCCACATGCATGGCTGGAAGCTGTGCCTCTGGTCATGGACAGGTAAGCTGTGAACCCTGCCCACCAGATAGCCAGCAGACATCCAGGGGTGATCTCCCACAACAGCTGTTATTTTTCCCTTCTCTGTGTGCCTCAGCAGGTATCAGATACTTAACAAGAACTGCCTTACATAATTTAACCAGAAATCTGTCTTAAGTTAGCCATTGTCCTGACCATTTTACAGACCAGCAAACTAATCCGAGCAGAAGGGGACTTGTACAAGTCTCTGTTTGCCAGAAAATTCTAAACTTGGCATCAGACTGATGCTTTTGTGACCACTGAAGACAGAATGCTAAAGCACAATACTATGAGTAAAAAAGGCAACTGTTTCAGTTTTCATACCTGATCAAAACCCCCAAGGGGTTTGTCCCTATTAAGAACTACAAGATTGCTCACTGTAATTTCTTTGAAGTTGCAATGAATATGAATAATTTGAATCGGACAGTTCAAAGAGAAGAGAGATAACTAACTGGTTGTACCAGGACACTAAATGCCTTGCTTAGCAATAGCATTTTCTGTTTGGAAGAACACTTGAAATAATGATGCTTTCCCTGACTGTGTGGAGCCTGACTGGCCCTCGATTTATCTAATGCAGAACACAGGTGATGCGCTTGAGTTTGCAGGAGACTCTTGGGCTAATATAACACCACAGCAGGATTACTCCCTAGTGACCTTTCATGCTCCAACATCTGGGTTGGTGCCCTTTACCACACAGGCAGAATAATTAACTTGTGTTTTAATTAATCACTTTCATCCTAAATACCAGGATGTGGATAGAATTAAGGATTTAGCACTTGCTGATAGATGAACTCAGTAAAGCCAAAGCACTGTGGCCTGGAAGGCACACCGAATATCCACTTTTCCAATAAAAGAGTCACAGGGCCGGCATTGTATCATAGTGGATAAAACTGCTGCCTGTGATGCCAGCATCCCATGAGGGCACCAGTTTATGTTCTGGCTGCTCCACTTCCTCAGCTACCTGCTTATGCCCTGAGAAAGCAGTGGGGGTGGGGAGGCCCAAGGCTTTGGGTCCCTGCAGTTTTGTGGGATACCTGAAAGAAGCTCCTGGCTTCTGTCTTCAAAGAAACTCAGCTCTATTGGTTGCAGTCATTTGGGATGTGAACCAGCAGATGCAAATTTTCTCTCTCTCTCTCTCTCTGCTTTCCTACCCATCTGTAGCCATGACTTCAAAGCATAATAAATAAATATATAAAAAAAGAAACCAATAAAGGAATCACAGAATAGATCTTGGGGAATTCAGACTCTTCAAGAGAAATGTCTGACTGCATGAAGGCAAATCTCTCTTGTACAGTACGTGCAGATGCAATTTTTCTACTCATCTGCTTGCCCAAAAGTGATGTCAATTTGGAATAGAAATGACCTTCAGATCCAAGTTCAATATCAAATAAATAGAT
The DNA here is from genome assembly GCF_030435755.1 of Ochotona princeps. Taxonomy (NCBI): domain Eukaryota; kingdom Metazoa; phylum Chordata; class Mammalia; order Lagomorpha; family Ochotonidae; genus Ochotona; species Ochotona princeps. The sequence goes on from NC_080850.1 coordinate 26,797,468, forward strand.
ATTTATGTGGTATCTGTTCAGCACCAGCTATTTTGGCAGATACTGGGAAAACCTGGTGGGAGAAGAGTTGAAGAGCTTCCTGCTGCATTGGGTTTATGTTGTGACCCTGAAAGAAATGTGTGATAATAGTGACAACGTATCCTGGCTGTTAGGAAAGAAGAGGCAGGATGTTATGATGGTACTTAGTTGAGGCATGGGAGTGAGGATAAGGGATGGTCAGTCTCTGGAAGGAATATCTCAATTCAGACTAATCAAAACCTGGGGAGGCAAAAGGGAATTGTGTACTAAGCAGAGGGTCAAGCTGCTTGGAGGCCAGGAGAGACATAAGTCTAGTGTTGTCTTGGTGTGAAGATGGGGAGAAGATGTGAAAAAACCAAGACGGATGGACATGGATGAAACGTGTGATAGATACGGTGCAGATTGTAGACGGCTCTGTGAAGTGTGCTAGGAGTGACGGACTTTTATTCTAAAGGCGACAGGATGTCATTGGAAGGTTTCAAGCACGTGCCTTGCCAAGCAAATTTCAACTGGTGGAAGAACATAGTAAAACTAAAAGCTAATGCCAGTAACTCAAGTCTAGCATGAGTTATTTGTGAGTGAATTTCCTGGATTGTCTGCCTGTGTTACCTTCCTATTGGGTGGCATACACAGCATGTTACTGAATACAGAGACCTCACTAATTCGTGTGTTAAGTTCACAATAGAAGCAAGGCTGAGGACTGGGTCCAGGTTTAATCTGAGTATTTTCAGCTCTGCCCCTTAATTAGTGAATTGCTAGTCTTACAAATGCAATCTGTCATTGTTACCAGGAAAGATGAGAAGGTGGAATGACTCCATTCAACTCAGCACTAGACGAAGGGCAGTTGCCGAATAGCATATGGGCTAACAGGGTTGGCCTTGGCCTCTGGGCCATGCATTAGGAACCTCTGGCAGGTATTACTGATCTAGAATTGGGGATTATTAGCTGAGTCATACTCCCATATTGCCCGACTGTTCCAGAATATCTTTTTTTTTTTAAAGATTTATTTTTATTACAAAGTCAGATACACTGAGAGGACAGACAGAGAGGAAGTGGAGCTTCCGGGATTAGAACCAACGGCCATATGGGATCAAGGCGAGGACCTTAGCCACTAGGCCACGCCGCCAAGCCCCTGTTCCAGAATATCTTATAACATCCATAGACAGTGAAGTAGACTTTACTTCTGTTGTTAAATACTAACCTCAGGATAAGAGGGTGGCTGTTTTTCATTACATAGCTCCTCTCTGACAATATCTTATAGCTTCTCTGTCTTGTTTCCTATTGCCTTACATTATCTGTAGTCTACTGTGATATTATATAAGAATGTAGGACCTTGCTACCTCTATTATCTATGACAACACAAATTATTGTAACAGATTAGATTTTTGGAGTTAACAGTCTTAGTATGAAAGATAATTGGAATATTCTTTTTAAAAAGATTTATGTCTCTTACTTGAAAGTCAGGGTTACAGGGAGAGAGGGATCTCCCTTCTACTGGTTCACTCCCCATAGACTGCAGTAGCCATAGATAAAACAGTCTGTTATTGGAAGCCAGGAATTTCTACTGGGTATCCAATATGGGTACCAAAGCCTTGGGCCATCCTCTGCTGCTTTCCCAGGCTATTAGCAGTTGTACATGGAGCAGCCAGGACCCAAACTCATATGGAATGCCAAACTAATACGGGATGCCAGCCCTGCAGGTAAAGGATTAGCGTATTAAGCCTTTGGGCCAGCCATGCTAGCTGGAGTCTTGAGCTGCCTCTTAGCCTACCATAAAATGTTTTGGACATGGTCAATAGATATAACTCTATAAATGATTAGAGACAGTTGTTCTTATTTTCAGGGTTATTCAGCTTGGATAATTATTAATGCATTACTAAATCTGTTTCATATGCAGCTTTTAAAAAATGTAATACATGGTTACAGATGAACTCGATAAGGCTGTGCCCTTAAATATGGGGGGAACATGGGAACAGTGATAGGAGAGATGGCAGATGCTCGGTGTGAGTGTGTTTCTTTTCTTTCAACCAGATAAGACTTAGGAATTTATAAGTGGCAAATGTCCAGAAATATGTCCCATACACCACTTCAGACAAGGGGAAATTAGCTTTTATCTTATATGCCTACATATGACATTTTAAGTAATCTTAATTAATTTGGTTGGACTTAGAATGATACGTATGTGAGTCAGGGATTCACTACAACCAGCCGCTGTTCACAGAGAAATGCATTTGCTTTTTCTCACATCAAAGAGATGCAGACTGCATAGTTAAATTATGTGTTCCATAAACCTGATACTTGACTCTTCTTGTCGTAACTTCACGGTATCCTTCAACTTCACTGGACCAGAAAATACAATTGCACAATTGCTCTGACCAATAGCAATAAAACTGATGGATGAAATGATAAGAATTAGTTAAGATGACATATGCAGAACCATAGAGCATCTGTGATACCTCTTACCACATTTAACTGCAAACACTCCCCATGCAAACTAATAATTTATAAGGATCATATATGTAGATGTTGAATTTTTTCCCTCAGGAGTTTCCAAATGATTAATTACTGTAGACTTTATGCATGATAATGATCATGGGATACACATTAATTTACGTTCACACTTTTCACAGTGTTATCAAATGCATTTTATGTCAGCCCAATCTTTACACTTCTGGTGAGACTGAGCAGGAATTAGTTTTCTAATTTACATGTGACAAAATAAAGCACATAGAGATTCAGTAAGCTGTAGGTGATCCATGTAAATGGTGAATTCGCTCTTGAAGCTAGACCTCCGTCTCCCCACTCACAGCAGTTAGGAATAGCAGACTTATCCATGCGTCCATTCCCAGCTCTAATACTCCCAGCTGCAAACCTGTGGAAAGTTCATAACCTTTAACTGTTTTGTCATGAATAAAATGGGGTTATTTATGAAATCTACTCAGTAGCTCCACGTTGAGAATCAGCAAACTGAGCCATGTATGATGGTTAATATTGTACTTATCACTCCAGTCTGGAATTGCTAAGCCCAGTTCCCAGTTGGCTTCACATACTATCACAGTGAGGTCTGTAGGAGGCAGTGTTGGAACTTAATCAAAAGGGATTGTAAGATAGCTATCTTAAAGCTAAATCTGCGTTTAGCAACAGATGATTCTTACTGCTCCTGTTTTGCCTACCAGGGGTTGCTTAGAATGGTCGGTTTGCTCTTTCTGGTGCCAAAGGTTTTGCTCTTCATGCATCTTGCGGCCCAAGAGGCTGAGGTGATTCTGTAAACTTGGTCACATTGACCTCTGACCGTAGAGAGAAGTGGGTAAATGGGAGCTGTACATGCTCGGCATATCTGAAAAGCTGGCAGCCTGAGATTTACATTCCACGTTTTGCACTCCCACTGCTTGGAGCTCAACTCAGCTGGCATTTCAAAGGCTTCACACATTTTTGTGAGTGAACGCCAGGACATGGGGCAGCACATGTGTTATGTGGGAGGTAAAATGAAATATGGCTGCTTCCTTGTGGGTTTCTGTGGTCAGTAGAAATGGACTAGAAACACTTGTGGTCTTAGCAAGGGATCAGGTGAGACTCTGTTCCATAGGATTCTATTTTTCTTGGATTAGCCCTCCAATGGCAGCAAAGTGAGGTTGTTCAGATATTGGCTAAGATAATACAGTGTCCAGCATGAAATGGGCTGAACGTTGAAATTGAGAATGTCGAGGCAACTAATGAGAGAGATTTCCTATTTGTATGGAGGAGAGGATCCTCACATTAAGCAGAAAAGTCATAAATCTATAGTTAGTTCCATTTTTATTCAATCTGGTATAGTTTGTTCATTCACTTATGCATTCACTTACTCCCTCACTCAACCCATAAATGTTGATGTTTAGGACACAGGAATGACCCACAGGCAAATTTATCTGGAAGAGGCTCACTGCCTAGTCCAAGAGACAGACATTAAATAAACAATATATAAATAAATATATAGTTATCACCTATAAATAGATCTCATGAAAACATGCCCCAATATCTATCAAGTGATGAGTGGGTAAATCAAATGTGTTATATGTTACAATGGAATAGCATTTGGAACTGAAAAAGGATTGGTGAACTGTCACACGCTATGATATGGTTGAAAGTTGAAAACGTGCTAAGTGAAGGAGCCAGTCACGAAAACCACCATGTTGTGCCATTACTTTCATGGGAAGCATCCAGAATGGGCGAATCTGTAGAGAAAGACAGCAGGTTAGAGGTTGCCAGGGAGTGGTTGGGGAAAATGAGGAGTGACTGCTAAGGAGTATGGGATTTCTGCTGGGGATCATAAAATGTTTTAAAATTGAATGTGGTTGAAAATTTCTGTGAAAATGCTAAAAACCATTGCATGATACACCTTAAATGATTAAATTAATTTGTATGTGATTTATGTCCCAAGAAAGGTATTTTAGTTAGGGAAAAGCCTAGAAAAGCATGTAAGGCAACCTGGTGTGTTGTGAACAGCCAGAGGGAATGGGTCTGAGGGGGTTGTGTCTGAGCGGAGAGCTTCAAAATGAGTGGGAATTATCCAGGTAAGGGATGGCAGAGAGCATGGGGACAAGAATGCACCCCCTGATATGAGGGTTTGTGCAGTGCTGGGGTAGCAGAGAGTAGGATGGAGCAGCTGGAAGAGCCAGCAGAGTGGTGCAGAGGGCTGGGGAGGTCATTTTGATGGCCATTTACTGGGCAGATACTGTCCCCATGCAATGAATGCATCATTGTTACTGAAATAGGAACAACGATAACAAAGGTGATACTGCATGGCTTTATATACGATGTTCAGAATGCCTTCTTTCTAAGAACAACTGGAGAGTAGTAAAGAGAATATGAGCAAGATATGATCAGGCTTGTGTTTTAAAGATCCCTCGGCTGTTTGTAAAGCAATGTGAGGTCTATTGAGGTCATATACTTTAAGCCTTGAAGCAAAGCTACTGGAAAAAAAAATATCCCTCTTCATGCTAATTTCCTCTATGCACAATCTGTTCAGTTTTGCACAATCACTGGGTGCACAGCATTAAGAAATGAAACTTTTCAGAAATCCTGGCACAGTGCCCTGAGCACAGTCTAAGAAGTATTAGACCCACAAACCAAAATGCTTCTATGCAATCGATTTTAGATAAAGTGGGGGCAGACCATTGAGTCCCTCGGATGCCTTCCCTCACATGTCAGATTGATGAGAGAAAAACATGTATCACTTTATTGTTGTGGGTAGCTGGAGGTAAGAAAGTGGAAGTGGTCATGTTTGGGGTACTGAAATCACGTGGATTCTGACTCTTGGATTGTAGAGCAGTTGTCTGTCCCAAGCTTGGGTTGTAAATAAGCAGCAGAAAGGAGCTCAGGGACCAGCTGGGAGCATCATTATAGGAGGGCTGCTTAGCATTTCTGGCAAATGCTTCCTAATTCTTGAGGAGGAGATCATGATGTCACCAAATAGAAGGTGCTAGATTTTATGCAACAGGCTGCAAAGTCAATTAAAAAACCCCTCACATTATAAAAGTTTGCATCACTGCTTGTTGGTGAGGGCTACCATCTGTGGGGGCTCACTTAACAGCATCATTGTTAACAGCTCTGAAAGGGACAGAAGGCTGGATAGAGAATTATATTTGTAAGGTGTGTTAGATTACTATGGTTACTGTTACAAATTACCACAACCTTCATGGCTTAAAATAGAACAGATTTGTAATGATATAATCATGGAGATCTCACTGAGCTAAAATCAGTGTATTAGGAGGACTGTATTCTCTCTTGGAGGTTCCAGGGGAGAGTCCACTTCCAGGCCTTTTCTGGCTTCTAGATGGTTCCTGCATTGTGTGACTCATGTCTCACCTCCTCTGTCAGAGTCAGCAAAGTCAAGTTTTTTCCAAAGAACAGTCATCTCTCTGTTTCTTTGTTTCTTGCCATTACTAAGGAGCTTGTGAGTGGGATTTTTTTGTTTGTTTTGTTATGGTCCTAAGAGAAATTTGAGAGCAGTGAAGATAGATCACATGTGATCATGTTTGTATTTTGAACATCCCATTTGCTCATTAGTTGCAAGCTGAAACAGGGCCAGGCCAAATCCAGGAGCCCCAAATTCAAATCTCAAGGATTCACATACCTTGGCATTGTGTGGTGTCTTCCAGGATGTGCTTTGTCAGGAAGCTGGAAGGGGAAGCAGAACCAGGGCTGGAACTCAGCCACCGGAGCAGGGTAACCATTGCACCAAATGGCTGTCTCAGCTGCACGTTTTTGATACTAGGAGGGGAAAGAAAAAGTGTAAATGAGCTGTTAAGCCATCCCATACTAATGTGTTCTTGTGTGAATGTCATATTTGTGTGTCAGAGGGGGGAAATGATGACGTGTAGAAAATACAGAAATCAAAAGTAGAAATCCTGGCAACATAAATATAGACCCTTAGCAATCATGATGCAGGGCTGGCTTTTCCTGAAAGTGTTGTGTTAAAAATAGTTTAAGCTGACAACTTCTCTTGCAGCGAACCCAGATTTTCCTACGACTTCCAATGAGTGCATTAATTCTTTATAAACTCTTCCATAAGAATGAAACGGATATTTTAGCCACTTTCATTTATTTTCCCAGGGTCTGAGGTATTTTTTTTTTTTCACTTTATGTTGAATTTCATTTCTTTGGCAACAAACGTTCTTGATGGTTTTTCGGACTGGGCTTTCCATCACTCAGTAGTTCGTAACTGATGTGGATGCTGTAGTGTTCTAGGTGAGGATATAATTAAGAGACTTAGTAGATTATTCAGTGTTTCTTTTGAAAGTGCAGGACAGAAGCATGCAAATGGGAAAGTTCCAAATAGCAGTAGACAAGAAAGAGCAGACTGCCATGTTTTTTTTTCTTTTTCCTGATAGCAGCGATAAAATATGTGCCAATTCCAGTGGACTGAATCTATCTTTGCTCTGAGATGATGGGAGGGATGGCAGGAACAGTGTGTAACAGCCTGTCCCTAGGTGTTCCCAGCGACCTGATGCCTCTTCTTGGAGAATAATATTGTGCTAGCGTGCAGACAGTGATTGGCTACCCATGTTGCTCATAAATAAGAGCAGCTGGCTGCAACAAAAATCTAAGTAGCTGCAGCTTCATCATTATTTATGAGGCAGGCTATGGAGAAAAAGACTCTAAGTGTGATAGCAAACACTTGTCTTCCCCAAGAAAACAGATGTCTGAGGAGAAAGCCCTAACAGAACTAGCGTTATATTCATTTTCATACTATAATCCATTTAGTTTTCTAAATGGTACAAATAATGTAAATGATAAATAATATAAAATCATTATCCTAATGCATGTTTTGCAAGTTTCCCCTGAAGCATTTTTTTTTCATCATGATTGCTGAGCTATTTAGTTGGCTGACTTAGAGAAAAGGCTACTGCTGGACTTGCAGTCAGTAAACCACTCATTGGGAAATACTTTTTTCTTTGTCTCAATCCATCAACAGAGATAATAAATGGTTAGTATTTGATGGCAGGCTTGCAGTAGGCCAATCTACCTGCAGAGCAGTGGGGAGTATGCAGTGTCCCTGGACTGTGTTCCATGTGGAGGGATCTCCACTAGACTGTACTTGGCCCCCTTCTCAATCTGTTGCTCACTCTTTTACAGAGAATTGAATAATTTTGCTGGGGAACTTGGAAGAAGTGTTTAATCCTGTGTGGCTCAACCTTTTCTTCTCCTTGTTTTTGGGAGTAACTCTGCCAGTAGGCAATATTCCTTCTCTGCTTTTCCTTCCTGCCATATTTATCGCAGAAGCAGACCTCCAAGAGAAAAGCCCCAGTATGTGCCAGGATTACCAGTAGCTGTGACAGGATAAGACTGTCTAAATAAGGTGGTGAAATAACATTGATTTCAGATGTTTCAAAAACATAACAGTTTCTTTCTTTTTCGTTTTTAAGAATTATTTTTAAATTTTAATTATGTATTTAAATGAAGAGTGATGCAGACAGAGGTATAGGGAGAGAGAGCCTGTATAAATGGAATCCTTCTTCCTGCCCTTGCAAGAAGTGCAGCAGCCAAGAGTTGGTCCCGGTGAGAAACCTGAGGCAAGGAATCCATCTGGGTTTTCCACATGGGTAGCAGGGTCCCAAGTATTTTGTCTGTCTTCTGTTGTTTTCTCAGGAGCATTTGCAGGGAGTTGGGCGGGAAGTAGAGCAGCCAGGACTTGAACCAACACTGTGATATGAGATGTAAACATTATAAGTGGTGACTTAATGTATTGTGCCACAATGTTAACCTCTGTTTATTAAAGACATCAATTTCTTCCATCTCCAATTGATTGGTAATATCACTGATATTTTAATTTTCTGTAGCTTGACTGCTGTGACTCTTTCATATAGCTCAGAATTTATGTTGAAGAAATATAGTTTACTATTATTATTGTTATTAAAACACCAACATCATATTGGAAAATGATATCAAAGTTCATCCAGCAGATATAATTTGGAAGAAGTGCTTTTATTTATTTATGTGTATTTGTATTTGTTTAAAAGGCAGAAAGACAGAAACAGATCTTCCATCTGCTGGTTTATCTACCAATATTCACAATAGGTAGGGCTGGTAAAACCTGACTCTGGGACCCAATGCTGGTCTCCCAAGCAGAAGGTAGAAAGACAAGTACTTTAGCCTTCATATGCGGCCTTCCATGACATGTATTAGCAGGAAACTGAAATTTGAAGAGGAGCTGGGACTCTTCCCCAGGATAAACTGTGAACAGCTCAACCACTGTGCCAAACATTCCACCCTCTTATTTATTAAAATACACAGTACAGTAGTGGAAGAATAACAAAACAGAAGCAAGTAAGTAGGAAAAGGATCTCATTCATGATCCTACCACTCAGATGTTTTAAAGGTTTTCTTGTCCTGTGCAGATTCCCCTCCTTTTTGTAACCTTTCCTCTTCTGTTATCTCTGTACCATTGCTTTTCCTTTTTTCTTCCCTACTTTCTTCCCCTTCTGGTTCCCAGAAGAGTATATGCATGGAATGGCCCAATGCTGATATTGGAGACCTTCCGTTTGTGTCTCAGTCCATGCCCTGGATTGATTGTTTACTTTGTTGGAGTTGGAAAGTGGTTGGATAGCTGGTAAGAAATGGTAGAATCAGATGGAAGTGTTTTGGAGTTCTTAAAGCATTAGGAGTACAGTGATTACTTATTCCTCAGCATCCCATTCTTTGTTCTTCTTCTTTGGTTGGCCTAGACGCAGTGATCTGAGTTGTATCACAGAAGTCTGCTGCTTTTGTTACACAGATTTCACTCACCTGTTCTGTTGTGACATTGGCGCCACTCCAAAGCTCTAGGCACATGAACGTGCCTGGGAATTTAGAGCATCATTTTCTCTGGACACAGCAATGATTTTCAGAATGGGCATGTGACTCTGCAGAAGCCAGTGAGAGATGGTAGGAATGAATGCTCAGAGTTACAGCTGTAGGCCAACACCCGCTGCCGGCAGTCCTGCTGTCACCAGCAGGCTCTGAATGGAACATGTGAATGAGCAGAGCTGAGAATGACATCATTTCAAATCCTAAATCTCCCGAGTACAGATGTACTCCTAGGGTTTTTACTTAAGTGGCCCAATACATTTCTGTTTTTCTCTTGAATCATTTATTTTTGTCTCCTACTGTCAAAAAGATCCTGAACAGATCTGAATGAACTGAGGAATTGATATTATTTGCCAGGTGACTACAGGTGACCAAGCTTCTTGTCTAACAGTTACCTGAATTACTGATGTACCAATTGTCTGCAATACATTGGAGGTTAAATACACCTTTCCTCAAGGTTTAGCGTTTTGAGATTCACAACTGAATTGGACTAAAATATAATACATGGTTATTCAGGCTGGCAGCAGACACTTGGTTTGATGCAGCAAGGGGTGCCAGTGTCAGAATGAATATAATGGTTCTGTATCAAAACAGTAACAGGGAAAAATCACCCAGAAGGGCAATTCAATCATGTGGGCCTTATCACCCCTGGTAAATGGGACCCTGAGCCACCTGACTTCTTCTGGTAGACAGGGGTCTAGGTGAAGCTGAACTGCCAACCAATTTAGGATTAGAGAATGGCTTTGGGAAGTCATTGCTATTTTAATAGCAAAAGTGTTCCTGTGGTGATTTTCTGAGAGGTAATGGGAGTTCCTTGAAGCTTTTGGGTGTTGGGAGTAAAGAAGATTAAGGCCTGTGTGGGAGAAAGCTGTGAACGCAATTTTGGAAAGAGGACTTTCTGTGATTTAGTTTTTCTGGCAGTTGGAGTGTGTATTCAATGTATTCTGAGTGTTAGGCTCTCAGCTTTAACAGTGGTCTACAGACATCTGTTCACATGAAGCTGAGGAGAGAAGCAGCCTCAAATGTACATGAAAGAAACAAAAACATTACTGTATGGCTCAGATTTAAGAGTTTCAGAGTTACAGGGAGAGAGATGTATTGTCATCAGCAGCCTCCCTGATAGGGCGATACCAACGTTAAGAGCTGGGGATGAGAAAGAACCAGCTGTGCAAATAGGGCAAGTGTCCCAGCCAGGGGAAGAGCTTACACAAACACCAGTGGGACAAGGAGGAAGGCCATTCAAGCAGCCAGAACAAAACCAGGGTGGCTGTATCATTATGCCAGAGGAAGAAACAATGTAAGATGAAGTTGTAAGAGTGAAGGCTACAGAGAGGAATTTAAATTTCATTCTCATAATGATTGAAAGCTACTGGATATTTGCTGATGCTTGCTGCTTTTTGGTGTCTGAGAGAAGAATGTATAATTTTCAGAGGCAGGTAAACCAGTGGCATCTCAATGTTATAGATGTAATTATTTCCAAGATGAGTATTGTTTTCTTTTGAAAATTTATTTTTCTTGGAAAGGCAGACTTAAGAGAGAGAGAGAGAGAGAGAGAGAGAGAGAGAGAGAGAAAGATCTTCCATTCATTAATTTATCAAGTGGCCACAATGGCTGGAATCAAGCTGATCCAAACTCTGGAGCTTCTTCTGGGTCTCCCACATGAGTACAGGGTTTCAAGGCTTTGGACTGTCCTCCACTGTTTCTCAGGCCATAAGCTGGGAGCTCGATGGGAAGTGGAACAGCCAGGACAAGATCTAGGGACCCCAGGGGACCCTAGCATTGAAGGAGGAGAAGGAGGAGGAGCCACCTGAGACTGCATTGGGCCCGAGGGTTTTTTTTTAAGTCAAGATGTAATCTGTAATTTTGGCCTTTTCTAAAATAAAAATTTGAATACATGTATGCATACACACATTTTATATATACAAATTTTAAATTTTCATTTATTTGTTTATTCATTCATTGGAGAGTGAGAGACAATGATACAGATAGTGCTTGCTCCCATCAACTGGCTTATTCCTCCAATACCCATAACAGCTAGGACTGAGCCAACTGAAGCTTGGGTGTTAGAATAGGATTAGATCTCACATGTGGATGGCAGAAACCCAATTGCTTGAACCATCACCATTACCTGCAGGTTTTGTATCAACAGGAAGCTGAAGTAAGGATCAAAAGCTTGAAATCAAGCTTAGCTACTCCAGCTTGGGATGTGGAAGTCTTCTTATTTTTTAAGATTTATTTTTATTGTAAAGTCAGGTATAAAGAGAGGAGGAGAGACTGAGAGGAAGATCTTCTGTCTGTTGATTCACTGACCAAGCAGCCACAACAGTTGGAGCTGAACTCATCTGAAGCCAGAGCCAGGAGCCTCTTCTAGGTCTCCCAGGTGGGTGCAGGGTCCCAAGGCTTTGGGTTGTCTTTGACTGCTTTCCCAGGCCACAAGCAGGGAGCTTGAATGGGAAGCAGGGCCACCGGGATTAGAACTGGTGCCCATTTGGGATCCTGGTGTGTGAAAGGTGAGAGGACTTTAGGTGCTAGTCTACTGTGCCAGGCCCAGGATGTGAAAGTCTTAAATGCGTGGTTAAATGCCTCCCCCTCAAATTGTATATTTTAAGATGTACAGCCATGATGCTTTGATAAACCCATACACAGTGAAATTATTACAGTGGAACAAAACCTACCCATTTTCTTATATATGATGCTGGGTTTGGGGGGGCGTGGCAGGTGAGGGCACTTGAAATCTACTCTCAAAAAATTTTTATCATGAATTGCAACATTGTTACTCTGCTTACCAGGCTATAGTTACTCATCTTACCTCACTGCACTGCTAGATCCTTTGATTAACATTTTCCCTGTCCCTCACCTCCCAGTTCCTGGTAGTTGCCATCCTACTGTTTGCTTCTGTGTATTGCATTTCTTAGATTTCATTTATAAATGATACCATGAAGTATTTGTTGCTGCTCTTTGGCTTTTTTCATTTACCATATTCAGGAGAAATTCACTAGGAATTAAGTCCGCAGGACTGATGGTCCGTGTCTTGGCTCAGCCCCGATTCTGCTCCCTAGGAGATCTTTTCTGTGGATGGTTCCTGGCTACTCCTGCCTGGCATCATTCAGAGTTAGAAATCCTCATACAAAAGGAAATGGTTTTTCTCAGCTGCGGGCCAAAGTTCTAGAATTGTATGCTGAAGGGGCCAGCATGTCCCCATGGCCAGATTGGGGTCGGGGATCCAGGCTGATGATTGACAAGCTTAGATGGCATGCATACCTCTGTAGTCAAAAAGAATCATGTTAACAGGATGGGGAGGTGTAGGGCCCCATGTGCAAAGAGATGAATAGGATGCAGTTTCTGGATAGGCAAACAAGATAGGTGCGAGAATCCTGTGATAAATTCACCTTTCCTCGTTGGAATTAGTCATTGACCACTCAGAAAAATCTTCTCTGCCACAAATGATCCTGATTCCATGTTTACATTGTTTGAATTTCTAGTACAAGCATCCCCTCCTTCAGTTTTGATCTGTTTCTCTCAATTTACCATGCACATAAACTGTGTATTACGATTCTTCTCAATAATTCACAAAACTTTGTCTACGTTTGGATAGGGTTGCCTCGGTATAGCCATTGACTTCCTGGTTGTAAAGTACCTAGATCCACAATTTGTTTCCTTGTTTATCCTTTTGAGTTGGAATTGTCTGAGTTGTAACTAGATATTTATCAGCACTTGCAAAATATATTTTTAAACCCCGACTTTTCCTTATGTAGTGCTTTTTCTCACACAGAATGTGAGGATGCACCTCTAACAGAACACACCTTTCTTCTCAGAGTTTCTCTATTAGATTTTTCTGCATTTCTGTCTTTGTTCTCATTATGCTAAAACAAAGATATGATTTCATGTTTTTAAGTTCTTGCTGTTCTATAGAGTATTTGGTTCTTGCCTTGTGATTTCCCCCTATTTCACAATCATCTTGTTTTTTCTATTAATTTATTGACATTTTGACATTTTAAAAAATGTGATACACATGCTGTAAGAATTTCCCCTTTAAAGCATACAACCTTGGCATATTCCCAAGGTAGTGCCACCATTACTAGTAATTCCAGAACATTCTTAACATTCTCCAAAACAAAAACCAGCCGTTTAGCAGTTACTACGTAACATACATCCTGTAAGAAATGCATGGCCTTTTTTTTTTTTTTGTCTTAGCTCCTTGAGACAGTGGTTAAGACTCAAGTTTATGTTTGTGTATCTGGCCTAATTCTAGCTCCATGTATGGTGTTAAAACAGTATGTTGAATTGCAGTCTCATTATGTGGACTCCTTTTTCAATTCAAGGCTAAGAGGTTCTAAGGAGGAGGGGAATGAATCCCGAGCTGTTCCAGCAGCTGTATCCTTAGCCTTGTTTTCCTCCTTATTAATGAGAATCATGGACTCCTCAGTGATGTCTGAGGAGCCTTCCACTTGAAACTGGCACCAGGCACTATGAACTTTGAGATCAAGACTCATTTGAGACATAAGACAATTTGTTGATTAAATACAGGTGGATTGCTTTCCCTTTTCAAAAGAGTTGATAGAATGTGATCAAAATTTTTCCCAGAGGCTGAGCTTGGGTATGCAATGTGATCTGGCCCTGCACTGAGTCTATAATCAACTAATTCAACACGAAAATTTGAAGTACAGTTGTGGGCAAGGTCTCAAAGCTTAGCTTGGACACCTTTTGGGAAGTTAACAGCTATTTAGTTTACCATTTGGAAGTAACAGCCCAGAAAGAGAAGCACACTGATTGTGCACTGTATCTTATGTATAGCTTGGAGGATGGATGGGTGCCATTCCATTATTACTTCACTGACATTTATAGGCACACAACTGTAGTCATTAGTACTTCACTGAGAGTTCAGTGTCTTCAAGAACATCTTAGAGGAAGAGAAGTGAATCCAATCCTATTTTTCTTATTTCCCAAGTGGCTGGTTCAGCATCATGGGAATGAGGTCAGAATGGCAAAGAGACACCTGTTCTGCATTTCCCCTTCCAGAATGAAGGTCAAAGACACTTTCCTTCTGCCTAGCAGATTCCTCCCAAGGGGGTTGTCAACAGGTATTCAGTGGGGCTCCAGCTGCACTGGCAAAGAGGCATTTTGGAACAGCCTGTAGAGGTATTGCATGTACATAGCTTTGGTTCTGTTTTCTTATCTCTTTGTGTTTTTCCTTCATGACATGAAGCCATTGATTGAATGAAGTTAGAATAACTTTTGACATAGCTAACCAAAATAGATAGCAAAGGGATTTGTTGCTAATCATAGCCCTGCTGGGTTTCCTGGCACACAGCCTGTATTATCATATAAGACTTTGCTGAAACAAATCCTTAGTTATTGTTGGTTAGTTCTTTTACTTGCTCTTGTCTTTCAGGTAAAAATGAGCCAATGGCCAATGGGACATTAAGGAAGAATTACTTAATACCCACAGTCATAAACCTCCCCAATGGCACATAAATGTTTTGAGGGCATGGGTTTTTCAAACATAGATTCAATAATTATTACTGAGAACATAGAAGATGGGTTGGGAAAGACAAGAAGCTCTCATGTTGGACACTCATGCCAGAGCAAAAGGTTTCCTAGAAATGTATGGGGAAGGGACAATAACGGAACCATGGGATGGGAAGGCAGTGGGTTATAGTGGAGAGAGAATTTTTTAAGATGCATGCTAAGAGGTGGGTGCTTGGGGATTAATACCTTATAGAACTGCCTTGGCTCTCTCATCATGTGGGAGCACAGCAGCAGGGCTGGACTTCACCAGAGAGAACGTCTGTTGGTACCTTGATCTTGGGCTTCCCAGCCTCCAAAACTGCAGTAGATTTTTGCAGTTTGCATGTTACTGCATTTCAGTTATTTTGTTATAGCAGCCCAAAGCACTAAGATGGTTGGTGTAGATTTTCTCATTTGCAATTATCAGGAAAAAAATCAACATCAGTAATAGAGTATATTCTCTTATTGTTAAAAAAATTAAAACAATATTGAAAATGATAAAATGGAAAGTGAAAGCTGCCTGCTCATGCCCCATTCCCTTAGTCTATTTGACAAGCCCTCTGTTTTAGAAGTAGACATTACTAATGTTAACTGTGTATTTTCAGGTTAGATAATGTGGATATTATAGTATAATACACATTTATTTACCTATATGAAATGTGTTCTTAAGAGACTAAGTACTTTAAATGTTTGGCAGCCTTCTAAATGTAATATAAGAGTGTATTTGCAGATCAATAAATGTTTCATCTTTTGATTAACCTGATGTATTTTATTTGGTAGGTATAATTTATTACACAATATATTGATAGATGTTTATTGCAGTATTGCCAAGAACATCATTTTGCATGTGTCTTTTCATATTTGTGCAAACATTCTTATAGAGTCTTAGAAGGTGGTTTGCTGTAACAGAGAATATACATTAACTTTTTCCCCTATAAAATTTGTCAAAATGCTCTCCAGAACTTTGTCATATTGCCCTAAAAAGGTTATAGGAATAAATTCCTTTTTTTCATCCTCGTTAGCTCCATTTGTAAAGTCACATAGTGCAAGCTAAGTTGCGCATGTGATGCAAAATCCTCAAATTCTTCAGTTTTTTTAACGTTAGGTACAGTAGTCTTGCAAAGCTTGATTCCGCTAGTAAAGCTTGAGAAAGCAGCTCCAAGACAGGCCTGGAAAGGCAAGTGTTAAAGTGTTGACTCTCAGAGATACTTCTAAAGCCAGCACTAACACTGGAGGATTATTAGAGGCACATAAGTTGGGTTCGTATTTGCTGTCAGTATTTCTTGGGGGCAAAATGCATCTACAGAGTTATCTGCTCCATTCAGCAGCTTTCACTGGGAGGATTTTTAACCTCCTCACAGGAGACATTCAGCTAATAAGAATGTTACCCAGCTCATGTGTATATTTGTCAAGTCAGTGATAATAAACCAGTGGTCCCACTAAGTATAACAGTGACAACAACAACAAATTTCCATACTCCCTCTGATTAGCTCTAGTATCTTAGTTCTGTTAAAATGTCTTTACAATTGTTGGGTTCCTACTTTGGGATTGTGCTAAGGACTTTCAAATATATTAATGAATCATTAAGTAGATATAAGAGGTTGGTGTTAACATTACCATCAAAGACAGAAACCAAAGTCACAGAGTTTAAGTAATGGTTGCAGAGCTATGTTTTGGCAGAGACAGTATTTGCAACTGCATTCCCTCCAAATCCATAATATTAACACTCTTAGTGCTTATTAAATAAAGTGGTATTGGGACCAAAGCTTGGGCGCAGCAGGCTAATCTTCTGCCCTGTGGTGCTGGCATCACACATGAGTGCTAGTTCCTGGCTGTTCTGCTCCAATTCTGATCCAGCTCTCTGCTCTTGGTCTTGGATAGCCCAAGTCCCTGGGTCGCTGTACACATGTGGGAGATACAAAAGAGATACATGTGCTCATTTGCAGACAAAACCAGTGAATGGAAGACCTTCTCTTTTTATCTGTCCTCCCCTCTCTGTAAAATCTGCTTTTCCAATAAAAAATAAATACATCTTTAAAAAATGTAGTATTAACTGGTATCATTTTCTGATGTGTTAGAGACATCTGCTTCTGTCTTACAACAGTTTCTTTTACTTTGTCACTGGCTTATTCCTTTTTTGAAAATAATTTTGTGGCTAATACAAAGCTCAGTTTCAGTAACAAGCCAGTTTGCCCCTTAAGGTCCTGAAGAAATAGTCTACCTACTGAAAACATATAGTCTTCTTGGATTCAAATTATGGTGTTTATTGTTTCTTTCTAATTAGGGACCATAGGCAAGCCTGAGTTTTCTCATTTGTAAAATAGGTAGAATAATCTCATTGCATTATTTTGAGAATGCCCTTCAGTAGAGATATTGGGCCTTGACATGGAGATCATGAAAAAGTTTCCCAGAGGGAACGATGCCTGAGATGTGATCCAGAAGATGTGTGGGAGCCAAGTGGGAAAAAGGGAAGAAAAGAGCACTTTGCAGAGGTGCTGGGAGGCAGGAAGAGCTTGGGCAATTTTGCTTAGCTAAAGAAGGCCAGCAGGGTTTAGCATAGAGCAGAAGGACATAGGTACAGGAGTGAGTGAGATCCTGTGAAACCAAACTGGGCCTGGTAGACGAGGTTAAGAATGCTGATCTTTATACTGAGGACACTGGGAACCCACCTGACTGTGGTGAGCAGGGAAAGGGGATATGATGGCATTTTCACTTGTCTTTTGTATGGATCTCTCTGAGAAGGACAGAGTGGGAGACACATGTTGGAATGTGCCCACGGCAGGCAATTTGTGATTCCTTCTAAGTTATTGGAAGGAATGAATAGCATTGAGAAATAGTGGACGTTGCATACAATAGAGACCAGGTCTCTTTAAGTTTACTGGCTCATGTAATTGGCTAGAAGCAGATTGTTTATGCTGGAATGGGGAGAAATGCAATCATTACACACATGGGAGTTATTAATTTATACATTAATTGTTCTAGATGAGGTTCCTATAATCTCTGAGCATGGGCAATTCAGATTATCTTCATTAAAGGATTTTATGTAACAATATAGGCTTTCTCATGGAAGTGGTGGTAAGAGAGCTTCAGGGAAGCTGGGATTTTATCAAGAACTAAGACCTATTTTTCTGTCTGTCAAGGCCCATTTATTCCCAGTGAATCTTTTCTACCTTTCTCTGTTTGCTTCACTGGGTGCTTCTGCTGCCTTTCTTTGTATGCAGCTCACTGTGGCCACCCACCAAAATCCTAATTCTACTCAATCAACTTTAGTGTTTGTCGATAATTGCTTAAGTTCTATATCCTGTTTCACATTATTGATATATAGACCTGCTGGTCAGCTCTCAGGGTGTATTGCTGCTTATTAGTTAGAGCTGTCTTTTTTTTTAATGCCTAACTTTTAAAAAAAGAGTTATTTAGTTTTGATTGGAAAGGCAGATATACAGAGAGAAGGAGAGACAAAGTAAAGAAATTCTGTCTGTTGATTTACTCTCCAAGTGGATGCAGTGGCCGGAACTGAGCTGTTCCAAAACCAGGAGCCTGGAGCTTGTTAGTTCTCCCACACAAGCACAGGGTTCCAAGGATTTGGGCTGTCCTCAACTGCTTTCGCAGGCCATATGCAAGGAGCTGTATGGGTAGTTGAGCAGCTGGGACAAGAACTGGCACCCATATGGGACACTGACACATGAAAGACGAGGGATTTAGCCACTAAGCTACCACGCAGTTAGAACCCAGTTAGAACCCTTTAAATTAGAGGTTGTGAATAACAAATACAATAGTATCCTGGTTTAGTACAAAACCACTTCAGGGAATGGAAATGTTACATGCATTAATATTTTCTGGAGTGACTGGCAAATCACCAACACCCAACAGATGCTCAAGAAATTCAGTCATTTATGATTCATGGAAGGTCTTTTAACATTTCAGGGAAGTGGAGATACATTATAATGTGCCTTTACAGTATTTAAAATTCAGATTTTAAGGTCCTCATTCACAGAAACAGATCAGTAGGTTTGAGAAGGGTCCTAAAACTATGTATTTCTAAAATTAAGGATCCAGCGTAAATTTGAAAGAAATGGTTCATGGTTGAATTTCTGATGCATGCTAGTGGGTCACTTTATGTCCAGAAATCTGTATTGGCCACTGAGCCCATTTAAATCTTGTAGTTCTATCTCTACATTTGTATATGGGCTAAATATGTCTTGTATTCAGAGGTGAATTCACAGGTTAATAAGATAACTTTGGGAGTAAGATTTTACCTATGCTTTCGAGAAACATAAACATGAAAAATTGGATTAACATATATCTGAACAAAATGTCTGTATTGGTTGAATTATATCAAGTTCTTCTTAGCAGTCAGTATTTCCTGATGATGACGTAAGAACGAATAAGATGTCGTCAGTGTTTTATTGTTAGCTTTCAGAAGCTAGAAATGTAACTCTTAAATCAAAATATTACTTGTGTTGAGTGAAGTTCCTACAAGGAGAATTGAAGGAAGTTCTTGAAGAGTCAAACAAAATACTACCTGTAAATGCCTGGCTTTTCAAAACCACACATTTCTGATTATAAAAAGCCCATTCTGAGTAATTCTGGCTAACGAGACAGCTCTATTGCACACATTGTTTAGTTCCAACAAGCTCTGACTCTACACTTGATCTTAGCCAAAAGGTTGAGAAGTGATAACAGGTCCAGCTCTATGGTTAATGGCATTTCCAAGCAAGGGAAGCCTCAGAGAGTTGCCAGCCAGATCCTTGAAGGAGTGAACCTTGTGTTGTTGTCCCAGGCCCTTATTTTCTTCTTGCTCATGGTCACTGCACACTGGATGCTGCTTCTGCCAGTTCCCTGGCATGTCCCTGTGGGTTAAAAATGATTCCTGCTCACCAAGTGCTTTGGTGTTCTTGGAGTCAAACAGAATCTTGACTTCTGTCAGTCCTTCATTTGTAAAGGCTTTCTTGTTTCTCTTTGGTTTTGAGGCCATCAGCCTCCTTCATGTTCTCCTTCCCAATGGATACTTCTCACTCTTTTTAGTGGTTCTGCTCCCATTTTTACTTTGGTGTTTCTCGGAGTTCTAGCTTCCCTGTTGACCAGGCTCATCCTTGTTCTTTAGTTCCGGCATAGTTGCAGTTGATTGTCCTATGATTACCTCCAGGCTGCTAGTTTCTGTTAAACTCAGATTTCCAAGAGCTTTGGGATTTTTTTGTATGTTTAGCACTCAATCCGGTTCATATTTAGCAGGTCCCTGTTGTGAGTTCGTTGTTTTCTCTTCCAGCCTTATTTCTTTTCTCACTTTTACTCAAAGTACCCCAATCCCCAAGAAATGCTGCAGTTACGCTTGTGCCCTTTGCATGCTTGGTACATTTCTGTCATTTTGTCTCCATCCATCCTACCATTCTGTCTTCTGCCTCATATGCTCATGCCTTTATCATGTCTTATTCTTGATTCTGTTCCTTCAGGCTCTTCTCTGATTAAAGAGACATGTTGTCACAATCATACTTCCAAAATATGAATTAGTTCACCTATTATCTATAAGATATAGAAACCACTAATTGGTGGTACTCATCATCCTTTTTCAAGTCTGTCGCCAATCAACCTTTCTAATCAGTAATATTTCTCCTACTAAGAACAGTTTAGCATGATGGATATGCTTCATATAATGATATTTCAGTGAACGATGGGGCAAATGTGACAATGATACCATTACTAGTCTTGGTCTTGAAAAAAGTGATAGTAATAGGTGATCTTGTCAAAGATCACCTAGCTCGCAAGCGAGGGAGTACCAATGTGGTGCCACACTGACCCCAGTGCCTCTGCTATGCTTGTCATGGAAGACATACTGATTCAACCTTCTGCGTATGAATTTTTCTTTATTCTTGCTGTGTCCTCAGTCTGAATTATTGTTCTACCTTACTTCCTTCATTTTTACGCATTGTATGTGTACTACAATCTGCCACTTAAAATACAACACTTACATGAAGTTTGGAAAGACTCCTTGAATCATCGTAGCTACTTCCTGAGGTTCTCCAATATCCTCTGCTTGGTTAGATTGTAAATTATATATCTTTAGGTAAGATAAGCTGCTTGGGAAGTCTGTGATAAATTAAAGCGAGCTCTTTGATGATGACTTTATGTCTTTTTAAAATTTTTCAGTTCCCTGATGTATAGTGCTTAGAAAATCCTCTGGGAATGTCTGTGGAGTGTAGAAGGAAGAATATTTTCTTAAGAACATTAAATTATTACTGGCTGATCTAATGATCTCCCAATTAAAGTAATTTCAGGTGTTAATATGTAAGTGTTAAGGCTTCTCAGTAGACTGCTTAAAGTTTATTGCTGATCTGCCATGAGCAGGTGTTTTTAGGAGTATGAACAGAGACGCTGGGAAGTAGCCAGTCATTACTTGTAGCAGAAGCACTGAGGGATGGGTAGCAGAGTTGTGTTACTGTGAATTGCATTCTTGGGACACGTTTTAGTAGTAAACAGCAGAAAGTCTGATTCTAACAAGACAATGGCCTGGTAAGACTTGATCTGGTAAGATTAAGATCTTTTTCTTTGTTTGGACTCTGATTATTTGGTGCTGCTTCTGTTTTCAACAGGCATCTCCTCGTATGGCCTTAAGGCCATATATTTGATTTGCTCATTAATACAGGGAAGTGAAAAGTGTGTCTCTCTCCTCAGCAGTAGGCAGATTATGTCTGGATTAATTTAGCTGAGGCTTACTCTATTCCTAAAAGTCAAGTGTAGTTGAAGGATATGATTGTACCACTTAGATAATCCTGTGCCAGATGTCACCCATAGGTTTGTTCTAGAGTCAGTTTTCCAAACGGGTTGCAAGAGGAAAGGATGAATATTTTAACAAAAGCCTGATTGTAGGTGCCAACTAATCTCAAATGAATGATGGACAATTAAAACAGAAAATGACCTGTGAATGACCTCTGTGATGAGCCAGGTTTTGACATTCCTTCTGCTTCTGTGGAGGAGGAGGGCATGCAATGAAATATTTACTTAGTGTTATTCTGATATTGAAGAGGGAGATGAGTTGGATAGTTTGGGATATTTTCCTTGGAACACTGATCTGCATGGTATGAATCATCTCTCCAAATTCAGGAAGGGTTTGACTGATGGGGAGATCAACAGGCAGGAGACTGAGGTTCATGATTTTGTCTCTGACTCCGTCCCTGTCAATGTTCCTGCTCCTATCAGGCAGCCTTCTCTCCACACCAACTTTCTCTGAGTCTACATCACTCCTTCCTGCATCCTGGAGATGTTGCTTTTCCTGGGGTTCAGAATTGCTGATTTTTCTAAACGCTGCTCACACCTTTGCAAGGATTCTTTTCATTAAATTCATCTTAAACTACTTAGTTGGAATGTGCCATCTGTTTTCTGCCAAGACCTATACTGATACAATAGGTAGTAATTTCTTCTGCTGTAGCATATTTTCAATCACTGCATTAATATTCTTCTCAAATAAATTGATTATGACACTATCCAAAAGTAAATGTGCTTTAACTGGAAATAAGAGTTTTCCCAGGTTAACTTTGATCATTTGGATAGCAGTCACCAAGTCAAGAGATTCTGAACTGGAGGACAGAAGCATTAGCCAAAAGGAGTAGAGTTTTTATAACAGTCTTTAAGGAGTTAAAGAGAGGTCTTCCATCGGTTTCCATGTTCATTTACAAATTGGTTGAAACTTGTCTTGACTCTACTAATCACAAACAATTGAAAATTCTACTTTGGTAACCTTGCGCTTTAATATGATTTAGTAGGAACATTTATTCTCAATTATATTGTTACGGTTTTTGACTAATAAAGTAAACATGCTCCTATAGTTATATAGACAGTGGTATTTACCAATCAAATGTCTGATGCAAGTCTCCCATATTTAGAGTTAAGTATAAACAGCCACTCAGGCAGCAGATTATTTAAAATTATATTATCCTTTTAAGAAAAGTTAGTAGATGTTTTCTTTTTTTAAGATTTATTTTATCTTTATTGCAAAGTCAGATATGCAGAGAGGAGAGACAGAGAGGAAGATCTTCCATCTGATGGTTCACTTCCCAAGTGACTGTGACGGCTGGTGCTGAGCCGATCTGAAGCCAGGAGCCAGGAACTTTTTCCAGGTCTCCCATATGGGTGCAGAGTCCCAAGGCTTTGGGCCATCCTTGACTGCTTTTCCGGGCCACAAGCAGGGAGCTGGATGGGAAGCAGGGCTGCTAGGATTAGAACCAGTACCCATATGGGATCCCAGTACGTTCAAGGTAAGGACTTTAGCTGCTGGGCCACCACGCTGGGCCAGATGTTTTATTTCTTTTACGCTCTCATTTTTCTTTGATAATGACTCTAGACAAATGTAGATTAAAAATCATTAATTTTGACCATTCCATTCAGTGCTGATGGGATTCTGATTTGTCTGTTAGGCTTCCTAGTTTCTTATCTACATATGTTTTTGATGTTATTGCAGTAGAAAGCAGTGATTATGTCAATATATTTCTTCTTTAAAGTTATTTATTGGGAAGGGATAGGAGGGAGGAGTGTGTGGACATTTATTATTTATTTATTATTATTATTATTTTTGGTTCTTATAAAAAACTGATGAAATTGACTTTTGAATATAATTTTTAAAGAAAGATTTCTATTGAATAGTTTCTGAATATCTCCAGATACAATTTTTTTTCCTCTTCTCATTACCTTTCTTATCATGTCCTAATCACAAAGACTATATACTGTTGTTTTTCAAATGTAGGGATTTGTTTCCGTCCCAGGGTCTTAACACTAGAACCTATGATGTCACATTGATATGTCCAATTACAGATCATGGCATAAAGTTCATTCTAAGTCTGACAGCCCCTACCCACACTTTGTATTGCGATTCTTCAACAGTGAGCACTTTGGCCCCTGTAATTCTTACTATGTTCATTTTTCAGCTTAATTCCAGTCTGTTATCCATTTGGAATCCCTCCTTGGTGTAGGCGCCAACCAATGTCTTCCCAGCCCTCTCCAGTTTCCATTTTTTAGCAGAGCTTTAGTAGATTTGTTTATTTTATTTGAAAACCAAAGTTACAGAGGCAACAAGAGGAACAGAGATCGCTGGCTACTTTGGCCAGAGCTGGGCCAATCTGAAACCAGAAGTGAGGAGCCAGGAGCTTTTTCCAGGTGTCTAATGTCAGTGTAGGAGCCCAGGCACTAGAGTCATTCTGCTTTTCCATGCCATATACAGGCAGCTTAGTTGGAAATGGACCAGGCAGGTCTTGAACTGGTGCTCTATGGGGTACCAGTGCCACAGGCAGAGGATCGCTTGCTAGACAACCATGCCAGGCCCATAGCAGGCATTTCGATCAAATTTAATGGAAGAGGAAAAAGAAAGAATGAAGGAAACAATTTTATCTTTAATTAAAAAAATGATTTATTTGAGAGGCAAATAGACATACAAAGATTACTCATCTGCTAGTTTGCTCTAATAAAGCCTGTAACAGAAATGGCTAAGCCAGGCTAGTACCTGAGCCAAAAACTCAGTACTAGTCAACATCTTAACCATCAAGCCAAATGTTTACCCTCTACTTTGTTTTTTATATGACGTTTAAAAAAGTCTTATGTTTAGGATAGCTACTAAATGGTGAAGTGCTTTATAGTCACTGAAGTTATGTTCAGTGGCTATTTGTATCCTGAATTCATAGACTGAAATCAGCAGTCTAATGCCCATGGACTTTAGAAGATCAGAAACATTAGTCTGACATGTAGTCATAAATATAAAACTTTGGACGGTTGTCTAAGTTCATTCATTCATTCAAAAAATATAGCTGATTGCCTGCTTTGGAAGCTAAGAGTTAGGGCTCTAAAAACTAGCCAGTTGCCTTGGTCTCTGTTGTAATGCTTGTGGTGTGGCTGAGAATAAAAGCCCTACTATCGTAATAAAGCGAGGTGAGTGTTCTGCTGCAAATGAGATTTCAGCATGGGATGCTGAACCAAACCGGAAGAGCTTATCAGGAAAGATTTCTAGAGAGGTTAGCAAGGGAATGGGGAGAGGAGCAGTCAGAAATTCTTAAAAAGGGAATGTATAAGTTTAATTTACTATAAAAATTTCTAAGATTTGTGCACTTGTTTTAAAAAGATACACCTTGTGAATGCCCTGCATGTTTGGGGCAGAAGGAGCACAACCTAGGAAGTTGGAAAGAACATGACGTGTGTGAGGCATTGTGAAGTTCTAGGTTATAGGTGCAGAAAGAGTGAACACTGTGAAAGAGAAGTGGCTGGAGGGGCTTCCAGAGTCCTAGTGGAGCTGTCATAGACCTTGGCCATTTAGAGTGGGATGGAATATTGCTGAAGAATGTAACAGGTGTGATGCTGGTTGACTCATCAGAGACATTGCTCTTGCTTCCCAGCTGTGGACAGGATGCAGGTTAGGAGAGGGGGAAATGTTGTTAGACATCTGGGAAAGTAAGACTGAAGATGTGGCTTTAAAGAGACCATGAGTGTGGCTGGAAGTGCATTTCAATGAGGAAAATCAAGAAGTGACCCCAAGAGAGATGATGTCCTGATCTCTGGTATTGGCAAAGCTTTTCACTGAAACTAGGTTTCAGTGGGTTGAGAAGAAGTAGGTTGAAGCAATGTGGTATTGGGGTATTGAAAAGGAGATGAGGGCCCGGTGTGATAGCATAGTGGTTAAAGTCCTTGCCTTGCATGCCTGGGATCCCATACAGGCACCGGTTCTAATCCCGGCAGCTCCACTTCCCATCCAGCTCACTGCTTGTGGCCTGGGAAAGCAGTCGAGGACGGCCCAAAGCCTTGGGACCCTGCACCCGCACGGGATATCTGGAAGAAGATCCAAGCTCCTAGCTTCGGATTGGCTCAGCTCTAGCCAATGCGGCCGCTTGGGGAGTGAATCATCGAACGGAAGATCTTCCTCTCTGTCTCTCCTCCTCTCTGTACATATCTAACTTTGCAATAAAAATAAATAAATCTTAAAAAAGGAAAAGGAGATGAGAAAATGATTTCTCCCTCTGTAAAATAAGGTCAGACTCATGACAATAGAAATCTGTGGTTTTCTTTTTTGTCCTCCTGTGACCCAAGACAGAGTAATGTTAGAGTTTTTGGGGCCTTTGTGTATTCCTTTTGCCTCTGCCATTCAGGCATTTAAGCAACCTGATCTTAGTTATCAGCTGAGCTCTGGGACCAGAAAATGTTTGTATTCCTCAGTATTTAAATTGGGGGGGGGAGAAAGGAAGTTGAGCTGGCATAAGCTGGTAAATATGTTCCCTTTCATAAGCTTGAAATAACACAAGATTTATCATTCCAAGTTTTATAACTTGGGTGATTTTAGGTCTGCTGTGGCCAGACTGACTTTATTGTCCTATAATTCTCAATTCTGTGATTGCGGATTTCTCTAGGCTTGAGCAACTCTCTCAATTGCTTATGACTTTACAGTTGCTTCAGGGGAGTTGTTAGACACAGATGGCTTTTAGGAGGGGAGTCAATTTGGTAGGCATTTTCCTTGATTATGATGCCTTCTTGCTGCACTGATTGTCTTAAGAGTGAAGATTTCTGTATGTCAAATGGTGAGAACGTTTCCTGGGTTTTGAAAGAGGAAGGAACATTGCATTTGGCAGATGATCTCTGTATGATTATTCTCTCATGCAAAAGCTGCCTGGGTTCCTTAATTTATTCTGATAAATTTTTATAAGCAATGATAAAACACAAACAACATGAGGCACCAAAGGGAAAAGATTGAGCAGAACTTGTAACAGTGTGTAGATATTGATTTGCACATATAATTACATCCACTTTGTTATATGGTTTCATTTTCCTCTCTTGCAACCTTACAAGTAAGTATAAAAGTCTTATCATATGTACCTTGTACTCATTTTTTTTTAGTGCATTCAACTATCTTTGCAGGAGACTACAGATAAAAAACATGTTTATTGGAAGCCATTTTTGTATCTTGTGTTAACTTTTAAATCAGTTTTTTAGTTCACAGCTGGGACAAGTTTATTATGGAAATAGCAGTAAATAGAAGCCTGGATTTTTAAATTTTAATTTGTCTCACTTGATATTTTGGGATTATCCGTGAGTGAGTCAGGATGGGTGTTGGGTGTCCTAGGTAAGGTACCCACATCCTGTATCAGAGTGCCCAGATTCAAGCGTTGGCTCCACTCTTGATACCAGGTTTCTGTTCTTGTACATTCGAGGAGACAGCAAGTCCTTGGGGCACTGCCAGTCATAAAAGAACCCAGATTGAATTCTTGGTTCCCAGTTTCAGCCTAGTCCAACCTCTTCTGTTGCAGGGACTTGGGAGTGAACCAGCAGACGAGAGTTCATTATCTCCACAGTTGACGGCATGATGGTTTAGGGAAGGGATGGAAGGTCCTGTTCTACCCGTGGTGCGGTCAACTTGGGACACATCTGGAGGGCAGTCATTTTCTCTCTCTGGCCAGACAGACTGTGGTAAGCTTGCCATAACTCTCTTTTGCTTGTCTTTCTTCTTACTCTCCAGTGTGACTCTACCTCGAGTTCTTATGTTCACCTCTTCACAAGTCTGCATCTTGGAGGAAAATGGAAATACGGCTTTTAGTTACCACCTTGCAATGTGCAGTATTCTTCCTTCAAACTCTTTTAAAATCTTGGCAATTGTATTTACTTACCTATATCTCAATGTTGACTTTTTTGATGATTGACTTTGTACTTTGTTATTTATTGAATTTATGAGGTTTCAATTATCTTTAGCCTTTTTACTATTTGCTAGATATGTTTTCTTTGTTAAAATTTTTTTTAGAAATTTTATGATACAATTCTATAGGCTTTGGGAGTTCGCTTCTTCCTCTCTCAAATCCTTCCCCCACCCACTGATTTCCTCTATATTATTACAATAGTGCAGTCCTTCATAAATAGTCTTATGTCCATCATTCTGCCATGAAGGTGTATCCTGACGTTGAGGGCACAGGCAGTGGCAGAGAGTCCAGCATGCTGTTTCAAGATCTACTTAACAGTTTCGTTGGAAGTCCATCTTTGATTTGGAAGTAGAGATGCATATTACATTGTATCTTCACAATCTGAAGCTGGGGATCAGGAGCTGCTTCTCGTAGCCTTGCTAAATGAGGAGCATTGCTGGTCTCACCCTCGCTCCATCAGTCCCAACTGCATGGCTTCCCACAGCCCAAGGCTCGATTCTGTTACCAATGCAGACTGTGTGAGCTTTCCTTCCTGAACACGTGTAAATGATACTGCATTCATGTTTGTGAACTCTCCCAATGAAAAAAAGTGGAGTAATATGTTCAAGACCTAGGAGAACTTTAATTATACCTGAATCAGCCTAGTATTAGATATGATTTATTTAAAGTATTATGCCTTACTTTGAAAAACTAGAGTGATTTCTGCCTCCCTTATTTCAAGACAGAATACCATTGAATTAAATTGAAACTCAGATGGCTTCTCTTCTGGCCACCTTCTCATCTCAGGAATCCATTTTTGAGTTTGAAAATAGAATAGAAAGTTCTAAGGATTCCTTCCACTTCTCTGATTTTATGACTTAAGAAAACTCTGAAAGTAAATTTTTTATTTGATTCACAGACCTGCAGCTTGAAAGTCAGATGTTCTGTGATGTCTGGGGACCAGTAAAGTATTCTGAAGGAAGAATTCTCACCAAAAAGGTAACTGTCATTTTGATATAGATGATCTGGAGGTAAATGTAGTGACCTTATTCAAAAAGGATTTTTGAGATTCTCTAAACTCTATGCTTGTGATTCTTTGAGCTCTATATGAATTCATTGGTTTCAGATTGAACTTGTACCTGCAAATAGTTATCAGAGTGTGGAAGCAAAAATTCAACATGACATGAACACCCATAATGGAAGCTAGTGCTAGCAAAGTTTGTTGAGGATGTTTGCCCCTCATTAGACGTATTGTTCTTTATGTGTCTCAAGTCACTTTTCTGTAAACACTTTGGTCACTGATGATCCCTCCAAAATAGACATTTCTTGACCTCTTTGCTCTTACAGACAAAGACTACTTGGCAAAAATTCTAATTCGTTTGAACTCTGTTATCTTCCATTGTAAGACTTTACTATGTTTGGAGTATACAGCCAATGAACTTACAATTAAGTATGTTTAATTTTGTGACAGATGAAGAGGCCAGACCCTCTACAGAGGAATATGGATCATGTTTCAGAAGCCAAATGATCCCTCAGACACAGTCCAAAGGGTGGCCATATTTAGTTATGATGGGAGAGCTTGCAAGACTCCAAGTTTCCAGCATGATTTCCATAAAACTAAATGCAAAGTAGTGATCACATGAGATAACAGAATGTCCATTTGGTAGTTAGCATTAAGGAATATAAATAACAAGGAGCTTAGGTGTGTATTTAAATGAGTGTATTATACTTTGCCTTTATAGATGTATACAAAACACAAATTTTCACAAGCAATTATTTTGGAGAGCGTGGGAGTAGGGCATGAAGGTTAACTGGATTCTTCTGATGATTCTTAGGGCGTTCAGTTGGGACAATAAGTTGCCTGTGTCTCTGCTATTGGCAGATAGTGAGAGAGCTCACTTCAGTGTACTTTGATGAGACCCAAGCAGTGAGCATGAATGAATGAACTCAGTGCAGCACCGTCTGTCTGAGGTTTGTCTCACTGTACAGCTCAGAGCTGGATGGCTTTTGATGCCTTCCTTGTTCTTTGACCTCCACCTGTCTCTTCTGTACAATCTGATCTATTCTTTCTATTCTTTTTTATAGATCTTAACTTGTGATAGAAAATCCAATTTTTCCTTATTTCCCAGTTTTTGGAGTGCATCTCTCAGTGTCACCTCCCTGCAGCCACTCAAACTTGAAATTGAAATTTCACAGCCCTACCTATACTGAGAAAGGAAAGTTGGCTGAAAGAGAGTTCTTACCTTATAAAAGAATACAATAACCAACTTTATGATCTGTTTGACTTCTGCGAGGAAAGTGAGGTGTTAGTGCCCCATTTCTTCCTAGATGGCCTCCAAATGTGACAATTACTGATAGTAAAGATTTCATAGAGAAAGATTGTTGGAGGGGAAAAAATGCCAATTTCAACTCAGGGACAGTTCTCAAGACATCATTAATCTGTCCATGTTTCTGCGGATGCTATGTGGCACTCTGTATTAGAATTTTACCGGCTACTCTTCTTTCAGAGAGAAGGTTAGAGAAGAAAGAATTTAATTCTCTCAAGTTATTTCAGCACATTACTTAAAATTGAACAAAGCAATGAACATCATTGAAAAGCCAACACTGAGCTCGCGGGCATCAACTATCGGCTTGGTTTTCAGAAAATGTATCACCAGGATAATGAACTATCATCATTCACTGTCCATTCATAATATATGAGTTGGTTAGCTTCTCTTGGGTTTGGACAGAGCACATTAAATTTTAGGAATAAAGAAGCCAGTCATGTAACTGTTCTTATTGTGTTAATACAATGAGCAACATGTACACAATGGTTCACTCTGATGCCTCAGTGGAAGACACTGGAAGTAGAGTAGTCATTGAAGAGAGACTTGTCCTCACAGACAGTAAACTGGTAGAAGAGTCAGGCTGTTACATGAATACAAAAAGAAGTGAGAATTTTGAAACGGGATGCATGTTATAAAGGAGGTATATAGAAGGATTAATTGGCTTAGAGCGGAAGGTTAGGGACAGCTTTCCTGGAGAAAGTGACATGAATGGAGGTGAACTAAGTGAATTACAGGTAGAAAAATCTCACAGCTTGTGCAAAGCTCACTTGGCAAGAAGGAGTAAGTAAGCACAGGGGACCAAAGGAAGGTGATTTGGAAAGAAGCCCAGAGACTTTAATACTTAATCTGATAGGAGGTGTGTGCCTCCAGAATAGGTGTATTAACAAAAACATATGAGTAAAAGAGAAACATAGACAGAATAGTGTGAAAGTATTGAACAAATGTTTACTAATGTTTTAATTGGTACAGTATGTATATTTTCACCAGACATCAAACCTATCTTATTTTTGAATGCATTATTAGTCGAGGAAAGGAAAAGAGGAGTAAGGGGTAAAGGAAGAAAGATTGGGTGGAGTACACTCAGAGGAGGCAAATTAAACTCTTTATTGAGCAGTTGTTACGCTTGGTTGTAGGCAACAATCGCTTGAGACACTTATAAGACTTGGATTCTTGGGCTTCATTCTGAGATTCTGATACATAGGTCTTGTCGGAATCAGAAAACTTGATTTTGTTTTTAAGCAAACCCCTGGATATTCCTGAAGTTCAGGCTGTGGCATACCCTGTGTGGCATATGCTTTGGAAAAATTGACCGAAGTCCTCAGCTGTTGGCAATGGCCTAGGTTGCCTTGTACCTAGGTAAATGTTACACTGCTGGGAGAAAAGCAGTTATTAGCTGGAGGGCATTCTGGACCTGATTAATGCCAAATTTGTGTTAACTATACCAGTGTGCCAGTATAGTCGCCCATTCTATATATATATATATATTTTTTTTTTTTACAGATATTTTGGGGGCAGACACTGGCTGGGAACAGGCTGGGCTGGTCCAGGCTGTTGCACCCACAGGGCACACCCAATAATTGGGTGTGTCATGGGCTAGGCTGCAACGTCCACCAACATGCACAAAGACTGGCACTGTGGGGCAGACTGCTGGGTAAGGGGCTAGCACCCATGAGATCTGAGTCTTGGAGTGGGCCTAGTGGGGGAACTTTGGGAGCTCCCCTGGTGGGCTGTAGCTCCTGCTGGTAAGCGTGTGAGTCAGGCCTGCTTCACTTGTTGGCAAGTATGTGGATTGTCTCTGGGGAGGGTGAAATGAGCAGGGCCAGGCCAAATGCATGTGTGGGAGCCAGGATGGATGTGCACCATGCTGAGCTAAGCTATGCTATCATACCTACCAGTTTGCATGAAATCCAGAGATGGGAGCAGGCTGGATATGGCTAGGCTACAGCACCCACTAGTAAGAGTTGGGACTGAAGGTGGGCCCCAGGCTGCAGCATCTGAGGGCAAAGGCCAAGCCAGGTGATAGGTTATGCTGGGCTGGATCAGAGTAACCACTGGGGTGCACAAGATCTGTGGCTGTGGGCCATCTTGGTTGGGGAACTGAAGGGAGGTCCCTTCTGGGCTGCAATTCCTACTAGTGAGCTCAAGAGCTGGAATGAGGGTGGCAAAATCGGCTGGATATGACTGCAGCATATCTCAGCATGTGTGGACTGGGTCCAGGGTGTGCCAGACTGGGCTAGGCTCCAACACCCACTGGTGCTCACAGGACATGCAGAAGAACCAGGGCTGGGGGCAGGCCTAATGAGGGTTGTTGGGGGTTACTCTGACTAAGCTGCAGTTCCTGCTGGTATACGTGAGGGCAGACTGTGGTGGCTATGGTTAGATTGGGCTGCAGAATCCATTATCCATTGGTTTGCGTATGAGATGGGCTTGGGGGCAGAACTTACTACCCCCAGTGTGTGTGTAGGCTGATGTGGGTGATGCACTGAGCCAGATCCCACACTGGCTGACACACACAGGAATCAGGTTGTGGTCACCTCTGGTGAGGTTTCTTTGGGGAATCCTCCTCCCCAGCTCTACCACTAGACTGAGAACTCCAACGTTGGTGCACTTCACAGGATTTGTGGTCTGACCCCTCATTCCTACGGTCTCATCTTTTCTTCTTTTGTTGCCTGCACACTTCTGTAAGGAAGAACATTCTCGGTTTGAATTCCTGGCAGGTAAAGGTTGTACCTCTCTGGGGAACTCGCACATGATTGGTCCAGGTGATTTGTGGTGATGCTGTCACACATCCTGAGTTATGCATGAGGCTTTCTGCTGATAGAGTATGTGCTTTTGAACAGGAAATAGCCCTTATAAATCTTTTCCTTAGCAAGGGCTTCCAAAATTTGCTTCCTTCACCAAAGCTCATAATAGTGTCCTTGTATCAATAAACTTTGCACGGGGAAGATTGGTTACTTGAAGCCTCCCCTCTGCCTTGGAGTACCGCTGATGATGGGGTAATCTATCTATCCAGGCAGGAGGGATTTCACATTTTCCCAGGTAACTCTGTGAATCATATCCCAGGATAAATGAAAGTAGAACTAATTCAACCCCCAACTATTTAAAAAAATTTTCTTGAATGATGGCAGGCAGGAAACACATGACTATATATTTTTGTTCTGATACTATACTTGTTCCAGTAGCTGAAAGCTTTAAGATAGTTCTATACAATGGAATTTTATAGGATGATGGAAATGTTCTATAATCTGTGTATACAGTTCCTTTGCCACTTGGCACATGTGGTTATTGATGAAATTAGGGTTTATGAATTAAAACTAAAATTGGTTGACAACATGGTGTTAGGTACCACACTGTGAAGTAGAGCTTTTAAACTATTCAGTGATATTTCCCACAGCTTTGACTTAATTAAAGTCAACCAGATCGAGTCTTTAAAATAAGTTCAGGTTATATATTGTACATGTAATGTTTCCAATCATAAACCCAACAATAGAAGAAGCTGTCACAGTTGGCATTTGATAACTATTCATACTCTGAATCAAAAATATGGTTCCAAATCATTCCATATTTTTCCATTTGATCACCTGCATGTCTATTGAGTCCATATAGTTTGTTACCTTTGTTCCCTTTCTTCTCCCCAGAAACTTTCAGATTTTTTTTTATGCTTTTCTGTTTCCATAGGATCAAAAAAAAAGCTCATGTTATTGAATGAAATGTACAGTTTATAAAACCATGTATATGATCTTCTATACTTGGGGTCATATGCACAAATATTTGAGCCCTGGCTGCTTTCCTTCCTGTCCTCTCCCTTCTTCCCCCACTATTGCACCTGGGAGGGCAACAGAAAATGGCCCAAGTACTTGGGCTCCTGCTATACATGTGAGAGACCCATCTACTGGTCAATTTTCCAAATGGCTAGGATTTGGCTGGGATGAAGTTGGGAACTAGAAATTCAATCCAGTTCTCCCATATGTCTAACAGGGACTGACTGCTTGACCTTTACCATGGCCTCCAAGGGTCTGCTTGGGCAAGGAGCCGGGATTAGGAGATAGACCTAGATGTCAAATATGGGGACTATAATGTGAGGCATAGGCCTCTTAATGGTTGCCTTAATTGCTATATACCACACCCTATTATCTTTTGGCCCTCATTTTCATATGGACATTAAAGCAGAGATTTCATTACAGTCGCTAAGAGCCTGGGCCCAAGCAAATTTTCTCAAGATGCACACAGGTATCCCAATTGCTATGCACTTCAATAGAGTGGCACTACATCCTCTCTTCGCTTAACAGATGCCCAACACAAATTCGAGTTTTACTGTCTACATATGAGATAAACAGGAGGGTGCCCTAAAGCAACACGGTGCTTGGAGAAATTAAGAATTTTGGCTACCAATACTAACGTGGCAATGTTGAATGTTGTTGGCAGCTTCATTTTGAACTTATTGCACAGTCCAGGAAAGAATTTACTTCTTGTTGTACACAAGTGGACAGAATCACCTGCTTAATTTTAGATTATTCAGCATTGACATCATTTTTCTACTCTAGTTCTACTTGTAATTTAAAATGGAGAAGACTTATCTGCATTCATTTTTTAGATCATTGCTTTGGCACTTTCAAAATTTTATCCAAGCATGACTTTTATAACCTTGTGGAAATTGCAGTAATAAAGCATGCATCAGCAATTTTCAAACCCATTTCTTTTAGTGGAGGCATCCCTCAGCCTACCTTAATGGAGCCATGGAGAGAACCACAGGTCTGTTTTGCACATCTTCATTTTTTTAAAAGAGTTTTGTTTTAGTCAGTGAGACATACACTATGGAAACAAGGCCAACACAAACCTTGTGGTGTTTTTTTTTTTCATTGGACGTCTAACTAACCTTGATTAGATGTAAGGCAAGGGACTAATCTGCCTCTATCCCCTAAAATGTATTTCAGGGGAATTGGTTGTAATGAAAATGCCAAACCTTTTAAGTATCAAACCTTTAAATACCACCCCCGCATATGGATGTGAACAGAACATTAGCCATTTTTAAAGTCTAGTGTGCCACATGTTGGAAGTAAAGGAAGAAGAGAGAAGGTGAAACAGATCATTGTTCTGGAAGAAATGACTTGAAACAATCAGATGTGGCGAATGGATGAGACCAGTTAGTGCATCTTTAAAATAAGGCCTTCTTTTCTTTGAAAGTCAGAGCCAAAATGAGATCTGCAGGACATTGGAGGCTATGAAATCAGGCATATGCCTCATTGAGCTTTCCACCCCACTTCTTCTCATGCTCCAGAGGATTTGCTTTCATTGAAATTAAGCATCTCTGAGTACAGCTCTTTGCACATGAATTCAGGAGGCTTGCCCTTTGGAAAACAATAGTAAAGTAACCACTTTGATGAGAAAGAGGAGAAGGAGATGAAACACACTGTTACATGCCTAATAAATTATGTACTACATGAATGTTTATTTAATTGAATCCAGTTCTGTGTGTTGGGAACTGGATCAGGCCCCAGACTCATTGTGTTCTAGCTAGTTGCATGAGTCTGGGAAAATTACATACAATCCCTGGGTTACAGTATAAAAATAGTATGAATAAAAATACTGACCTCAGGAGTGTCCAAGGACACAATCACCAAAAATACCTTGAAGGTGTCAGTGCAAATGAAAAGTCATTAATGTGCATTGAGAGCCTATTAGACGAAGGACCACCTTAAATGTTAGCAAGTTTATGTGTGAAAGGATCATCTAAAGGACATGCTTCGTAAGAAAAGTCAGATATGTCTGCATTACCAATAAGGGCTCTGAGAGTCCTCAAACTGCGCAGGATCTACAGTTCTGTAGATCAGCAGAGATGAACTTATTAAGTCCTGCCTGGAGAAGAATCCTAATGTCAAAAGAAGCCCCAGACCCTGTCAGACAAATAAGATCTTAGAAGAGTATCAAATATTAGTCTTAGAGAAGTAGAAAAATACTGATAAAATTGCATGTCCTATAAGAAGTCTTTTAAAGTCATTTTCACATAACGAACTGGCTGGAATTATTTTTTGTTATCAGGTTGAAACTCTTCCTATTATGAAGTGTGGGATGCCTCACCTTGGTCTTCCCACCTCTGTGAGTCTTGAGAGAGAAGCTAACATTTATTTGGGAACCACCATGGTGAGGCACCTGTACTACATTTATTATCTTTTTTCCCCATAGATTGATTGAGCTGATTTCCCAACACTAGCAAGTGGGGAAACGAGGACTCGGGCTCAGTGGATTACTGATGAAGGGATTCAGTTTCTATTTCACACCGTGCACTTTGTGCAGCTCCACTATTTTCTCAACTATTCTGCTGAAAAGCTCCATGATGAATGATTCAGAGAAATGTTGCCTGTTCTATATTCTGCTTAGAGATTTTAAATACCAATTACAATGTGAGAGACTCATCGATGTCATATACTTAAGAAGCTTTAGTTAATATGTTCTATTGAGTTTCTCTTCATATCATGAAATAATGCCTTTCTGCGACTCTGAAAACACATTAACCCTTCAGAAATACATTTGAAAGATACATTCCTGTACACTATAGGACGTAATTTGAGGAATGCTTGTTGCTTTTGATCTGTGGTGTAAGTTTGCTTCATGCAAAAATCATATCATGTGAGAGTAATAGTGGATAAATCAAGGGATCCAGGTAGGCATCCGTTTTCTTTCATAATATATAGCTGTGTTCTTCACAATTAAGTTTGTACTTTCTTTTATTAGTATAAAGACTCTTGACTATTGGAAGGGAAGTGAATCCGAATACTCATTTAATGTAGAATTCTTCAGTCATGGAATCCATCACTGTTGTTTGGATACTTTAAGTCTGAACCTATTAGTTGAAGACTTCCACAAGGCAGCATGGGTAGATTGTTGTCCATCTTCAGCATGGAAATGGGAA
Organism: Ochotona princeps; assembly: GCF_030435755.1. Lineage (NCBI taxonomy): Eukaryota > Metazoa > Chordata > Mammalia > Lagomorpha > Ochotonidae > Ochotona > Ochotona princeps. The sequence goes on from NC_080850.1 coordinate 26,834,187, forward strand.
GAGAAACGTTCAATCGGTGGGTCATCTGGTTGCTTTCTTTTCCTAACAATAGACAGTTGAAGAAGTACCCAATTTTATAATACTTAGAATCCTCAATAAAACATTTTAGGAGATATTACTGACTGGGTTTGCCACTGCTTTATCTTGGCTGTGTTATTGATAACTTGTAACGAGTAAATTTATAACAAAAAGAGAGAAATTAGCTTTTGAGCAGGAAAGACGTATGCCAGTTTTGCTTCCAAAACAAATTCCTAAGTCCACTTTAAGTTTTAGTCATACCATATGCTAAAAGTACATGTTCCTTTGTAATTGTGGTGTGAAATAAATCTGGCAAGGTGTATAAAACACTCATCAAAAGTGTCTAATATCCATTCAAGCCTCTGCTTCTAGTCTTCTCAGAGAAAGTTGTCTTACCTAGTCTTCTTGCTTTGATTTTCACTATTCATTTTTCCAGAGAGCTTCCATAATGACCTTGACCCCACTTTCATGCCTTCCAAACTCTTGGGTTTCTTCTTTGGAGCTAAGTCTTCAGGCTCAAATACATCAGGTCTCTTCTGTCTATGCCATTTTCTGTAATGGTATCAGAACTAAGGAATAAAGCCCCATTTCAGCCTCTTCAAAACCCTTAGAAGTTACACATTAAAGAATCATTTGTAGAAAAACAGGGATTTCACCTTCTATATTGCCCATTCATACACACTACATCATGGTCCATGTTAAAAATATAATGATGACGATTAGGATAGTAATAATAACAACATATGTTGAGTGTGCACAATATGTCACAATCCTTTTTTGGAAGATTTGTGTAGTCAGTGATTGTGAAAAAATAGTATGGAGATTCTGAAAACAATTCAAAACAGGATTGTCATAATATACCAATCCCAATTCTGTTATGTATCCAAAGAAAACATTATTATGTTGAGCAGATACCTGCACTTCTGTGCTCATTGCAGGATTATTCACTATGAAAGGATAAAAGACCAAAGCAGAACTACTACTCAGCCTTAACGGTGAATGGGATCCTCTCATTACCAACAATATGGATGAACCTAAGGATGTTGTTTTAGTAGATCAAGGAAGATACAAAAAACACACAGAGGAAGATATGATGTTGCATGATATCTAAAAAAATGAATTCACATAGCACAAAGAATGGTGGTTACCAAGGCTTAGGCATGATAGAAAATGGGAGATTTTTGCTCAAATATTACAATGCTTCAGTTAGTTAAAATATGTTCTTTTTTATTAATTATTTTGTTGGAAAGGTAGATTTACAGAGAGAAGGAGATGCAGAGAGATAAATCCTCCGTCCACTGGTTCACTTCCCAGTGGCCAGAGCTGAGCTGATCTGAAGATAGGAGCCAGGAGCCTCTTCTTCATGTGGGTGTATTGTCCCAAGGCTTGGGACATTCACAACTGCTTTCCCAGGCCAGAAGCTGAGAAATGGATGGAAAGCAGAGCAGCCAGGACACAAATTGGTTCATATTTGGGAACCAGGCACATTAAAGGTTAGAATTTTGCCACTGATCCATTACACCAAGCCCTTCTGACCTTCTGTTGAACAATATGGGGGCAAAAGTTAATGATGAGGCATTGGACATTGCTAAGAGTAGATTGTAAATGTTTCCACAACAGAAATGATATGGAGGAGAGGTGGTGGATTTGTTAATTAGTTTCATTTAATCATATATATATATATACACACATATATATAAAGACATCTAATTATATATAGTAAATATGTATGATTTTTATTGGTCAATTATATTGTAATAAAATTGAGAGAGAAAAAAAGATAAGCCTTGTATTATTTAATTTCCAAGCCAGACGAGTAAGTATTGCCTTTAAAATCTCCATTTTGTTGATGAGGTAGGAGGCTAATTACATACCTAATGAATGGTTAATGTGGGAGTGAAATGCCATCATTCTTACTTCAAAACCTATGCCTTTAACCACCATGCAAGTATGTAAGAGAAGGCAGAGATAAGTACTTCTAATGATGATGATGATAATCACACACTAGGTATTTATTGAGCTCTTACTATGTTACAGACACTGTACCTAGTGCTTTACATGTATTCTGTCACATAATTTCTATAAGAAACCTGTGTGATTGCTTATATCATTGCCATCATTTTGTTTAGGGACAAACTTAAAGACACTGAATAACTTTCTCATAGTCAGACAGCTAGCAGGTTAAGGTTGGAATCCAAGTCCTTTATGGATGAAGCCATTTTTTCAGTGGTAGAATATATTGGAGAGGAGAGCCAGGGCAGTAGATGCTGGTTAGCTAATGGGGAGTAGTATTTGTACTTATTCTATGTCTAGAAAAAAACGTTCTTGATCAGTCCTTACAGATTTAGTCTTTTGAATGCAAACAAAAGCATTTCTGTTTCCAACTCAGCACAAAAGCTAAGCTCCCGAGGACTCATCCTTGCTGATGCTGGTCTGCTGGGAGATGGAGACCTCGCTGAGCTGCAGGGTCTTTCAGGGGCCTCAGGTTCTCCTTTCCTTCTGTTCTAAGTGGAATGAGGAGGTATTGGAGGTGAGTCACGCTGCCAGTGCAGGATGAAATAATGGCCACTTACCAGTGTTCCAGCCCTTTCTTCAATTAGCAAGGTGAGAGTTCTGAACCTTCCCCCTTTGGAGGACATGCCCTAGCCACATGTGCCCAGCAAAAGGCAGCTTTTGACACTAGTCACAAGTAAATAATTATCCATAACTTGTCAAACAGCCTTTTTTTAAAGGGGAGAACGAAAATAAATGGAATGCGCTGTGTTTTTCAGTCTGTGCTAAAATAGTCAAAGGCCATTAGACCCAACTAACAGCTGAAGGTCGGAAGCAGGAGCTGTCCTGCTTACTCCCACAGGATACAGAAGCTCAGGCCACACACACACACACACACACACACACACACACACACACACACACGCACATTTCAGGGCAAGTGATGATGTGGCACGTGTTTGTTCATGCCACGAAGGCATGCAGCAGCTGACCATTGTCTGCAGCGACACAGGTCGTAGAACCATCTTGGACTGAGTGCATGTGCGTGGATCCTAAGACAGTGGCATGCGTAAGATTCAAGGCTTCCATTTTCTGGAAGATACTGTTAATGAAAAAGGGATGTTTTGACTATGCCAGCCTATGGAAAGGATTTTGATAAACATAAGCCATCCTGGGTATAATGGATCTTCAAAAGACTTTTGAAAAAAAAATAACTTGAGAGAATAACTTATGCTGAGGCATAAAAGCTCACGAGATCCAAGTACAGTTGTTCCATAATGTGCTTTTATCTCTTCCCATTATTTCCCAATCTGTGATGGAGCATTCGTTGTGCTTTTGGTTGTCACTGTTGCGGTTTCAGACTTCTGCATTTCTGCCGTGATAGAACTTTTAAAACTGTTCTTTTGGGCCCAGCAGCGTGGCCTAGCGGCTAAAGTTCTCGCCTTGAACGCCCCGGGATCCCATATGGGCGCCGGTTCTAATCCCGGCAGCCCCACTTCCCATCCAGCTCCCTGCTTGTGGCCTGGGAAAGCAGTCGAGGACGGCCCAATGCATTGGGACCCTGCACCCGCGTGGGAGACCCGGAAGAGGTTCCAGGTTCCCGGCATAGGACCGACGCGCATCGGCCCGTTGAGGCTCACTTGGGGAGGGAATCATCGGACGGAAGATCTTCCTCTCTGTCTCTCCTCCTCTCTGTATATCTGACTGTAATAAAAATAAATCTTTAAAAAAAAAAAAAACTGTTCTTTTGCCACCAGTCATGACTGGCTTCAGCTCTGTCTCTACTTCCAGAGGACTTTGTCTCAGTTTTTTTTTTTTATTTAATGCTTGAAGTTCTAAAGTTTTTAATTTTTAAAAATTCTGAATATATGTTCTTAATTCGTTTTAAATTTGTTTATATAAAGTGGATACATTTGATGTGTCTCGCAGTACAAATTTAGGCGCATCATGATAACTTCCCACGCCACCCTCTCTCTGGCCCATATTCCCTAGCCACCCTTCTTTCTTATTTCTTTTTATTTGTTAAAATTTTACAATGGTGTTCTTTGATTTCACTTCTCAGTCACTGGCTTAACTCAATAAAGAGCAAGTAAAAAAAAAATACCCTGTACTATGCCTCAAGGATGTAGACAAGTATCTAAACAAAATCAGGTCTCAAAATCGCAGTCTTGCAATTTCATAGAGATTGCAGATTTTCATACTCTGTATGTTAGTTAGTATAGACCGGGAAAAACATGTTTTCGGCCCTCTTGAGACCTGAAGATCAATGAGCACAGTCGTTTCCAGTTGTATGCATTTTGTTGCAAAAGATAAGAATTCGTTCATTTGTATGGCTGAGTAGCATTCCATAATGTATATGTACCAAATTTTCTATATCCGGCCATCTGCTGATGATCATCTGGGTTGATTCTGTGTCTTAGCTATTGTGAATAGAACTGCAAAAAATGCAGGTATAAAAGCAGCTCTCATATGCTGACTTTTTCTCTAGGCAAATTCTCAGGCATAGGATGGTTGGGTCTTACCCTAGATCTATCTTCAGATTTTAGAGGACTCTCCCAATCATCCACCATAATGGTTGTATTATTTTACATCCCAGTAGTAGATTTGGGCACCTTTCTCCCCACATCCTCACCAGCATTTTGGTTTTTGATTTTTGGAAAACAACTCATTCTTGCTGATGATTATTTGGCTAGTGATCCTGAGCATTCTTTCATGTATCTGTTGGTCGTTTGTATTTCCTTCTTAGAAAAATGCCTGTTCATCTCCTTTGCCATTTCTTAACTGGATTATGTACTTGCAGTTGAGTTTCTCGAGCTGTTCATAGACACTGGATATTAGCCCTCTGTGAGTCACAAACATTTTCTCCCATTCTATCAGTTGCCTCTTCACCTGGTTGATAGTTTCATCTGCAGTGCAGAAGTTTCTTAGTTTGATATAATCCCATTTATTTACTTTTTTAAAGATTTATTTTTTATTACAAAGTCAGATATACAGAGAGGAGGAGAGACAGAGAGGAAGATCTTCCGTCCGATGTTTCACTCCCCAAGTGAGCCGCAACGGGCCCCTGCGCGCTGATCCGATGCTGGGAACCAGGAATCTCTTCTGGGTCTCCCACGCAGGTGCAGGGTCCCAATGCATTGGGCCGTCCTCCACTGCTTTTCCAGGCCACAAGCAGTGAGGTGGATGGGAAGTGAAGCTGCCGGGATTAGAACCGGCGCCCATATGGGATCCCAGGGCGTTCAAGGTGAGGACTTTAGCCGCTAGGCCACGCTGCTGGGCCCAAACCCATTTATTTAATTTCCTATGCTTCTGGGGTCTTTTTCCAAGAAGTCTTTTTCTTTACCCATGCCCTACAGAGTTTCACTGATGTTTTCCTGTAGCAATTTGATAGTATCAGATTGTAGATTTCAGTCTTGATCCATTTAGAGTTGATTTTTGTATTAGGTGCAAGGTTGGGATTTTGTTTCATGTATCAGCCCATGGAAACCCAATTTCTCCTGCATCATTTGTTGAAGAGACTGTCCTTTCTGAATTGATTTCAGCTCACTTGTCAAAAATCAGTGGACTGTAGATTGGTGAGTTCATTTCTCAGATTTTTATTCTGTTCCATTGATCTTCAGGTCTATTTTTGTCCAGCACCAGGATTACAGCTGTGATATTCCAACATTCTCTGTGTTGTTTAAGATTTATTTAGCTACTTGAAGTCTCTTGTGCTTCTATATTAATTTTAGCATCATTTTCTATGTCTGAGAATAATGTGGTAGATATTTTGATTGGGGCCACGTTGAGTGTGTAGATTGCTTTCAGTGGTATGGGCATTTTGTATACACAAATGATTCCACGGCTGGCAAGGAACTTCTGAGATAGTTAGATTCATAATAACTGCGAAAAATTAAATACCGTGGGATAGATTTAACCAAGGATGTGGGTGGATCTCTATAATCAAATTTATAAAACATTAAAGAAAGAAATAGAAGAAGACACAAAGAAATGGAAAAATCATCCATGCTCATAGATTGGTAGAATCTGTATAATCAAAATGACCATACCACTGAACTCAATATATAGTTACAGTGTTAAGTTACTGGATGTGTTATTGATCATCAACTTTTAGTACTTCCCTGAATTCTGTCTCAATCAGGATAATTTTTTTTTCTTAATTCCTGATTTCTTTACCAGACTCATTGTTTGTCTCTTCCTTCTCATTTTCATTTCCGTCTCAGTCATAAGGTTCTAATGCTGCCCTCCTAATTCATTGCCCTTCCTGAGTATCCGTCTGGCCAGTTTCCTCTGGAACAAACTCTGCTGCATCAAGAGAGTGTGTGTACATGAGAGAATGCTGTCTTGGGTTGAGCCCCCTGCATCCTTAAAAGGCTGGGCTACATGCTGCCAATGTGTCACTCCTTGATTCTCTGAGACTGTTACCATTTCTTCATGAGTATACATGTAATTATTTAAATGTTATCCCAATTGGACAGGAGCTTCAGAAAGGCAAAGGTTTTGTGTCTTTTTCATCTTTCGTAATCTCTATTGACTGACAGTGAAAAATCAGCTGAGTATATGTTGTCTAAATTGAATTGAGTGCTCTGGACTTAGTTCATTCTGTAAGTAACTCACTTGCTGTATGTTCTGAGTTAAGGAAGAATTTTCTTACCTGTAACACCAAGAACACCGTCTCCTGAGAGGCAATCAAAACAGGTGTGAAGACATATGAGAGAGTAAATATTCAGTGTGAATTATTATTTTATAGGGTAGATTATTGTGATATAAAGCTCTTGCTGTGGTCAAGATATGAGCAGGAAGAATGTTGAAATAAATGATCACCTCAGGAATTTTGATTATTTTCTATTACATAAAATGTATACACATAGTTGAACCAAGAAAGTGTTAGACATGGAATAAGACATTCTTATTTCTGTAAATGTAGGCTTCTGGACTTCTGAGATGTCTCCTGAGGGAGTCTTTTGTTCAACATGTAATAATAAAGTCAGTAGCTTTTCTGAATTATAATGCAATATACTTTCCCACAGATAATGAAAGTATGCCATTTATTATTTAAGATTTATTACGGTGAAGGGTGGAGTAGGAAAGGAAGAGACAGTATAGATCTTTCATTTACTTGTTTACTCCCCTCATGACTACAATAGCCAGGTCTGTGGCAGGCTGAAGCCAGGAGCATAGAATTCCATCTGAGCTAGGATGACAAGAGTCCAAGGACTGAACATCTGCAGCTTTCATGGGCACATTAGAAGGGAGATGTTTTTGAAGTGGTAAACTTTAGACTTTGAGCAGTGCTTTAATATAAGATTGTAGCATCCCAGGATTTGACCTAACCCATTGCACCACGACACTGGCCTTAGTATTATTTATTATTTATACCTATCACTGTGATGTCAGCCTTCTTAGAATGGGAACCTTGTCATATTCAGATATGTCCTAAGGTACAGAATAGAATCTCAGTTGTAGTAATCACTTATTCAGTATTAAGTAAACAAATGAATTGTTACGGTGGGTACTTGGTATTGTGGTTAAGGTGCAAGTGAAGGAAGGCATGTTCATCCTATTTTGGACCACATGGGTTCAGTATCAGGCTGTAGCTGCTGACTGCTTCTTCCTGGTCCTATGAATCGAGGAGGTACAGTTGAAGGATCAAGCAAAGGGGTTTCCACTACCCTTCACCGAGACCTGGGTTGAGCTCCTTCCTGCTGGGTTCAGCCTGACCCAGCTGTTAGACACTGAAAGCATTTCAGGAGTGAACCAGCAGATGGAAGCCCTCTGCTTCTCTGTGTCTCTCAAATAAATAAATGTAAAAAAAGTATATCTTTTAGGAAAATTGATAAAATTTTAAAATTTCATTAACTACCACAATTCCCAGGGTAATTCAAAAGAGATAATGTACATGAAAGTATTTGGTGAACTGGCAAGTTGACAGAGATGAATCACATTTGTGGTCTATGGAAAATCCTGTTCACTTTTGTGTCATAACAATTCAAGTAAAATAAGAAAGGCTAGGCCAGTTGTCTGCTAGTGTTTGGTAATGTGTTCCCACATCTTGGGAATTAGACGGAGACTTGAGAACTGCTTTAAATGCTTTGACAAATTCACTGTGATTGCCTCCGGTTAGCGTAGAGCAGTAATTAAGTCTGCAATTATAGGTTCAGATTTTCATATTTTTTCTGTATGTGCATTTTGACAGTAATTGAACAAGGCAGTATTTGCTATATCCATTCTGAACCTGTTTCACAATATTTCATTATATGCCAGATTAATTTGTTAAACTCACATAGCAAATGAAAACTTCGCCATTGATCTAATTAATCCAACTGTGGGATTTTTCTGTTTAAATTCCTTAGCAGGAGTAACTGAAGGAGATGTTGGACACAGTGTCTAGAAAGATTAGGGGTAAAATTGGGGGAGGAAGTTGAACCTGATGGTGAGCTTTAGTTTTCTTCTGATTAAACACCATTTTCTTTCTTCAGAATCATCATAATAGGAAGATGAATGAACACTGATGAGCTAAACATCTGAATATTGAACCAGTTTTCTCTTTGGGCACTGTAACTCCGTAATATTCTCATTCTCTCTCTCTCTCTCTCTCTCTCTCTCTCTCTCTCTCCTGGTATAGGCCAAAACACGATGGCGTTTTGGTTTATTTCTCATGAATTCCAGTGTGCCTTATGAAGAATAAGAATATGAGGATCTCTTTCACTGTGATAAAACCTTGAGAGGTGAACAAATACTTGGCGGATCATGTAACGCCTTTCCGTATAAGCACTCTCTCTTGTGAAATGAAAGAAACCTACTGTTGGGTGAATAGCCTCTTCATGAAGTAGGTCTGTTAGGTTTTCTCATAGATTTACTCATTCATTTATGTGTTCAATATTTCAACAAATAGCTACTAAGTGTTTATAACGAGTGTAGAATGAGATAAGGACTGAGGATCCCATGGAGAGAGAGCAGATCAGATCTTGTTTTTCTCTCATGGAGTTTAAACTCTAGTGGAGGCACATGTTGATCACATAGCTCTTGAGGTATTTAACAAAACTGCCTGTTAGATAAACACTATGAAGTACTATGCCTTGTAAGAGTTTACCAAAAGAGCATTTCCCTCTAGAGAAGGGCCAGGGAAATTGTGCCTGAGTTGCGTATGCGACTGAAGGGTTATCATCATTGGGTGAGGATGAGAAGGAGGTAGTTGGGCAGCAGGGGTATAAGGGCTCCAAATGCAAAGAGCCATGACTTGGGAGGGATTTTGGTGAAAGTAGAGCATAGGAACAGGACATAGGGTGGATGCAGCTGGGGAGATCACAAGAAATTGTACCTGACAACCCTGCAGGTATTAACTTACTAGATAGTTACTATGCATTATGGAGCCTGCTAAGTTTTTTTTTTTCCATTGTAGCTCATTTAATTCTTAGGAATTGCCATGAGTCATGGATAGCTACAAATTGCATTTCAGTGACTAGGAAATGGAGGCCCAGAGAGGGGTTGAACAACCTGCCCTAGTGAGTGATAGCATTCTAGAAGTGGTCAACTAAGACAATAAATGCAATCTTGTGCTGTTGAGTAAAAGCTGTAACCACAACCCTGTCCTTGCAAGGGCAAAGCATTAACTTTCCAGGTGCATCTGGACGTGTATGGTAGCAAAGGGTTGAAAGTAAGGGAGTTTCAGGGATTTTAATAATATCTGCAACTGTGTAAAAGTTTTGAGCATTTTTGTAAGAATAGTCTATATTTTTCACTTGATTTTGAAAGATTGACAACACAATAAATTGGAAGCCACTGATACAGATTTTGCTTTTTGAAGAACTTTTCACTTTAAGATAACTATATATTCTAACAGAAGCTGACCTGGGCTTTCTGCTGTTTCCTGGTGGCTCTTGGGGCCCATGGAAACCTCAATCCTTGAGAAGCAGAACACTGAATTTTAAAGACATAACAGAGGAAGACAGGAACGTACCAGTTCCCCTGGGCATGCACGACAGATAGAATTCTGTTATCTGCCATGTACAGGAGGACTGAAGTTCCTTTGTTGTAACAAAAAATTAGAAACAAGATTTTCATTTGCTTGGATACAACAACTCTAAAACATGGAACAATATCCTGCTATGGACTGAATATTCATGTCCTCCCAGAATTCTCGGTGGTAGTCCTGACCCCTAGGTGTTGCTGCACATGGAGATGCGGCGTTTACGGAAGTTGTACGGGTTAAAGGTGGTCGTGATGGTGGGTTTCTGATCTCACAGAGCTTGTTCTTGCTGACTCAGAAAGTCACCATGTGAGCACACAGTGGGATGTGCCATCGATGGGCCCAAAGAAGAGAGGCTTCCACATCAAGACAGTCTTGCCAACACCTTGACCTTGGGCTTCCAGCTCCCGGAACTTTGAGGAATGAGCATCAGTTACTCTAAATCTCACAGTCCGAGCTGTTTTTTGGGGGTGGGTTGGGAGTGGCCGGGGGGCGGGGGCGGGAACATGAAGTCACCTATGCATGTCTCTTTGTTTTAAAATAGATGATTAAATATGAATACAGGAGTCAAGTATTACTGTTAACATACGTAATCAAAGTCACATGTTACATGAAATAAAAACAGTGCTATTCTCTTTCTGCAAATGCTTATTTCAGAAAATATTTTCATTTAAATCTTTCCTAAATCTGCCTTTGATGTCATTGGAAAGGAAGCATTACTTAGTGATGCAAGCGATATCTCAGAGCGTGCTCTATGCAGTGGTTTATCAGTTTGTAAAGCTTTCTCTGCAAACCTAGCCCAAGAACAAAGAATGATGTAGCTTAACATTCAGACAGTTAACTTGTTTATCCTGTCGTTAGATGTTTGCTCTCTACAACATAATCAATGACTACATTGTTCTGAATGGACACTTAAGAGGCTTCTGGATAATGGCACACAGCACTTGTAATTATGGTGTCATGCATACATAAATAACTACCTGGCCTGTTTTTGCATTTCTTTCTTTCCCCTTTTCCTGCCTCCCTCGCTCCCTCTTTACCATTCTTTCTTTTTCCTCTTATTTCCTCCCTCCTCTCTCCTTTCTTTCAAAGAGAACTTTCCTTGGGGGGCTGTATTGGTAATGTGTGTTTCTCAGTAGTGAAATGTGTTTCAAAATGATTGCAAGATGGCACCGCGGTATGAAATACTTTGTAAAGCGTCCCGTCTGAGTACTTCTTTCCCTGAGTAATAATTGTGGGAAGAACATTGTGTCATGTTTTGGCATGCATGTATATTATGGGAGAAGAATGAAATCAATGAGATATATTGTTGTGAGCTGACTGGTTCTATCCCCCAAATGAGCCAGAGGCAGACTGTTAAAAGCTCAGAAGTTTTTATTCACCGCCAGCAGGTGGAAAAGAGGAGCAGCACTGGAAGGCTGCTTTTAGTGGCTTTTAAGCTCATGCTGGCATGAAAAGCTGTCCAACCAAGTAAGCTAGTATTGCTGCAGTGTGACAAAGGGGAACTGTCAGGAATTCTTGTCTTCTCAAGGTTGGGGACTCTTTCCTGTGTTTTGGCTTGGGCTGTCAGGAGAAACTTAGTAGCCGAAGACTGTTCTGAGGATAAGGGGAAGATGAGCCACCTACAACCCAACTGCAGGTACCATCAGGAGAAATGATGCCACCGTTAATTATGTTAAGCTATCCAATGGGCAAATGTTTTACAGACTAAGAACTCTATTCTGCTTGGTAGCAAGATGCTGAAGCAAGCAAACATTGTTTACAGAAACCAGTTTTGCAGTTAGTCAAGTTTCTAAATAGACAGTGGATGTCTAATTATTCTGTTTCTGCGTGTGTGTCTCTAACAGAACACTTGTTTTTCTGCTTGCCCTAAGACTCATGGTTACAGTTATCAAATGTTTCAACATATATGAATGAAGCAAATAAATGAAAATCAGCATGGCAATTTTCTTTCCTTGGTGGAGAGACGAGCTGTATTGGACAGAGAGAATCATTCCAGTGAAGTTGAAAGTTTCTCCAGCAGGGTGTCTTTGTGTAGTCAGATACAAGCTGGAGCTAGTGCTCCTGTCCATATGGTAAATTAAGATTGCATTTGACACCAGCTGGGCTTTGTTCCAAGAGAGAAAGAAGACTGATAAGCTGTTGATAATGTGGAAGTTAAGGCAGATACTTTAAACTTTGGGCCAAGAAGATACCTGCCTGGGACTGGCTTCTCTGCCCGGCATATTATTTGGGTTGGCCTCAGGTATTTCTTACCTAGCCAATGGCCAACTTCCTGTTCAAAGGCAGGGCTAATGGGGCAGAAGTAGTTACCTGCTGGCTTTTGGATATATCCAGCCAAGTTGGATATTTGTATATATCTGTATCTATACAATGATATAGAAAGTATATGCAGTGGTTTTAAAAGGGGCTTATTTGAAACAATACTGATTGTTTTACAACTGCATCAGGTGCCCAGGTTTTGCCTGGACACAGCCCTGGACAGGTGTTTTCGTCCCATCTGCTGTAGTTCTCGCTGCTCCATCAGCTCCATGTGGGCAGTAACTGGCCCTGTGGGAACCTGAGCCGATGGCCCTCATGAGGAGTGACTATGTAACCAGCAACAGCTAAGACTGCAGTCGATTGTGCCAATCTTTTTACTGAAATGCTGGCCAAGCATAGAGGAAAATTCATTTTAACTCCCCACTGTGCCTAATTATAAATAAATGGTTGGAACACTTACAAATGCCACAAAAAAGAATGACTAGAATTTTCGCAGCTAGCAATTATTCTTTTTCTCTAGCCTGGGATTAACCAAATGGCATTCCTCATCTTTAATTTCTGTGAATGAGACAGTGTTCTTATCCAGGAAGGCTTTAGACGTTTTAATTTCCTGTCTGCATGGAATATATATGCATATTAACTGGTTGTGTCCTGTGGGAAATACCCAGATGGATTCTTGCAGGACCATGAAATGGGACCACTTTTATTGCAAGCTGTGTTCTATTTATAGATACTCAGAGAAAAAAACACAAGTGAACAAAGCAAGGATGTGGTCAAGATTTTAAGTGGAAAAAAAAGTTGTTTTTTCTTAATAGTTCCAACATAGCACTCTGTTCCAGGAATTGTGCTAGTTTTCTAGGGAAAAATGAAAATGTAAACCAGATCATCCTGTGTATTTGAGGTTTGATATCTGATGGGAGAGAGTAGGCATTTTGCCCCACAGTAAAATGCCTGCATTGCGTATTTAGCTGTGTAGGTTTGATACCTAGCTGCTTTGCTGACTTCTCTCCTGACTCCGACTCCATGTAATGCAGACCCTGTGGTGATGCTGAGGAAACGGAGTTCCTGCTACCGACAGCGGATCCTTGTGTTGAGCTCCTGGCTTCTGGCTTCCTTACACACATTCAAGGAGCAGCTATATCTCACTTTATCTGTGTCTGTCTCTTTGCCTCCGAAACAAATGAATGTTTAAACAATTCTAATAGGAGAAAGACATCACAGTATGTTCATAGTTAAATACCCAGTGAGTGAATTTTTATGATTAATTCATTAGTTAATTGATGCACTATAACTTCATTGTGTTATGGAAAACCTGGAAGGCTATGAAAAATTACAACTATGGGAATTAACGTAGTACAGGGTGTCTGGGAATGTTCCAAGGGAAGCATTGCCTAGGTGAATAAGGAGTTGACTGTATGAAGGGAGAGAAGAGGAAGGGCATTTAGGTGCTGGGAACTGTAGGTTCTGTGAGCTGGGGGAAAGAGAACAAGGCTTGTGTGTGTGTGTGTGTGTGTGTGTGTGTAGCACAGTACTTGAAGGGGTGAGGTCCCCAGTGAGGTCTGAAGGTTCCTCTGAATTGAACCTTGCCTGGGCAAGGATTTAAACTTGTCATTTTATTCCTCTGTGGCAGGTGGCGTCACCATATTAGGGGCCTTCAAAAAGTTCACAAAGTGAAGTTAAAATATACATTTCTTTTGATGCAAAAATGGTTGAGATTCATCAATAGTTAATATGCATTCTCATAATTTTTGTTTGAAAACTCCTCCTGTGTATGAATTTCAGAATGTTCCTTCCTCCAAAATACCCTTATTCCCATTTTCCATGAATTTGAAACCTTCGCAGGTAGATAGAGTGTTTCCTCCCCTTCCTGCCTTTACTGTCAGGACTCGCTGCTTGTGGGATCTGTTTGGACACTCCAGAAAAACATGACTTTTTGCTAAGTAGGCTCTGGTACGAATGCCCTCTTAAAGTCTTTACTCCATACATGCCAGAAAAATAAAAGAAGAATGTAATACAATAAAATAGGATACAATTCATTTGGGAAAAACATTTTTACTTTTAAGATATTTTCTACTTAAAAGAGAAATTAGATCACTTAAATACAGCTGAGTGTCATTTATAGGTGGGGACAGATTCTGAGAAATATGTTAGGTGATTTTTTTTCCCCACGATTTATTTGTTTTTATTGGAAAAGCAGATTGGCAGAGAGAGAGAGAGAGAGAGAGAGAGAGAGAGAGAGAGAGAGAGATCTTCCTTCTGCTGGTTCACTCCCCAGATGGCTGCAATGGCTGGTGCTAAGCTGATCCAAAGTGGGCATCCAGGAGTTTACTTCCAATCTCCACATGAGTGCAGGGTCCCAAGGCTTGGAGTCATCCTGCACTTCCATCCCAGGCTACAAGCAGGGAGTTGGATGGGAATCAAAGTTACTGGGCACAAGCTGGCACCTATATGGCATGCTGTGCTTGGAAGTAGAGGATTAGCCATTTGAGCCATTGCATCTGCCCCAGATGAGTTCATCATTGTGTGAACTTCATAGAATGTAGTCACACAAAGTTAGTTGCTATAGCCTACTACACACCAAGGTTCTCTGTTATACTCAGTCTTATTTGGGGTCTATTGTTGACTGAAACATCATTTTGTGGCACATTGTTTTGTATGCCACAAGTCAGGGAAATCTACTTTGCCAAGGTGAGATACTCCAGGCTCTTAGCAAGGGTTCAAACTGGAATTCTGGCCATTCGCTCACTGTTGAGATTCAAATTTTCTCTAAATGAAAATAATTCACTGCTTAAATTATATAGAACATAAGTATGATTTGGAAAGCTAATATATATCTTAATGAGTTTCATGGTGATTTCTCTTGAGACATTTTTAATTGTAATTTTAGAAAGATCCTTAAGGGCAGAAGCAAACCTAGCACCTCCTGTTTTATTTAAGTTTTTGTAATAAAAAATAAATCAATCTTGAAATGGTTCAGCACTTTCAATTAATTTTAGTGGTCTGCTGGTCTCCACATCATTGAATTAGAGCCCAAAAATTCAGACATGAATTTGAACTTTTTAATAAGTCCTTAAGAATCATATACAGGCTGAATTCAATTCATCCTAAAGAAGAATTCCTACTCGATTGGTTTATCCTGATGCTGTGTCTTGAGATTAATATGGTTAATAAAGCCTTACTGGAAGCAGCCATATGGATTTTATAGGCAAATAAAGCTGATGATTTTCAAGTGGATGATTAGAAAAAGTGTAAGAAATTTAACAGTCAGGGAAATTAAGCAGTGGCTGTTCTTAACACCAACCTCAGAAATGTAGGGATGTATCTCAAGGTTTCCTACTACACTTTCAACCTCAGTAATTTATCTACACTTTTAGCCTAGGCACTGCTTCTTGGATTAAAAATTTGTTTCTAATGTAGAGAAATCTGTTTTAAAACTTTGATGTGTTTTATGTGTTTGAAACTCACAAAGAGCAGTTTCCATTCTTTGATTCATTCCCCAAATGCACATAACAACTAGGAGGCAGGAACCAGGAACTCAATCAAGGTCTCTCCGTGGGTGTCTGTGACCCAGGGTTTGTCTCCCTGAGTGGGCATTGTCTGGAGACTGGAATCAGAAAGGAGCAGGCCCTGAAGCCAGGCACTCAAGGTTAGGGCGTAAAGAGTCCTAAATGGAGTTTTGACCTCTGCACTGTGCATCCTGAATGAGCAATTTTTCTTACATGTCCTGTTATCTGCAACATGTTCAAGATGCTTCTTGAATTCAGTATCTAATGAAGAGTGATTGAATTAATTTATGAGAAGAACTTTTCCTAAGATCCCAGTGTTCAAGATATTCTTCAATTATAGATGACAAAGTAAGTCAGACTCACAGTCCTGAGGGTGGTTGTAGGTTTTGGACAAGTCACATTGTTACTTGTCTTCATGTAGTATCACCAGATAATTCTTTGTGTTAAGCTCTGGCTCTGGAAAAACATCACAGAGACAAATTAGGGTAAATTAAAGCTGCTGAGAATGTTGATGGTATTGGGAAGTTACAAAATCCATGAAAATCAGACACTTAGGGACCTTATAGGCAGGAAAGGTTAAGGTCACAAATGGGTTTACCATAGAGCAGGACTTCTTAGCCTCAGCACTGTCCCCATTTTGAACTGCATATATTTTTGTTGTGGGGAATTGTCCTTTGTCTTGTAAGATGTATCATAGCACCCCTCCCCAACCCACTAGATGCCTGTAGTAGTTTTCTCTGACTCGTGACATTAAAAATGTCTCTTGTATTGTGGGTCACTCCGACTAGGCTATAGCTCCCACTGGCTTATGTGAGGGCTGAGTGTGTGCTGGGCAGAACAGGCTGGACTGCAACATTCATTGATTCCAGTGGAAGACAGGGCTGAAAACAGAACCAACCCAGCAATTGCAACCACCAGCTGATTGGGACAATGAACTGTGCCAAGACCTGTACTTGCAAGTACATACAAGAATCTGGTCTGGGATCACCTCAGACAAAGTTTCCTTGGAGATCTCCCCAGTCGAACTGCCAGACTCAGAACCCTAACCGTGAAGAGAAGCGCAGGTTCCATCGTCTTCCATGGAGTGCAAGTGCCAGAGCCGAGCTTCCTCAGAGACTCAGATGGAGCAGTGGAGAGCATAACCAGCTGCACATGGAGGATATGGCAGTCTATCGGAACCTGCAGAGGATACCTGGCACCACAACAGAGGACAGAACAAATCAATCAACTACCCCAGCCATGTGTTGGCAGTGAAAAACTGGGCAAACGGAGACTCTAAGGTGGACTAAGTCAAACAGTGGATTCTGCAGCAACTTCATTGTGTTTGGAATGATGCAACAATTCATAACTGTTGAACTATCAAAACCACTTGAGCATGACCCTCAGAGCACGCCCCACATCGGGGACCTGGGATGGATGGGAGTCTGGGTAGGGCTTCTCTCTTTATCTCCCTCCTTTACCCCAGATATAGAAAAAATAATGTGGAAATTATAGTTTTACTCACTTTTCTGTAGCCCTTGACCCTTTGTGGCCTAATTAACTATGTAAAGATTGTCAAAAAAGGAAAAATAATTAAAAACTGTCTCTTGGCATTGCCAAGTATCTCCCAAGGGATAAAGTCACTCTTGCCTAAGAACTGTTGCCTTGGAGGTGACAAGGCTGACTAGATAGCAGCAAATGAAGGTGAGGGATTTTGTAGAAATGACTGATAACCACAAATGCATAGCCCCATGTCTCCTATATGTTTTTCTGACTTCCAACTTTTGTGTTCAATTGCAAGCACTTCCATTTAGGTGTTTTATGAAATACCTTACTGTGTACTGATGACCTCCCATCTCCAAAATTTATTTCTTTTTTATGACCCCAGAGCTCAATAAATGCACAGCATTAGAAAGTTGGGATTCACCTTTTTTTGCCAGCCACTTTTTAAAAAACTGATTGTATTTTTTTAACTTATACAGTTGCATAGGGTCTAGGATTTCCCTACCCCCTCCTCAATTTCCCACCCCCTGACTGATTTTCCCCATTATTATTACAATAGTATAGTCCTTCATTAGCCATCGTATGTCCAGTAGTCTATTATTTGTATCCTGACATTGCTGGTACAGTTATGCCAGGTAGTCCAGCATCCTATTGTCAAAATATGTTCAACAGTTTCATTTGGAGTCCAGCATTGATTTGAATTATAGATGCATACTACATTGTATCTTCACATCTGTATATGATAGTCTCCATTACACCATCACTATACTTTACCTCAAATGAGAAGCCATGAAACAAATTCAACAGCAGGAATGAAGTTAAAAGAAAAAAAAATGTACAGTACCATGGAGTTAAACAACATATTACTGAATAACCAACGTATCAATAAAGAAATGAAAATGAAAACACAAAAGCTTCTTGGGGGAAATGATGCTACTTTGTGGTTTATGAGTCAGTGAAGACTTTGATAAGAGAAAAGAAACTATTTGGAAGAAATGAAAATAAAAATAAGAACATCAAAACCAATGGGTTAAAGCAAAAGCAGTATGGAAAAGGTCGCTGATCTTACAGTTTATGTGAATGTTGCCTAATGTCGGAGAGAACATATGATATTTGTCCTTTTGGGATTGACTTACTTCACTGAGCATTTTGTTGGGACCACTTTGTTGCAAATGGTAGAATTTCATTCTTTTTAATGACTGAGTAAAATTCCATGGAGTAGTTGCACCACAATTTCTTTAACCACTCCTCTTTGGATGGGCTTCTGGGTTGTTTCGATCTCTTTGCTATTGTAGACTGTGCCACTGTAAATACCGGATTACAGATCTCTACTTCATCTCGCACATGTGTTTAATTAGCAAGATCCACTTGATGATTTTGATCACCAAATCCTTTGGGTCCCCTACCTTTCATGAATCACATCATGCTGCCATACTCATCTAAATTAATGTTCCTCTCTCTCTCTCTCCTCCCTTTCTTTCCACGCCTTCTTCCTCCTCTCCTCTTCCCTTCTGTGTCTGGTTTACTTCCAATACAGCGGTTGGAAAGGATAAGTGCTTGTTTTCACTTTCCCCTGCAGCTAGGAAGTGTCCAGGTGTCTTATTTCTGATTAAGTAGATGTGATGTCCGAGAAAGTATTCATGATTTTTGAAAGACATTGTTTTCCTAATGGAAGGTGCAGAAAGAATAGCATTGTCTCTTGATACATTTTAGTTGCCTTGCATACAGATTTCATGCAACCATGAGAAAAAGTCCATGAGAATCCGTGAAATACATTGTTTCGTGATGTGTAAGCAGTGCTAATTCCAGGTGGTAGACGCTCCTGGCAGGTGTTCCGTTCCTGTTTGACAGCTTACCCATACATCTTGATCACTTTGTGCTTTTAAGCAGGGTGTGAAGAGAAGTCCGCTGTTTGTTGATGTTCCCTCCAACAAAATGAAGATGATTTAGTAAAAAATGAACTAATGTGGTAGTGTGAGATTTAGAAAAGATATTTGATAAACAAGCAGTGGTAGTGACATTTTAATATAAAATTTTGATCATTTGGCCCTCTTGGGTCTCAGCTAGACCTGCGCATGTGACATTTTATGAAGATGATCTCAACACAAAGAACAGATGGGAAACAGCTCCCTGTGTTCCCGTGGAGACAGGCACATGTGACTGCAGTTAGTGGTAACTTCCTCCAAACTGGCTGCAGGGAGAGCAGCTAGAGGCTGCGCGACTGCCCTTCTGAGTCAAGCGGTCACTGGGCTGAAACCGCCTTTGAGTTCCCAGCGTTCTGGTGTCATTGTCTGCCTGTATCCTGCACTGCATGCCCCAGCCAGCCTACTTTGCCTTGATTCCAGGTGTCTGTGAAGCATGTTTGCCGCTTGACCCTCCTGGCATATTTCATGTGAAGTTGCTGACTTCCTAAACTGGACACCCGGTGGCTGAGTGTGAGGGAACAGGTCTTCTAATCAAGTGTGCTGAGCGAGAGAGACGACTTTGCAAAGGGCAGCTATAACCTCAGGCTAAAGAATAGATATCAGGCCACCTATAGTGTTCCTAGTTTAATTTGTGAGGTTTGTCCCAGCAGGCTCAGAAAAAGGGTATGTAGAAGGTGGGGAGCAAAAGTATAGAAAAGAAATGCATGACATTGGCTTGCAGGAGACTGCTGATTTATCAGCCATTCCAGGGGATGGCTGGCAGCACCTCTCCACTGCCTCCAGTCTTATGAAATTATTTTTAGCTATGGGTGAAAGGGATTCTTTCTTTCTACCTCTCACATCAAATGCAATCAAGCAGGTGGCCAGAGCTAAGAATTGCATGGATGGTGTTTCTGAATTAGATCCAGGCCAAAAGGCAGCCTCCTCCGGGGCATCTTGCCACAGGCCATGGGAAGAGCCCCTTTGTGATTTGGGAGCTGAGAAAAAAAAACTGGCATCTGGTCTAGTATTAGGCTATCTAGCTCTATGAGCCCCCAGCATTGGGTCCGACCCGGCAGGGGCACCCCCCACAGCCGCCACACTGTGAGGAGAGGCACTTGCCCCCAAACCCAAGGCCTGAACCCCTCGCAAGAGAGTTTTAAACCCCCCTTAGCACAAGCTGAAGCGGGGGTGGCTCTGGCCCTTATTTGCTGGGGAATATTGGTTTGTCCCTGTCATAAATTGCAGCAGTGACCCCCGTTCCTGAGGAGGGCAACAGAATTCTGCAGTCCCTTCAGGATTGGAGCCTGAGATCAGAGTGACTTAGTGGCTCAAAGCAGGCACCACCCTCCTTCAGTTACCGTGGCAACTATTACTTTCCTCATTGGACACATGATCTTTATAGAAGATATGTAATTGGTGCAGGGTTTTGTAAGCTCTATATAGCTTGGTATGATATAGTACAATTACTTAACAAGTACAGCAGGTGCAGTTTATTGAGTATCCATTTTGAGATCTGAGCTTTATATATATAATCGCAACATGGTGAGAATTAGGAATTATTTTAAACAGCGATGAAGAAATGAAGATTCTGAGAGATTAGTTACTGGGTTAAATAACTCTAAGCAACACTTGATGTGTCCTAGCCTTGGTTTCCTAAAAAGCAAGAAAAGAGTATCTTTTTTATATTGAAGTTTTATTTTCAAATGATAAAGGGAAACGAAGAGGAGCACATGTTGGATTTTTGTCTGAGTGCTGAGGGATACCACAGTCATGGGGGGAGGTGACAAGCATCCCGATGACTGTGCACTGTGAAAGTTAGTTATCACTGATGGCTCTGGAAAAACTCCTTTTTCAGAGGAGGCAAAACAAAAAGGTGGAGTGGCCCTGCCCTGAACTTTGGCTGGGACCAACTAGATAATGGGTGTTCAGACATTTGAACTTTTCTTCTTCTGCTGTGTAGGGCAGCCTGGGTGACCCTGCCTCCCTCTCTGCATAGCCAGATAGGATGCCAAGGCAAAAATGAAAGTATCCTGTCAAGGAGTAGCTGACAGCATGAATTTGGGAAATCAGGGTTACATAGTCTTATTTCTATTCTACCATTCGTAAGCTGTTGCGTAAGTATTTCATCTCTGTTGTCAGCATGGTAAACAAATCTGTCATGAGGTTTCAATGACAATGTGTGTGCAACATCCTCAGTGTAATGATTGGCTTGGAGGATGCATTCAATACCGAGATGTTGACTAGCAGCACATTGTTGTTGGGGTTGTTATAGCAGAGATGTTCAGAGCCAATTTCCCTGTGGCATGCACTGAATTTTTTCAGTGCAGGAAAAAGGATATTTATCTATTATCTCTTACATAGACTGTCTTAATTAAAGTAACTAAAATCCAGTGTTTGAGTTGGATACACCAGTCCTCATATAAGGTGTTTAAGGTGTTCGTATGCGCGCACACACACACACTCACACACACACACATACACACCAATGTCTCTTGTTTTGGTTTGCTTAACTCTCTTACCTCCCTCAATCATTCTGGATACTATCTTTTGTGTCCTTATAATTTCTTTCTAAGAATATACATGTTTGTACCCATTTGTTTTTACTTTTTATAGAACTAGGGAGAGTAACAATAAAGAAGATAATAGCAATGGGGAGTGATTTTTAAAATGAAAGAAGTGCATGTTGGTTAGCAGAATTTACTTTGGAGTGCATTCCAGTCCTTTGCCTTAATTTACCCTCTCAAAATGGGCCTGTCAAGTTCATTTCTTAACCACCTCATGGGAAGATTAACTTACAATATAGATCTTGAGGAAGCAGACTACTCAGACATAATGAGCACAGAATTTTTTACCCAAGAAAGGCTGCATGTTCCCCAAGAGGAATTTCTACTAATTCCATTTTGTAGATGGCAAAACTGAGGTTGGTTGAAGTAACATTAATCCAATGGAGGTTACAGTCAGGTTAGATTCTGACAGCTTATGCTATTGCCATGTAGCCTGCAGTCCAGCAGTGTAAAACATCACATCTAGTGTGCACTTATCTAGATTTTAATTCTGATTTCACTATTTACTAAGCCCTGTTTTTTTTTTTTAATTAAAAGGTGGAAAACAATAAACACAGCCTGATCTGATGTACATAGAAGGTTATTTTTCTCCTTATTTTTCATGATGTAGTGAAGGTTCCTAGATCCTTGTTTATTTATTTATTTTTGCCTTTTTTAAAAAAAAAAACAAATAGTTTTCAAGAGATATGGAATTCAAGGCAGAGGTTAAATCCATGGCCTGTTTCCCAAGACAGCACAAATGTATCATGATTTTAGAAAATTTCGATCAAAAGCAGCATTAGAAAAACTGTCAAGTCCTGTAAAAAAGGCATTTTGTAAAGCTTACTGGTTTCTAAATGTATCTGGCCTTATAAATAATTAATATGGTGACTCAGTGCCCAGGATTATAAAGCTCCTCAGTTCAAACTTTGGCCCGTAATATTTTTACCTTAGTCAACACTTTCAGATTCCTTGTGCCTTGGTTTTCTCATCTGTCGATGAGAACAGGTACCTCATTATCATAACGGTTCTTTTACAAGTCTGAACACTGACCCTATCTTATGCATGTGTTTCTCTGGGCTACTTACTTGTTTCTGTGTTTATTTGATCACTATTGTGATAGTGGTTGCTTTAAAAAAAAGATTTTATTTGTTTTTATTGGAAAGTCAGATATACAGAGAAGAGGAAAGATAGAGAGGAAGATCTTCGGTCTACCCATTCACTCCCCAAATGGCTGCAATGGCAAGAGCCAGGAGCTTCTTCTGGGTCTCCCACATGAGTGCAGGGTCCCAGGGCTTTGGGCCATCCTCCACTGCTTTCCCAGACTACCAGCAAAGAGCTGGATGGGAAGTGGGGCCACAGGGACATGAACCAGCACCCATATGGGATCCTGGTGCATGCAAGACAAGAACTTTAGCCATTAGGCTACTGTGCTAGGCCCTAGTATCTGCTCTTTTACTACATGTGGCTTTAAATTATGAAACTTAGTGGATCAGCTGTGGATACATAGGAATGGAGCAATATACATCACAGTTGCTTGGAGGCTTAAACGGGGTCATTGACTTTGGAAAGTAGAAGGTTCTGTACTAATAGTGTAGTCATCACTTTTACTGGGAGTTGTTTTTTTTTTTTTTTTAATTTTTATTTTTTATACTATAGTTCCATAGGCTCTGGGATTTCCTTTACTCCCATCCCAAATTCCCTACCCCCCACTGATTTCTCCTATATTATTACAATAGTATAGTCCTTCAACACAGTCATAAGTCCGTTATTCTACTATTTAAGTGTATCATGAAATCGTAGGTTTAGACAGTGGTGGACAGTGCAGTATCCTATTATCAAGGTATATTTAGCAATTTCATTGAGAGTCCATCTTTTGTTTGTAAATAGAGATGGATATTACAATGTATCTTCATTTAGTGGTATATATACTTGCCTCCATTGTACAGTTCCCCTAGATGAGTATATGTGTGTGTGTGTATGTATGTATGTATCTATCTATCTATCTATTTACCTATATATTTATCTTATATTTTGCATGAGAGTTTCCTTATATCAGAGAATCATGATATTTGTCCTGTTGGGATTGGCTTATTTACTGAGCTTAATGTTCTCTTGTTGTGACCATTTTGTAGCAAATTATAAAATTTCATTCTTAATGGCTGAGTAGTATTCCACAGAGTAGATGTACCACAGCTTCTTTATCCATCCTCTTTTTATCGGCATCTGGGTTATTTTCATGTCTTCATTATTGTGGATTGTGCTGCTGTAAATAGAGAATTGTATGTTGTTTGTGTATACTAGGGCCATTGATTTACGTTCATATATTTTGTATCTTGTTACCCTGCCAAACTCTCTTGAGTTTTAGTTGTCTCTTGGTTGAGTGTTCTTTTTCTTCTATGTATTATATCATGTCATCTGTGAACATGGCTACTTTTAATTCCTCATTTCCAATTTTTGAATTCCTTTAATTTCTTTTTCTTACCTAATGGCTCTAGCTAGGACTGCCAATACTATGTTGAATAACAGGTGAAAATGGACATTTATGTCTAGTTCCAGAGCTTGATGGAAAAGCTTCTAGTCTTTCCCGCTTAGTAGGATGCTGGAGAGTAGGATTCTGTTAGGCCTTCTGGTGAGGGGCCTGTTGCTGTTAACTTCCCAGAGTGATGACTTTGTGAGTCGCTTCTAGAGGTTACTGCCAGATGCTAGGAAATTAAAGCCATGTGTAAAAGTGTGTACTTTTGGAGTCATATTGCCCTCCCTTCTGAAAAAGATCAAAATGGGTTTTGAGATCCTATCAGGAAAGTTGCCATTTATTTGAAGTCTTTATTAGGGGTATCTCCATAGATATGGCAGAAATAAAGGATCAAGAGCCACAAAATTGCTAATTGTCTTCCTTGCCTTAGTATTGGAGAGTGCAATCCTGGCTGCTGGAGACCTACTCCTTCTGGTTATCAGTTAATTGAAAAATTAATGTGCTCATTAATTCATTAGGTATGTATCATACACTTGTGGTATCAAGTACTGTGAAAGTAAGACAGGTGAGTGAGACTTCTTCTTGGCCCTTGAAAACCTCAGAGCTTAACTGAGAAACACATATATGGACACAATGTTAACTCAAAGTATTCTTCTAGATGAGTAATTGATACATACCAAGATGAAATTGTTAACACATATTCTTTCAGTAATTATAATACCTCTTCCCCTTTTCATATAACTTTCTGTTCTCTTTGGCTGAATTTTTCTTCTTCCATTCTCAGGAGAGTCCACTTCTGCCAGACTGTGTGTGTGTGTGTGTGTGTGTGTGTGTGTGTGTGTGTGTGTTAGAGATAGAAAAAGAGAGAGTTAGAAAGAGAGCCATATCAATAAATACACAAAGTCAAGCAAACAGGTGAGGAAGAGAGATCTACTGGAAAAAAATGTGTCTTGTTTACTAAGACTGCAGAGAAGAGAGTAGTAAAGAATTGGGGTGAAACTGGAAAGATGTTTCATGGTGGAATGGGTGGTGCGTGATTGAGAATTCCATTGACTATAGAGTGTTAGAGCATGTCTGCACTTTCCCAAAAGTAGCAGCTCTTTGAGGCCAAATCACCTGGGAATCAGTCTTCAGATGGTTATGGAAATGGAGTCTCAGCAGAGCGGGGACAAGGTTGAGAACTGTATCCACACAGCTGGGTAAGAAAAACTTCAGAAGCAAGCAACATTTCAGAACTGGTCCAAGAAGAACCCCGACAGATGTGGAAACATGGTATAGTTGGTAGACATGCTGTGTTCTGGCTAAGGGATTTTTTTAAGATTTATTTTATTTTTATTGGAAAGGCAGACTTACAGGGAAGGAGAGACATCAAGCAAAGTCTTCCGCTCGCTGTTTTTTGCTCCAAATGGCCACAGTGGCCAAACTGTGTCATTTCAAAGCTAGAAGTCAAGAGCTTCTTCGAAGTCTCCCACATGGGTGCAAGGGTCCCAAGGACTTGAGCTATCCTCAGACACATTCACAGACCACAACAGGGAGCTGGATCAAATGTGGAGCAGCCAGGACTCAAACTGTTGCTAGCTTTAAAAGAAAGTGGAGTTGCAGAGTGGAGCAGTGACTTTAGGATACTGAGTTTTATAGAGTGGTAATGAAATAATAGCAGAAAAGCTTCTTGAGGCCAAAATCCTGTGCACCAGCCCTTAATGCAACATTCATGTTAACCTGATGCTTCTTTTATTGGTCCCCTTGATGAGATGACTGTGGCTAGTGTCTTTGCAGCTGTGGGGAAGAAGTGTATCCAGGCATTACCACTTCTCCACCATACTTCTTGGCAAGGTGCTTCTAGGAAATCACTCTGTGCTGGAAAAGAAAGCCAGGGCTTCCCTCTATTTGTCTCTGTAAATTAAAACACCGGATCCATGCTCTATACTCTGCCACCTAGAGCATTGTAACCTGAATGACTGACCCAAGGGCACATGGGAGTGTTGGAGATGAACTCCAGCAGCAGCCACGCTGGTGGCCTTGGCATAGCTGTAGAACTGCTCACCCTGTGGTTGGTCTGGCTGCAAGGCACTTGACATCCCGCATGGACATCCAAACTTGATATAGTCCTTGCTGGTTTTTGATATTTACTGTCCTAGCTGCTCTTTTCTCCCTTGCTCTGGTCATTTTTCAACAAATCATGTGAGTTTTGAATGACTTCAAATCATTTTCTTTCTTTCATTCACAATCCTTAACTGACCTTGTCAGCAGAAGCTCCTTTTATTCTGTGTGCTGAGGAACATCAGCTGTAAGACAATGTCCCACTGTAAGCCTCTCCTTAGCAACATCACAGAATGGCAGGTGGACCTCAGAATGCTGCCTTTTGCAGCTACTTTCCTATCTTGCAACATGATCTCTTTGAGAGCAAGAATAGGATAATCATCTTACTTTTACAAACATCACCCTGGGAAGCACTCAAGATTAAATGACTAGCCCAAGACACCAGAACCTCCTCGTTCTTAACCCGAGGTTAAGATCAAGTTTCTGGTTGGCAAGAGTGATGTGCAGAAAGTTTAGTCTCTCAAATTTCTCACACATTTATGTTGTAAAAGCACAAAGCTCTTGGTTCTGTGTCTTTAAATGCTTGAACCTGCTTCATTCTGTAGAGAATGGCAGGGGAACTGGCTGGAATCCCTCTCTGATATCCTTTTGTTACAGGGTCAGAAGTTATCCGAGCTCCCTTAAGCTGTTTTGTTTCTCCTATAACCCAGAAGCTACCTGATGATCCCTTACATTTGTCTTGAATTTATCTCTCCTGTTAAAAGTGACAGTAGCTTCCCTTAAGATCTGCAGACCTTAGAATGCAGAAACAAAAGGCGAATGAATAATACTTTCTTTTAGCTGCTCTAGTGTAAGTTTCTGGCCTGTGGCTGTCAGCTGTACTGTGGTGTGTCCTGATGAAAGCGATGCTTTTGGAAAATGCTGTTTTTTTTCTCTTCCCTTGAACTAATTATTCATTTTTACTTCCTGGTTTTGAAGGAAATAATATTTCTTAAAAAAATTGTGAGCATGCAAAAGAAAATCATAAATGACCATTTTTTATATTGTTCTAGTTTTTTTTTCCTACACATGAACACAAAAATTCAGATACCTGTGTATGTATTACTAGATAGCAAACATGTTTAAGAATAATTTGCTTGGAGGAGCTGGTACTTTGGCATAGTGGTTTAAGCTGCTGGTTGGAATGCTGGCATCCTTTATGGGCGCTGATTCAAATCCTGGTGGCTGCACTTCCAGTCTAGCTTCTAGCTAATGTGCCCATGAAAACGGGAAAGGATGGGCCAAGTAATTAGACCCTTGATTAAAGTTCTTGTCTTCTGGCTTGGGTGTAGCCCAGCTCTGGCTGTGGTAGCCATTTGGGGAACGAATCAGAGGCTAGATCACTCTTTTTTTTCTCCCTGACTCTGCCTTTCAAATCACAACTCTTTTTCTGTGTTACTGTTTTCTTTTACTTGGTGATGCATTATGCACATTCCTGCATGATTTTCAGATTATATAGTCTTTTAATCATGTGGTTATACAGTAATTCAGTTAATAGACATTAAACTCTTAAGCATTTAGGTTGCCTCTTCTTGATAGATAATTAATATTGCTGTTCCTTGATTATGTTTCATTTACATAAATTCTCATAAGTGTATTGCAGGGTCCTTGAGAACATTTAGCTCCCAATTAAATTCCTTGATCTTTTTAAAAATTGCTTTGTAATTTAAAAAGAAACTTGAAATGGAGCTGTGTGCCCTGAGAAAATTATTCTCTCTAGAGAGAATAACAATTGTATTTTTAAGAGTTGAGTAAAACTCGGGGCCTTCAAGGGTTACCAACAGTGCTAAGAAAGGAGGCTTAGGACAAATGAAGTCTAACAAGAAATTGCCAATATTAACAGAAGAACAAAAACAGAAATACGTGAACCAAGGCTAAGGCTCAGATTCCCAGATGCCGTTAGAAGATGGTAACAGTCTTCCATTCTTTGACAACACTAATACCTTTCTTGATCTATGCCCAGCTGTCCCCAGCATCCATCCAGATGTGTGCTCCTCTGTTTCACTCATTTGTCGAGGTGCTTCCCATTAACAGCACCATTTCTGCATGCAAATAAGCCCTAGAATATTTCAGCCATCTGTTGTGTCAATGGCTGTTAGGATTGGAAAGTGGAAATCTTGGCCACTGCCTGAATGAAAGAGCTGGTCAACGGGCAGTGATCATTAACAATTTCCTTTTGCTCGTGTACTGGTTAGTATGTGAGTGTTTCTACTTCCCTATAACCCCTGAATTACTGCTGGAAAATGCTTAAAGCATTTTGTCCGTTGTTCTCCCTATGTTGAGTTAGTATGACTTTCCCTAAGGACAAAGTTTCCAATACATAGAGTTATGGAAAGGGAAATGGGAAGTTTAGGGGGCAAATGATCCCGGAAAGAGAAGTGGACCCCCAAAAAAGCCTTCATTTCTGACGGCTAGCCTTGCAGGGTGTAAGATTGTTGGCTGTTTTTTCTTACAGCACTCTAATTGTATCGTTCTGTTTCTGCTTGACCTCAAAGTTTCTGCTGAGAAATTTGCTATTAGCCTAGTGGGAATTCTTTATATATAAATTCATGCATTCTTCATGCCACTTTAAAGATCCTGTCTCTGTCTCTGACTTTTGATAGCCTGGTTGCTATGTGCCTTGGAGAGGACTTCTTCGGGATGTGTCTACTGCAGTTCTTTGAACTTCATGAATCTGGATGTCCATATATTTTCTAGAATTTGTGAGATTTTCAGTTATCATTTATAAAATATGTTTTTCATCTTTTTTCCCTCTGGAATTACTATAACGTGAATATTTGTTTAAAGATGTTCTATATGTGTTGTGGCCTGGGTTAATTCAAAAAACCCATCTTTAAGTTCAGAAACCCGTTTTTCTGTTAGATCTAGTTTCTTGTGGCTCAGTTCATTGAATTCTTGGCTACAAGATTTCTGTTTGAATTCTTGGCTACAAGATTTCTGTGATAGCTGTCCCTATGTTGAATACCTTGCTCGAATAATATATCACACTTTTTAATTTCTTTAAAATGTTGGTTCATACTTTCATCTAGATCACTGAACATTCTTAAGACTAGTTTATTGAATCCTTTCAGATACATCTTTAATTTCCTCTTCTTTGAGAGCTGCTGCTGAAAAATTATTGTGTTCATTTAAAGGTGCATGTTTCCTTTTTTATGTGTGTGTGTCCTTACATTGATGTCTATGCTGGCATAGCAGCAGTTGTGTTTTCCTTCCATTTTGTTGTTGTTGTTGTTGTTGTTGTTTTCCCTTTAGGGAGAGACTAAAGAGTCAATTCTTCATGGTGCATTGCCTTTGATTGTGGATGGGTACAACACTGCACTTCTGTTGTGGTTTCTTTAGCTGTAGACATTTTCAGTAGCAACACTGATGGTTGCATCAGTAGCCAAGGCTGCAAATGTTTATTACTGAAGAGATGTTGGCACTCACCACAGGTACCAGCAGAAGCTGAGGGCCAGAGGTTGTAGGTAGGGCCATTGTGTAGCTGACTGTTACACTGGGCTCAGGCACCTGCCAGGCAGCTGTATAATAGCTTCGCCAGCAGGGCAGGTCTGTTTCCTGGGTGGCTGTAGGGTTTGGCACAAACATACACAGGTTTGTTAGGTCCTGGCTGTGTGTGGGCATCACCTTTGTGAAGGTCACCTGTTCCCTGGGGTTTGGAACCTGAAGTTTAATCTAGGCCTATGTTCTGAATAAGTGGGATTGTGTTGCTGTAGCTGCATGTGTGAGTGGATTGGAAAGATAACTGTATCTCCAAAGTGGAGCTGCAAAGTGACTACTAACCCTAGGGTGAGCGGCTCTGTAATAGCAGGTCCAGTTGCAGCTTGGCATTGAATTGTGACAACTGAGGATATAGGAGATGGGAGCATATAACATTGACCCCCTACTCCGTGAGACGAGAACTGAGAAAATTCTAAGCAACTGGAAAGACTATGGACAAGATGTGAGGGCTGTCAGTCTCCTGTGTGGTCATTAATGGTGGCAAAGGAGTCCTCCAGCCTTCCTTTTCCTCAAGAAGAAACATGGACAGGGATCTATAGCCAGATGTCAGGAAACCCTATTTTCCTCCAAGGCGAGTCCAAGCATCATCTGCCAGCCAAGTTGTCAGTGCTGTCTTGGAGCATCTTGGCAGAACCTGACTGCTTGGTGCAGCCACACCCCTGAAAGTACCACACATGAGGGTAGTTCAAGAAGTTCATAGAAAATAGAATTAAAAGATGTTTATTTTGGGGGGGAAGATACATACATAGTGTTTTATACACATCTTCCACAAAATTTTTGTGTGCAAAAAGTGACATTGTGTGGTACACATTATCATTCACGTGTGTGTGTATGCCTGAGACCAATTTATGAGATTGACCAGAGTCTGGGCAAAAGATGTGAAGCCACTTGGCATTATTTAAGAGACATGTTGTGTTTGAATATCTGACTCAGTCATGAGCCAAGCTAATAGGCACAGGAAATTCTGAAATTATTTTAAAAAGTATATCTGAGTGACTGACAGATGCAGAGAGGAAGACAGAGAGAGAGAGAGAGAGAGAGAGAGAGAGAGAGAGAGAGAGAGAATCTTTAGTCATTGGATTACTCCCCAATGCCTGCAATGACAGTCAGCCTCAACCAAGCCAAAGTCAGGAGCCTAGGTGTCCATCAAGACCCATCAGTTTGGGGGATTCAAGTATTTAAGCCATCCTCTGCTGCTTCCTAAGAAATATTAGCAAGCAGATTGCATATCCAACCCAGACACTCATATACGGGATACAGGTGTCCAAGTTGGTATGTAAACTACTGCTTCAACTCAGCTAATCACAGAGACAGAGTGAAGAACTGCTACAAAATCCAGGGGCAGTGAAGAGCCTGGAGCCTTGCAGAACACACTGCCTTAGAAGAGAGAATTAACACACCATTCCAGTCAAGTTTAATGAGCACGATTAGACCTAGCAGCATTAGTGCACTGGGAACATGTTTCATGTAAATCACCATACGTCATCTTCACAACAGCCACGTGAAAGAGGTACTGCTACTGTTTCTTACTGCTGAACAGACTGGAACTGTGGGAATTTCTAAAATGTCAGGATGTTGCTGAAAATTCTGAGAACTAATCTGAAACATTTTAAAATTCTGAAATCAAGAATGAACCTATTCATAGTTGCGTTGTTTCCCCCAAGGGGAGCCAAAACCGTGTCAGCATTTAGGTTATGTAATGCCAAGATGAGAAAAAAGGCATGTCATTTCTGGAGCAATGCTGTTTTGCCTCAACTAAAGCATCCAAAATTAGACCTACCCGATCCTGCCATTCCCTGTTCATTTTTCTTTGTCCCTGCATCACTCTGTGGTTTGCAAGTTCTAGGCTTCCAGAACAGTACCTGCTGTAGTAATGTGCACAGACTGTGCTCAGAGCACAGAGAAGCTGAGTGAGATGGGGAGAAACAATGATTGGGTTAAAATGTTGCAGTAGAGTGCAAAATCATTGAAATGCATTAACAGAGAATGAGAGCAAATAAACTAGAGACAGGGAGTATAGATAACTTCTGTGAATGATTTAGTGACAGCTTTCACCACAAAGTAGCAACAGCAACTCACAACTCATTTTTTAAAGATTTATTTATAAAGTCAGATTTACACAGAGAAGGAGAGACACAGAGAGAAAGATGCTCCATCCATTGATTCACTCCTCAAGTGGCCGTAATGGCCACACTGAGCTGATCCAAAGTCAGGAGCCAGGAACTTCTTCCGGGTCTCCCACGTGGGTGCAGGATCCTAACACTTTGAGCCATCTTTTATTGTTTTCCCAGGCCACAAGCAGGGAACTGGATAGAAGGGAAGCAGGGCAGCTGGGAAACGAATCAATCCCTGTATGGGATCCTGGAACATATAAGGTGAAGATTTAGTTACTAGGCTATTGCACTTGGCCCAACTGAGGTTTTGTAATTGTGAAGAAATAAAAGCATATTTGAATAAGTTTGTGGGATGATACAATAAAAATAAGTTTGTTTTTATGAAAAGTATCTGGGATTTGTGCTTAGTTTTTTCCTGATACACATTTTCCAAGAACTTTTTGTGCTATTGTCAGTCGAATCAGCATGTAAGATTATCAGACAACAGGAGTACGATGACATATATGAACTAGAAATCGTAAAACTTGTGGTTCAGGTTGTTGGCAATGTGAATAGATTTTCACTTAGGGGGAAATCATCTCTAAATTTCTTGATCCTTTATTTATAGTTATAATCTTTCCAGCCTCAACTATTTATGATTCAATTGTTTTCCTAAAGGAATTAATTCAAGTTTTCTCAAGTAGGACTATATATATTCTAGTCGCATCCATATCCATTTGTTAACAATGTTTAAAAACTACTATATCTTTAAAATGTTTTGTTTTACCTCTTTTAGTTTTTTACTGACTCAAAAAATCCTTTCTGTAATGACCCTGAAAGGGCCATCCCTTTATTTCTTGATGTGAACTGTTTTAACTCATGTGCATCATCTCGTTAGCATTGTTAACTAACTACAGGTTGGCTTTCCTGGTAAGTCACCATTAGTCAGTCCTGATGTAATTGTTGACATATAAATTAGGGCTGAAATGTATGACTTCTCTATTGTGTTGCAAAATTGGCCAGTGTCTGGAAAAATGTGGTGAGGGTTAAGTTCATTTAAAAACAGAGAGTGAAAGCTCACACCCACTGAATGGTTCTCTGTATCCAAATGACCTGCAGTGGCTTGGTTGGGTTAGGCACAGTCAGGAGCCACGTACTCCACCCAGAGCTCCTGGAAGGCAGCAGAGCCTGCACTTCTGGAGACATCACATGCTCCCTGTAAGGTCCCTGCTGACAGAAGGCTGGAGTCTCGAGTCCAGCTGAAGCTGAACGCAGCCACATTGATACCGGATGTGGGCATTTTCACCATTAGGCAAAATGCCTACTCCATGTAAGTTGAGTTTGAAATAAGCAAAATTAAGCATAGTAGGGATTTTTCCTGATTTTTCATTTCACGGCTTTGGCTCCTGCTAATGTAAGGATTTTCTGTGAGTTACTAGACATGACTAAACCTTGCTTTCTTTTTCTGTAGAATGAGAGACTGAACTTTGTGAAGAACAAATGACAAATGCCTGCAAACTGTTAAGTACATTTGTGAGACTAAGCAAATATTCAGAAATTCTCACTAAGTTTTAAGGGAATAAAATGTTGTAACATGATGCCTAGCCTTGGGAAGTTCATACTCTGATGAAAGCCTCTTGACAAAAGTTCAAGTGCAAGAGAATTTGTACGAATCGTTTAGGGATACCGTGCTTCTAACTTGGAAAAACGAAGAAATCTTCATTCTGAATGTGTTACTCTTGAGAGAAAGTTAGGGTTTTGTCTGGTGAGAAAGGAAGAGAAAAGGGAAAGAAGAGAAAGGAAATTTTTCCTGCCAGGGAAGATCAAAATAAAAAGTGTGAATAATGGATGTGAGTAGAGTAGAATAATGGCGTGGTGAACTGAACAGTGAGATTTGGGAGTTGAGTTAGTGGCAGAGACAAGAAGATCATGTGTAGTTTCAACATCCATACAGTAGTATTTGTACTTACTGTAAATATGTGTGTATATGTACACACACACACACACACATATAGTTTAATCACAGTTTTTGGTCAAAGAACCACGTGAGTGGGAGGTTGAAGTGATAGGAAGAGGTTGCAGTCACATGTGTGGTTGTCTGTGAGAATAGCTCAGGTGATTACTGTGAACTAGCGTGCAGGGCAGGCAGGGACCAGGTGAGAAGCTCAAGGCGCCACCCTGGACACCTGCATCCAGCTTTGGAGTGGCTCGGCTCCCAAGTCCAGTCTCCTGCTAATGTGTACTTGTGAGTCAGCAGGGGATAGCTCACGCAGTTGAACTTCTGCCACCACTGTGGGAGACCTGGACTGGATTTCTGGTCCTTGTGGGCATTGAGGGAGTGAATCAAATGGAAAAGCTCTCCGATTGTATTTCTGTCTTTTGGCCTTTCAAATCAATAAATAATTTTAAGAACCTGGATGGAGACTTTTGGAGGTAAAAGAAATGAAATAGGTATTTTTTATACATGGCCCTAAAATGATCTTTTGAACATAGACGGTGATGGAAAAGACAGAATTTAAGTCAATATCAGGGTTGCAGGAGTGGGGGGGTGGGGCTCAGACATGGGACTCAGGAGAATTTTTGAAAACACCTGTTGGTAGGAGATAGACCAGGAGTTGAAAAATCTCTTGGATGTAAAGCAAAGGGAAGGGTAATGAATGAAGCGAGCTAACTGAGGACAGGAAAGGGACAGGTGGACACTGTCAAACTACTGTGTCCCTTGGAGGGAACAGCCTCTTCTATAATTATCATTATAATAAATACAATGTCTTTTTATTTTTCAAAGGACACTAAAACATCAGATTTATAGTAATTTCTTCTAATTTATTGCCTTTAGACTCAATTATTTCAAAACAATGTACAGGACAAATAAATGAGATAAGAGCTGAAACTCAGAGACATTTGTAATTCATTCTTAACAT
Source organism: Ochotona princeps (assembly GCF_030435755.1). NCBI lineage: Eukaryota > Metazoa > Chordata > Mammalia > Lagomorpha > Ochotonidae > Ochotona > Ochotona princeps. The sequence goes on from NC_080850.1 coordinate 26,868,933, forward strand.
TTTATATTTCATCTATACATTTGCCAGCATTTCTGTTTGAATTTTCAACATTGATGTGTATTTCTTCACTTGTCTTAGAAGGAATCTGATACATACTGGACTGATCACTGTTAATATATGACCCAAGTTAGTGGTTAAGTTGTTTCCTCTCCCACTATATCTTCTCTTGCAAGATACTACAGTGTTTATATTTTCAGAGATTTTGAGAAGAAGTAACCAATATACTCAAAATAGGGACTGTGAATGGCTTGTTTTATAGACTTAGAGATATTTATGTGTACGTACATGTGTTTTTAAATAGTTGATATAGTTTAGGTATCAGAGCAAGTGTGGGAAATTTCATTTTTAATATTTGTATTTAATTTTTAAATTTTTATTGAAAAGCAGAGAGATAAAGAGATAGGGAAGTATCGTTTGTCTGTTAGTTCATGCTCCAAATCCCCCCCAACAACTTGGGCTGGGCCAGGCCAAGGTCAGGAAAACGCAACCCCATCCAGACCTTCCGTATGGGTGACAGGGATCCAAGTGCTTAAGCCACATTTGCTGCTGGATTGGAAGCAGAATAGCCCAGATTTACATTGGGCACTTTGGTCTGATATTCAGGCATCCCAACTGGCAACTGAACTGTGACAATAAATGCCTACCCCTGCATTTTGTGTGTTGTTACTCTATTTGAAAAAAAAAAAAGTATTTATTTATTTGAAAGGATTACAGAGATTAAGGGAGGGACAGTGAAATCTTCCATCTACTGGTCACTGCCTAAATGGCCACAATGGCCAGAATTGAGTCAGTTCAAAGCCAGGACCCAAGAGCTTCTTCCAGGTCTCCCATGTGGGTGGTTTGCATGGGGTTCTGTTCTCCCAAACACTGGACTATGCTCTGCTGCTTTTCCCAGGCCAGTAGCAGGGATCTGGGTCCAAAGCAGAGCAGCTGGCACATGGACCCATACCCATGTTGTAGCTGGCATCACAGGCAGCAGCCTTATCTGCGAGACCACACCGTGTACCTCTCTACATCCTGCACTTTTAGACACCCTGTATTTCTTGGACTTGGAATGTAAGAGTACAAAGGAGCAAGTTAAAGGAAAAACTCTAAGGAAGGACTTTAAATTGAGGTAAAGGAACTCTTAAAAGGATGTTAACAAGCTAATTCATCAAACTAGTCATTAAAAATTCTGTATCTCCTGTATGGCAGTATAATCACACCTCAATTAAGTTGGTTTTAACCAAGATCTTTTAAGGAATACCGACAAAAATGTTATGCAGCGTAATTTGGATGCATCATTTGAAAAAATTCAACCTGATCTTTCAATATAAGCAGCCCCTTCAAATTTATTCCCAGTTAGTCCCTAAAAGCTTTGACGCCATTGAAATCATGAACAAATATTTCTTGGTGGAATATAATCTGTTACAGTCTTAGAAAAGATAAATGTATGCATTTCATTATTCAGAAAAACCTAATGGCAGAGAGTAGGTCTAAGCATAATTCAGTAAAATAAAATGGATCAATTAATTCTCCTCCCAATTATTTCATCTTCCCCAAGTGCTGTTCTTCTTACATCTAGTTGCCTGGTAACATGAATTGTCAGAGCCGATCCTAGCACATCAACATCAAGGGGACAGGCAATTTTGTATGTGTTACCTGTTCCGTCTCAGATGGAGCAGAAAGAAGGTATGACTCTGGGTCCAACAGATGGGCTTTGTTGATGTAGGGAAAGAATATGGGGATGTCAGATGTCAAAGGGACTCTAATCAGTTAACGCCAAAAGAAATTTATTGAAAGAATTGCTGTGACTTCCATATTCACTCTGAGCCAGGGTTGGGAACGGCAGGAACTAGCAGTCTGGGTCACATGATGTTCTTTTTTAGCAATGTGATTTTAGAAAAAGAAATGGGGACTGTATTAGACATGGGAAATGGGTGCTTTACAGTCTTAAAAAATCACATAAACAGCTCCTTTATCCTAATAAGTATGAGCTTTACATCAACTGTGAGGAATGTGTGAATAACACACTATAGTAGCTATTTGCAGGCCAAGAGCTTGATTATATAGAACACTGTTACTATTAATAGATAACACTAATATTACCTACTAGCAATGCAGTGTTTACTATATGCTGGAACTTGTGCTACACCTAGTAAGAAGATTGTATTTTTTTTCAAAGATTTATTTATTTTATTACAAAGTCAGATATACAGAGAGGAGGAGAGACAGAGAGAAAGATCTTCCATCCGATGATTCACTCCCCAAGTGAGCCGCAACGGGCCCCTGCGCGCCGATCCGAAGCCAGGAACCTGGAACCTCTTCTGGGTCTCCCACGTGGGTGCAGTGTCCCAATGCATTGGGCCGTCCTCCACTGCTTTTCCAGGCCACAAGCAGGGAGGTGGATGGGAAGTGGAGCTGCCGGGATTAGAACCGGCGCCCATATGGGATCCCGGGGCGTTCAAGGTGAGGACTTTAGCCGCTAGGCCACGCCGCCGGGCCCAAGAAGATTGTATTTTGTGCATGAATCTGTTATGTAAATAATAATGAATCTCTGCTAATGGACAAATGATCGATTTCTTGAATTAAGTGGCATTGTGCCCTGTATTCGTATAGATTAGCTTTTGTTTTCTATTTTTATAAAAAGATTTATTCATTTTTATTGAATAGGTAGATTTACAGAGATGAGAGATGGAGAAAAAGATCTGTTTTACTCCCCAAGTGGATGTAATGGCTAAAGCTGAGGTTATCCAAAGCCAGGAGCTTTTCCAGGCCACAAGCAGGGAGCTGGATGGGAAGTGGAGCTGCTGGGACATGAATCAGCATCTGTACGGAATATCAGCACTTGGAGGTGAAGGGTTAGCCAGTAGAACCATCACGCTGGCCCTTTTGTTTTCTATTTTAATCTTCCACAATATGCTGTTATGATTATTGACTTCATCAGGAGTCAATGGGTTGCATGCAACAGAATCTCAGCTCTTGTTGAACTGGAGAAATGCAGGTTGGAATGGTGCTCCGACTTTGTCTAGGTCCAGCAGGGACTTGAGCCTGAGAGCTGGACCTGCATTCAGTGCTGACAAATCCCTGTGTTTAGCTCTGATCATCACGTTTCTGTGTAAGACAGTTCCTACCTGCAGCTTTCAGCAATCTTTACCCAAATCAGCAAATAAAGTTGGACAGTGGGCTGTTAAAAACGACATTTCTGTTAACATCCCTAACCAGATACTCTTCCTCCCTCCTTCTCTAGAAGGACAGGAAGATAGGCAGATGGACGGAAAATTCCTGAAGGTCAGAAGGAGCAAAGGAGTTTCTGTTCTGAAAGCAAGGAAACGATGTGAAAGGCAGGCAAAGATGCATGCTTTTAGAGTGGACATGTCCCTCTAAAATGGAATCTTGTGAGTCTCCTTCAGCCACATATTCTTCAAGCTCTTTCCAGATTCATTTGATAGTTGACATTTTGTTAATTTTGTTATATGAGACACTACATGCATCTTTTTTTGTTTATTTATTTATTTATCTTGGACTGGTTGCAATGGCCAGAGATGAGCCCATCTGAAACCAGGAACTAGGAGCTTCCTCTGGGTCTTCCATGTGGCTGCAGGGCCCCAAAACTTTGGGCCATCCTCTATTTCTCTCCCAGGCCACACACAGGTGGCGAGCTGGATGGGAAGTGGAGCAGTCAGGACGCAAACTGGCAACTACGTGGGATCCCTGTGCATGCAAGGCGAGGATTTAGCCACTGGGCCATTGCACTGTGTCCTAGACACATCTTTCTTAAAAATTCTAGCACATATGAAAATCTATGACATTTGCATGGTAAACTGTGCTCTGAAGACCAGGTAGTTCTTTTGAAAATTTTTATTAGAAAGGCAGATCTACAGAGAGGAGAGATAGAGAGAAAAGGTCCTCCATCTGCTGGTGCACTCCCCAAGTGGCTGCAATGGCCAGAGCTGAGCTCGTCTAAAGCTGGAAGCCAGGAGCCTCTTCCAGATTTCCCGTGTAGTTGCAGGAGTCCAAGGACTTGTGCTTTTCTCTGTTGCTTTCCCAGGCCACCAACATAGCTGGATCATAAGTGGAGCAGCTGGGATATCAACTGATACTCATATGGCATGCTGTCACCACACGCTGGGGCACTAGCCCATTGAGCCATGGTGTTCAAGTAGGTTGTTCTAAACCTCTGTGTGCATAATGGCCTGAAGAAAAGTAGTTGGACCCAGAAAAACTAATTCTGAACAGAGCTGGTGGGAAATATCCCTGTGAACCAAGCAATAGAAGACACATTTCTACTGATACGTAATAGTGTCTTCTGTTGCTTATTTCTTGTCTGTAGTTTTTAAAATGTTACGAAATATGCATTTTTCATTTTACATTGTAAACATGTGTGAAGTGAATTTTTTTCTTGAGACAGTCTTACTTATAATTGCACCAGGATAGAGCTAGAGTTCTTACATGGAGGCTATGGTTCAAGGTGATTAGGGTTGTGGTCAGCAACACTAGTTTAGGAGTAGTGAGCCTGCCAGAACCAAACCAGTGACTGTGACCACCAGAAGGATTAATATGCCACCAATGACCCCAGTAGAGAGCAAACCAATATAATGGCTTAGATGGTGAAAATGTATTGAGCTTTTGAGCTAAATTTGTTTTACATGGATAAAATGTTTCTCAAAAACTATATTATTTCAACAAGTTATGGATATAAACATACATGGCGATGGCTGGATAATGTGAATTATGTGATCAGCAAAGCAGTCAAAATGTTTATCTCTACTGAAATTGTTGCTGTAGTGGAAAAGAGGCTCCAAACAAGCTATAGTGATAATTTGTAATAAATGCGGTAATAGAAAAACTGTAGACATTTATTGAAATGAGCAGAAAGAAAGTCTGGAAAGTCTGGAAAGGCCGTATTGTCTTGCTTTTGACTTGGTTCTGTCTTCTAAATGTGAAGTCATTTAGTTTTTAGCCAGTGCTTTAAATAGCACTTGGTCTGTTTCCTAGGATATACCTTCTCCTGTTTTCAGTGTGAACTTCGCATCAGTGACATAGGAGTGTATATGAGTTATAGATGTGTCAAAGAAGGCAAGTGTGAGTGCATGTGCAATTGTTACAGGCACACACAGATTTTAGTCTCGTGCATTTTTCAAAATTTAAATAAAAATTTCAGAGAGAGGTAAGACAATTTGCATGGGCTGCCGGTATCCCTTGTTGGAGCTTGAGTCCTGGCTCAAGTCCTGGGAGGCAGCAGGTGATGGTTCAGGTGCTTGGGTCTCTGCCACCCATGTAACTGACTTCAGTTGAGTTACTGGCTTCCTGCTTCAGCCTAACCAATCCCAGCTGTTTGGGAAGAAACCAGAGTACAGAAGATGTCCCTCTCTCTTTCTTACTATATATGTTGTAATCCTATAATAATATGTAGTAATTATGTATTCACATACAGAGAGTGTATAAATGAGCATGGGAGAGAGATCATCTGTCAATTTATCAAGTCCCTGAATGCCTGTAAGACATAAGGCTCAGCCAGGGTCAGGGCCAGGGTCACGTTTGGGAACTGGTAGCTTAATCTGGGTCTCCCATGACTGATGAGCACTCAACAACTTGCTGCATCACCTGTTGCCTTCCTAGCATATGCACTGATTAATAGGGACCTGAAATTGGGAGGGGATTGGGCAGTTGCACCCAGGTACTTTAATAAGGATTGCAAGAGTCCCATGTGGCAACTGAGTCACTATGTGACACACTGTTCTTTATGTAAATAATTTCCATGAATAACATGTATGTTTCGTAAAAGAGCTAGCTCATTAGGTATTTAGTACAGAGGTTCCAAATTATGTTCTTTGCCTTTGTCTCTATAAGTTACCTCTGCGGGTGACAGCCACAAGCAGCTTAATCTCAATGAAGGGATAAGTGCACACTGCGTTCATGGATGAAGCGGCTGAATGAGTCAGGTGCTGAGGGTCCCTGCATAGGAAAAGGAGTGTGTGTGTGTGTGTGTGTGTATGCATGTATTGCAGTGGTCAGGTGGTCCTAGCTGGCATTTTAGCTCAAGCATCCAGTGTGCCAAGAACATGACAGCATGACAAATAGTGAGACAGAAAGCCAAGTCAGTTAGGGGTGGCCTCCAATTCCTGTTGACAACCAGGAATAATTTGTGGTTAACAGTGCAAGAAAATTCACACCACATACACATGCTCTTACTGAAAGTGTGCTAAGTGGAAGTACTTTGATGGAGCTTTGTGGCTAGTTTCCAGCCTTAACCCACTAACTCATTAGTATGCCAGTGACACTCTAAGTTCTTCTGAATTTTTTTAATCAATCTGGTCTCAGCTTCAAATTCCAGTTCTTCTGAAAGTCTTTCCTGAGTCCATACTTACATTGTACTGTTAAACTGTGTTATTATCATGTAGTGTGCATCACCTTATGGAATTCTCTTCACATGGTTGTAAGTGGGTGTGTCTTTAGTGTAGGTGCCCCCCGCCCCAGTTTGGTTTGGAAGCTCTTCAAGAACAAAGACCATTTGTGTCTCACTCATCATCACACTCTGATTGCTGAGAAGGGTCTTCATCACTTAACATTTCCATGTTCCTTGAGAGGAAGGATCACAGATTTCTAATCCAGATGTGCATCAGAACGAGATCACATAAAAATCCTCATTAACACTGAGATTTCTTTAATGAGAAATATAAGTTTCATGGAAGTACTAAACAATGGACATGAACTCAAATCCTTGTTGAGTAAAGGGTCAGTTTTCCCTTTACTCTTAAAACTACTTTAAGTCAGTTTGTGCGTGTGTGTGTGTTTATTTGATGTTCTGTATGCATTTGAACATCGTCTGTGAAGTGAAGAAGCATAAGAGTGAATCTTCCCTGGTATGATCTTTTTTTAAAAAGATTTATTTATTTTTATTACAAAGTCATATACAGAGAGGAGAGACAGAGAGGAAGATCTTCGGTCTGATGGTTCACTCCCCAAGTGAGCGCAACGGCCAGTGCTGTGCCAATCCGAAGCCAGGAACCTGGAACCTCTTCTGGGTCTCCCACGAGGGTGCAGTGTCCCAAATCTTTGGGCCATTCTCAACTGCCTTCCCAGGCCACAAGCAGGGAGCTGGATGGGAAGTGGAGCTGCTGGGATTAGAACTGGTGCCCATATGGGATCCCGGGGCGTGCTCAAGGTGCCATGCCGCCGGGCCTTTCCCTGGTATGATCTTACACTCTGTTCCAAAATTAGCAAATAGGAAACTTTCACGTTTCTTATCTTTGGAAAGAGTATTTTCCTGTGCTCTTATATATAATGAAACTTACTGAAAGAATGAATAATTGTAAAAAACAGGGGAGAGATCAGGAAATCAAGGGACAGAACCTGAAGCCAACCTCAGCCAACTGTTCAAATCTATCAGAGTGGGAGAATAGGATTTTCCAAAGTCCCTTGATTGCATTTATGTTTCATCCAATGAAAGCCATTGTTTCTTTCTACTAGTATTGTTGTTTCTTACATCCTGGAGTTGCGTATGATTTCTCATGTCTGGAAAACCCTTCTGTTCATTTTCTCTGTATGCTCAAAATCAAGGTGCGAGGGATAAAATCAAACTTTATCACCTTAGGGAAATGCTTTACTTCTTCCCTTGTTGTAAGTAATTCTTCCTGTCCCTGACGTCCTGGAACGGTCTTCAAGTAGTATATATATGCCTTGCCTGTGGCGTTTAACCTTCCTGTTTTAAATTCCCATTATTTATGTCTCTGTTTGAGCCTCTCTTTTAAATTCCCATTCTTCAAGGGCAGATTTCATTGCTGATTTATCTGAGTAGCCAGCCTACAGTAATTTAGTCAATAAATCTTTGCTGAAGACTTATTACATGTCAGGTACAGTGCTGGTGTTGGGGAAACATTGTGAGCAACTGACATAGACAAGGCATCCACTACTTTGCTGTGTTAGAGTTTAATAACAGAGCATGGTATTAATGGTTTTTACCTGTTGAACACTTCTGCCAACTTGACAAGACAATTATCTTAGTGTATTGTAATAGGATGTACATAGCTGTAAAATTTTTTTTCCTGAAGGAAAGTTTTGTTTTTCTGTCCAGAACTGATGTGTACTTATTTATTTTTCTAAATTTTATTATTTTTAATGAAAACAGATTTCATGTATTTTATAGGTACAATTCTAAGAATACCTTACTTCCATGATTTCCTTCCACTCTCCCTCCGTCTGTTGTCCTCCTTCCCTTTAAGCTTTTTTTCTTTAGTTTTTACAAAAATAAAATTTCAGTCCACTCTATAATCACAGGCTTGATGTGCTACTAATCAAAATATTCATCAAGTAAAAAGTATAAAGATCATAGTTCCACAGGAGTATAAACAAGTACTAAAAATAACAAGTCACGGGCTTGGCAGCGTGGCCTAGTGGCTAAGGTCCTCGCCTTGATCCCAGATGGCTGCTGGTTCTAATCCTGACAGCTCCACTTCCTTTCTGTCTCTCCTCCTCTCAGTATATCTGACTTTGTAATAAAAATAAAATAAATCTTTAAAAAAAATAACAAGTCACAAGATATCTGTTTCATTCTTCTATGCTTTTTGTGTATTAAATACTATGTTTAAGAGAAAACATGTGATGTTTGTCTTGATTTATGGCTGACAGTTGGCCAAGACTGAAGGTAATTGCTGCACTGAAGTACTTCTGTTAGAAGTTCACTATTTCTTATATTGAAAGGGATAGCTTGAGAAGACATGGGTTTTGATTTTGAAGATTATGATTCCTCTCCTGGCTGTATCACTCACTATTTTTGTGATCATAAATTGCTTCTTGGCCTTTTGTCTATGTTCAAGTGTGATCATAAGCTTATATTGCAAACTCCTGAAGAGTCTGTTTCAGTTACTACCCCAAATAATTTTGTCTACACTCAGTTACTCATACTCCCCCAAGTAAGTCTGACCTTCTTCACATGGTACTTGTGCGAGTCTATAGCAGCTATTGGAAACATGTAAATCCTTTTCTCGTCTTTACTCTGACTTGGTACACCATCGTGATTTCACTGTATTCTGTTAGTCAAAGCAAACCACAGGTCAACCCAAGGCTATGGGGTGGGGAAACAGAGTCTATATTCTGATGCCAAATAACTTTTATTTTTTTATAAAGTTCCCAACCTTGGATATTTTTGGACTCATACAGAACCCATTTTATTGATATAAATAAAATGCTTTAAAGAAAATGAAAACATATTGAATGCCATAATCATAGATGGAATGTTTTTTTTTTATTTAATTTTATTAATTCATTAATTACATTGTATTATGTGACACAGTTTCATAGGTACTTGGGTTCTCCCTACCCCTCCCCAAACCTTCCCACCATGGTGGATTCCTCCACCTTGTTGCATAACCATAGTTCAAGTTCAGTTGAGAATCCCCCATTGCAAGCATATACCAAACATAGATTCCAGCATCTTATTGTCCAGTAGATGGACTGTTTGTTTCAGAGTATCTCTGTCCTATGTATCAATGATTAGGGCCAAAGAAGTCCTTAGAGGAAGGTGAAATTGGATTTGAATTATGTTTTTGTGGAAAGAGATAGAAATCGAAGTGGGAAAAATTGGGAAAGTGGAACATGGTGAAAATCACAGGCAAACTAAAGGCAGCCCAGCCTTTGCAAAAATCAAAGGATGTGAAATTTACATTCCCCTGCCATTGTCCAGAACAAAGAATCCATACTAATTGGTCCATTGTTAAAACTCTAGTGAGACAGGACTCTTGACGACAGGCTGTGAAACCTCTGCAATTGAAATCACTCTAGGCATTCGCCCTCTGCTTTAGAAGACCTTAGAATCATAGAGCTAGCTGTATAAATCTGAAACCATGGAAGGGGAAGACAAGTTAAATTCCTTAGGAAGAGAAAATTAATATATAGTCAAATCCCAGTGAAAAAGAGCTAACTTTTCAAAAAATTTTGATTTCTATTTGCTAACCTTAGTTTAAAAGAAAAAATAGTAATATAGCTAGCATTTAATGACTACTTATTGTGTCAAGCATTCACAGTTGTACTAGAAATCAGGGATTTGATGAAAGCAAAAATTTTTAAGTGCACCTGGTCACAGTGGGACTTTGGATAATAGTAAAATCACCGAATATGAAGTCTTGGGTTGAGCCTGAATTCTGGCACTTGAGCAAATGTGCTTGTCTCTCCAGTCTTGTTTATGCATCTGTAAACTGAAGAGAATCATACTTGCTCATGATGGGTGATGAGATAGAGTACCTGGAATCACTTTTAAAACCCAGAATGCCAAGTACACATAGTGATATTTACCCTTACCTCTAAAGCGATATTCATGTTTTCAGTGATTTCATTTACTGCGGGAATCTGGTGGGAACAAGCAGCAACAAATAGCACGTCATGGAGATTTCTGTAAGACTGCAATACATTTTTGCCAAGTGGTTCATACTTGGGAGTTATTTACCACGTTTACTACTTTATTACCTAATAAATAAGCAGAAACATACAACCAAAAAAACACATTACAGCAAAAACTGAACTGCAGAATGAGCCCAGTGACAGCACTCAGACGTCTGCAGATGACTGGTACACGACAGACAGCGGTAAGTGAGGTGATTCAATGATCTGCTTCATTTCTTCCAGTAAGTCATTAGATGCTTAAAAGAAGTGGCTTATGTCAGTTTTCATTGTCATTAAATATTCATATTTACTAATGGAAATTATTCTGCCAAATTGGGTAAACTGAACAACTTATTAATGTATGCTTCAAAAGGAGAAGTTCTGGAATTCCCAGCGAGCAAGTTAATGCTTAAATCATTATCACTCCATTGATTTTACAATTAAAATGCTGGAAAGTAAATATGGTGTGTGCTTTAAATGTTGTGATAGCAGTTTATCTTGATGCTTAGATCACAAGTCTTTTGATTGCACACATCCATTAGCTACAAGACATGCTCATGTGGTTTTGTCCCAGGATCTGCTTTTCAGTTCTCTGAAGATAAAAATCCCTTCATTGTCTCCCTTATGGGGAAAAGTGTTAATGAATCACTTTTGCTAATTTTGAGCCAAGAAAAGGATTATAAATTTCAGAGAACTGGAAAATTAAGTATTTAAATACAGGATGCAACTCCTATTCCAGGAAAGCAGGAGGACACCTGAGGTTTTTGGAACTGTTACATAGCATGAGAGTAGCATAGTCTTAATTTAGTTAATTTTGGTGCAGCAAGTACCTATGGAGGAACAGTGCTCAGGATACTGTGGTGAGTGAGAAAAATTATGGTGTCTGAACTCAGGGGACTTAGCAGTCAGACAAACTCTAACAACACAATGTGAGTGACATGGTGGGCTGTGAGAACACAGACTCAGGACAACAGAGTCATTGAAGGTCTCCTTAATAGGATTGCCTACATTTCGGCTAGGAACTGGGAGATGAATGGGAGATAATATGCCAAGCAGCAGAGACAATATGCACAATGGCCCAGAAGTTGGACAAAGGATGGCACCTTTTGGTCACTGAACGTGCCAGGATCCATATGAGTGCCGTTTTTAATCCTGGCAAATTTCCCACATGGGTAACTGGGTTTCAAGCACTTGGGCCATCTTCTACTACTTTCCCAGCACATTTGTTGGGAGCTAGCTTAGAAGTGTAACAGCCAGGATTTGATCTGGCACCCAAATGGGGTACTTGAGCCGCAGGTAGAGGATTAGCATGATATGCCACAGTGTTAGCCCCTGAAGTTCTGGATTTTTAGTAGCTATGGTTCACTAGATAATTTAACAGCAGGGTGTACCTTTACAGAGCTGGCAAACTTATGCTCTGGAGTATAGTAACAAGCCTATGTGTGAATCCACTGTTTGCTATTTTTAACAAATATTTACTTACTTTATTTAAGGCAGAGTTTCACAAAGAGACAAACATATACACAGAGTTCTAGTGATTATTCTCTCCCCCAAATGGCCTCAGCATTGAGGATGGGGCCAGGCCAAAGCCAAGAGCCACAAGCTTCTTCCAGGTCTTCTGTGAGTGTACAGTGGCCCCAGGGACCTGAACCATAATCTGCTGCTTTCCCAGGCCATTAACAGGGAGTTGGTATTGAAGTAGAACACCAGAACTCGAACTGGCACCCAAATGGGATGCCAACTTTGCAGGCAACCTGACCGTTTATAGCACAACACCAACCCCATAATAGATTTTCACATAATAGATTTTTACCTATTTATGATAGTATGATAGAGAATTGTCATTCGGTCTCCATTTTCAGTCCATGCTGTTTGAAGGTGGCTAGGCATGCTTCAGATCCAAGCACAGTGAGTCTCAGGTGTTAAGCCTGTGCTTTTGGCCATGGTGGGTTGTTATGTAATGGGGGGGTAACATAAATCATGTTAATCAGGTTCAATCAGAGCTCATTTGGGGGAATTTTGCTTGCACTATTGCAAAAGAAGTGCTTTCTCTTTTTCTACAGACAAAATTATGGTAGGATAGAGTGTGAAATTGTTGCTGATGGCAGCAATCTCGTTTCATTGGGGTGAGCTTGATTGAGAATGAGCAAACACAGAAAAATGCAGAACAGAGAGAAGGGAAAACTAGAGCTTTGAAAAAAATCTTCCATGCCTCTGGATCCAGCTGTACCTAAAGTAAACACACAAAAAAAATCTTGATCTTTCCACTTGTAAAAATTATCTCCAGTCTCTCCTTGTCTCTTTGGCTAATGAAAAGATCACTGGCTAAAACTTTCAGTTAGCACTTTGTCCACTGTAAGACAGTTTTACAGGATGGATTCTATTGTTATATTACATGAAACATTCGAATGTTTGTAAAATATTTCTTCCTGTGAGCTACTCTTCATTATTCATTAACTAAGGGATTTGCACACTCAATTCAACAAATATTTATTACAAATGCACTCTTAGGCATCTGTCCTTATTTATATATTACAGACATTCAGTTGTTTTTCTGATTCCTGTATGATCTTTTGGAGGGCATAACATATCTGTCCAACCTCAAATGGAGCTAAAATTTAGATAATAAAAATGGAACAAAACCTTTGTGTCATGCTGTTTGGGAGGAAGAATTAGTTCACAATTCCCCTTCTACCCACTTTATACATAGCCTATTCTGATTGTATCTAATTTTCTGAGTATAATTTGGAAAAAGATTTATTTACTTATTTGAAAAGCCGAAGGGGAGCAGCTGATAGTTCACTCCCCAAATAGGCACAACGGAGATTGGGTCAGGCCAAAGCCAGGAGTCTGGAACTGCTTTTGATCCTCTCACCAGGGCTCAGGAGCTGCTGGAATTCAAACCAGTGCTCATATGGGATGGCAGCATTGCAGACAGTGGCTTAACATGCTGTACTACAGCACTGGCCCCATGTGTACAGTTTTGGATCACTTTTGAATTGATTACGTGTCAAAATTGTCACTAGAATGAATGGGAAGCTCAAGAACAGATTCACGTCTAGACCTTAGCCTAGTATATCAGAATCAGTTCAATTATTTGCAATGAAAATTCCCAACTTTCCAACTCTTTTAGTTTGAATATATGTCTTCCATAGCGTATACAGTTGCATTTATTTCATGACTCATTCTGCAAACCATTTTAGCTTAACAAACATTGGCTTTTCTTTTAAAAAAAAATGAAAATTGCTGGGGCTCATTTTATTCAGTCATACTAAATTGAAACCTTTGTGGTAGAGGTCTAGAATTTATGCTTTAATCAGATCCCTTGAAAAATCACCTGCACAGTGAAGTTTAGAATAACTTGATTGCTTAGGGAAAAAACAATCTGTGCGTGTTGCAGCGTAGAGCTAAGGTGTGGGTTGGCGCTGAGACCTCGATCATCAGCATTTAAGTGCTGTTTACCTGCTCTCATCTGCTTGAGAGGAAAGAATAATTTTTAATGATCATAAGCACATTGAAGAAATATGTTATTCATATGCTAATGATTAAGCAGAATATTAGTCTGGCCTAAATATTGTAAAAGTGATTATTTACTAAATTTAATGATAGAATCTAAACTCAGGCTTATCTGACCAATTATTAACTTTGGCTAGCATAACTGGACTGATGTTAATTAAAAAAAAAAAGCCTTGCTCCTGGCTTTTTGCTACATTAGCCTGAGTTTAAAGTTACAAATTTTGTATTGCCTTAAAAAAAATAATAAGTACACAGAATCTATGAAGTGAAAAATGAATATGAGCGTGAAATCCTGCCACATAGACATTGCTGTCTGTGGTTGGGATTTCCTAGTGGATATTTAGGGTGCCTCTTTTCCCATTTGGTCACCCAAGTGGAGACCTTCTTGTGCTCATAGTCCTTTCAGGTCTCTTGTAATGTTCTTAAAGTTTAAACTTGAATAAAACACTAATGCTAATTAAATAACTGGGCAGGAGTTAAATCCTGCGACGATCACTTATTGTTACCTCTGATTCTAGCTAGTTAGCTTATCTAGTTGACTCCATTCATTTAGCATATACTTATAAAACATGTTCGCATTTCAGGAACTATACAATGCGCTTGCAGTAAAATATTCGGCGACATGTTGCAGCCTGTGCTTGTGTGGCTTGATCTCTGTGATCCCATGTGGAGGGATCCAGAGCACAGTCTGCCTTAATTTTCAGAACAACTTTAGTTCCCATAAAATATAGGTCTTCCACTTTACTGGATAAATTCATCCTATAAGCATAATGTGGTGTCTTGTTTTTTTTTAAAAACACTACAGTCCTATTAATGTCATTCCAAGGTAACACATGAGGAACAAATGGGTCATTCCACTAATTATCAGAACTTGAATGTATTGAAAAGAATCCAGTCAGATAGAGCAGCATAGACACATAGTGATTTTTATGTAATACTGTTCCAATCTATAGCAAATACACCCTAATTTACTTTATAGAAGGTATGAGTAATTATGTGCTACTCAGTAGCATGGTTCCGAAGGAACAAGCACACACACAGAATCATTCAGTGCATTCAGTGACTGCCAAATAACCATCATGCTAGTTTAAGAAGGTCTGACAAATCTCCCTTCATTATCCAGATTTCTATGTACTAAGGTTTCCACTGATCAGAAAATACAGCTTCAAGGGATTACTGTCTGAGAGATTCCTCTCTGTCTTTTTTAGTTTTATAAAATTAAGAAGACACAATTAGTAACTATAGAGGCAAGGAGAATATATATCGTGCTGAATTTAAGGTAACTAAAACATTTCTATTTGTTTATTTGAAAGGCAGAAAGAAAGATCGAGAGAGGAGGAGGAGCTAGGGCAGAGGAGCTGAAACCACATTGCCTCACTCTTTTTGTGTATATTATTAACTGAGTTGATTTCCATAGAACTAAGTATGCTTTAATTTCTGGTGATTTAGTAAAATAATAATAAAAACATGCTCTAGAGTATTACATACCATTCTAAGGGTCATACACTTCTTTTACATGTAACCTGTAGAGTTTTTACTGTTAAAATCATCTTACAGATAAAGAAATCAGGACTCAGCTGATGATTTAGATAGGGTCACATGACTTGGAAGAGCCAGAACTAAATTCAGACCGAGTTCCTGTTTGTTCATTATCTGTTCCTTTCCCATATCACTGAATGCCTTTCAGAGAGATGGCTGTTGCATCAAGGACCCTCCAAATGTTACTATAAGCTGTCTTTGGAAATATCTGATAGCAGTGGGAATAGTAATAGTAATTTTATAATATTAGCAATCATGATGATAGTGTAGTTTTAGTGTTAAGGAAATGTGCTCTGATAGGTTTGAATTCAAATCTTAACTGTGCTCCTTTCTAATTGTTTGGTCTCAAGCAAATGATTTAAATTCTTTAATGTTCAGTTTCTACATCTGTTACAAACATGAGTATCTTGATAGTGTTGTATTAAGGGATCACCATTGTGATAATAATGATTCTTTGATGATGTTGCAAGTACAGTCTATGAGCCTGATAATGCTATGAAATGTGTATTTCAATTCCTAATTTGTAAAAAAGGACATAAATATGGAGTCATTCTTGTGACTTGCTCAAGATCAAAGGGTCATCAATGGCTTGTGTTAGGGTTTAGCTTAAATCCCATATGGGATCCTGGCGCATGCAAGGCAAGGACTTTAGCTGTTAGGCTACTGAGCTGGGCCCACAAAACATTCTTTGAAAGAACTAAAAGCCTTTAAAAGATTCTTAGACAAAGAATTCGTTGCCTGCTAATATCTCGAATCCTTGACCCTTTGTGGGTCCGATAATTCACTCCCCAAGCGGCCACAACAGCTGGAGTTGAGCCAATGCAAAGTCAGGGGCCAGGAACCTCTCCTGGGTCTCCCACGTGGGTGCAGGGTCCCAAGGCTTTGTGCTGTCCTCAACTGATTTCCCAGGTCACAAGCAGGGAGCTGGATGGAAAGCGGAGCTGCTGGGATTAGAACAGGTACCTATATGGGATCCCGGGTGTGCAAAGTGAGGACGTCAGCTGTTAGACTATCACGCTGGTCCCTTGCTCCCTTTTCTTAACTCTACCATGGTTTATTTTGAGGGGATGATATCATTGATTACAGATGGACTTGCAACTGCTGTGTGTCAGGATGTGTCTACCCTCCCTCTGGGACAAGGAAAGGTATCCTGGAGTCCATTGCTTCTCTTTCCCCAGCTCCTTGGACAGCACATTGGCATAACAGATATATCAATATGGAAGATGTACCCTGGGTGAAGAATTGTGAGCCATGAAAAATGGAATGTAAAAAAAAGTGTCTGTTGGAACTGAGAAAATATGAAGTATTCATATTATCCCTAGTAATGAATTACAACAGGATAATAATTAGGACAAGTGAGAATTTCATGTACATACACTCCCAGGAGTTAGATAAGTATGTCAGTAGATTCTAAAATTCTCTGGATTGCTGATTTGCGCATTGTGCAATTTATTTGCCTTTTTGATGTGAGAAAATTCTGGTTCGGGCTTCCAGCTAAATTCCAGAAGCTGAAGACAGTCCTGGTTTACTGTGAGTGGGAGGACTGCTGGCAAATAGCAGTGCAGCAATAGTGAATAGCTCTGTGTACTGGTTTTGAAGGTATAGCTAATGGGTAGTTATCTCTGAGATTTTTACAGCTTCCTACGTGTAGCTGGAGAAAAATTAGCATGGATGTTGGAGGAAGAGTCTGTCAATTTGGCTTCTTCTCAAATTCAACTTTGTTAAACAGTTGTGTTTCAGGTGTTTTAACACTTAGTCCTAAAGCATGTAAATCTAAGCTGGCAGTTGGTGAATAGATTGGTAATCACTGCTCCCCCGTTGTAATCATCAAGTGGCCCTAGAAGAAATATAAATTTAGGAGTAGGTGAGGGTGCACATTCAGGCAGCCACAGGGGGATGAGGATTTGGAGCTGTCTCACTGAAGACAAAGAGATGCCCTGAAGAAACAATTTCCTAAGCCACTGTTCTGACTAGACAGTGGCAGTGACTTAATTGGAAGACAACGTGATAATGAAATGGAGGAGGATTGAGAGGAGGGGGTCCATTCCTCACTGCAAACCTACTTGCTGTTTCCCATGGCATTCCATTTGTGTTTGTTTCCCTCTCTGTAAAGCAAGAACAAGTATTCATAATTTGACTGCCTTTTGTATCATGCTTCATACTTTAAAGTTGCATCCTCACATGGACCAACCTACCCAAGTTGCACAAGGTGGAATCTGCTCTATAATATCCCTGCTCTATAACTTCCCCACTCAGTGAACAAGGCAAGTTATCTAACCCGGTATGTCTCCATTCCTCAGCTGGAAAATGCAGTAAGGACAACGCCCAACTCATCCTGATTTTGTTGCAAAACTATTTGAGTCATGTCAAAAGTTACTTGGCTGTGACAGTCTTAGTTTTCAGAGGGAGTGTTCAGTAAGTGTTAATTATGATTAGTCGAGGGGCATGAAGACGTTTGTGGGTGGGGACACTGGATGTTTGATGATTCCTGTTAGAGAGGTTTTACAAGCTGTGATCCTGGTTCAAACATAACCAAACACATGTTTTTGTAAATCAAGTTTTACTGGGCTGCACCATGACCATCTGTTATCTGTGGCTCCTCTTCTGGTGTAAAAGCTGAGCTGAGTAGTTATTAAAATAGAGATTCTGTGGATTCCGTGGTGTGCCAATCTTAAATATTTACTATCTGGTCCTTTAGAGAAAAAGATCTGCCACACTTCCGTGTTCCTTAACAAAACACAAAAGTCATCATCTTCACGTGGTTTATATTTTGGGATTGCCCAATTATCTTCCCCTACTGATAGTGCTAATAGAGCTTTTGGATGTTTCTGTCTTTCATTTATAAGTAATAATGCAGTAAATTAGTATAGCATTTATGTGAACCTATCTATCCTCATGCTAGATGCCTCACATCAAATACTTCGGGCAGTTATTTTGTATACCTCTGTTGATACGTTAACAGACTTGCTGATGGGACATGGTGACATTTCTCAACACCAAAGACAGCAAACTGAGTACTGAATCAAGCTGTCAGTTCTAACTCCCTACGACAGAGTTTCTCATTAAGTAGCTTCTCTGGTCAAGCCAGGGGTTACAGTCCTTGAAAAAAAAAAACACAACACTAAAACTGAAGGAATTGACTACTTGTCAGATGAAGTTAACTACCAAGTCTGCTGCCTATCACAGGTGATCTCATAGCTGGTCACTGCTTCCATCTTGGAGTTCAGTCTCGTTGCCTTTCAGCCTGGGAGAGCTTGCCTGGTTGGAGCCATCAAGTTCAGTGTAATTCTCCTGGATCAGCACATCTATCCCTGAGAAGATATACGCACTTCAGGCAAGCAAACAGTCTTACTGTTAACTTTATATGGGGTTGTGTTTGTCCTAAAAGTGTTCCACGGTGAAGCAGGCCTCCCTCAGAAGGAGGAGTTGTTTAAGGTTTATCCTTAGGTAAAGGACTGGTTTTTTTGTTTGGTTTTTTTTTGTTTTTTTTTTTTTTTTGTCTTTTAGCACCTTTCAGTCAAACTTCTGGAGACACACCTGAGATTCTGTTACTGCTGTCTTAGGTGATCAGGTGTTAGTTAACAGTTTGTAAGGATTTGCCAACTAAGTTGAAATAGTATCTTAAAAAACAGAGAGCACACTAGTATGTTAAAATGGAGGTCTTCAAATTAATGGTGAGATGGAGGTTGGAAGGGAATGGTTTGTAGTCCTAGTCAGTGGTTGCCGTACCATCTTACTTCTCCATAAAGAAGCCAGGAGCGCACAGCTGTATATAAAACTGTTCCAAGATTCAAAAGCCCAGAAATATTTTAAAAAAATAAGTGCAGAAGCAAACAGGACATGGCAGGCGAAGTTTGTCTGCTAGTTTGATCTCACCTGTAATCCATAAAATTCTGTGATGTTAGGACTTCAATGATTGAAGGTAGGAACGGTGCAGGATGAGATGTTTATGGCTAAGGTCATGAGTAGCTAGAAATTTCCCTCGAGAAAAAGGGGTTTGTCATCTGACAAGATCTACCAGCAGGGTAAGCAACTTCTTCAAGCTTTTGTTTCCTTTGCCGAGGATTGAATGTTACATGTATGTTAAGTGCTTTGCTTTCCTGATATGTGTTTGGACCTAATGTGTTAGCTGATTAGGTAGTGGTACATAAAATACGGAATGGATGTGAGTTTCATGGAAGATGTTATGAAATGCATCTTTAACCTGGAATTCTTCATTTTTTCTTCAGGATTAATGGTATTTAGATTTAGAATGTTCTGTTGTGCCGTTATTTCCTGGGTAGCCACCATAAAATCCTGTTGTGTCATGATTTTATGATTGAACTTGTGCATTTGACCGGTAGCTTTAGGAATTCTGATATGCAGGTGCCAGCTTCCAATACAGTGGCACCGAGCTATATTCTCTCTTTAAAGACAAGTGCTCTTTGTGCTAGCATTGGTTCTGACTGATTTCTAAGGTGGTGGACTACACAGGAAGAATGATGAGGAATCTGTTTTAATGGGAGGAGGGTCTTTGCTCTGGGAGCAACAGTTCTGGGAGAACTGTTCTTGTGAAATGTTATTGATTATTACAGAAGCATTGGAATCATCAGAAACTCTTCGAACTCACTAGAGCCTGCAGGGAGGGTGTGTGTACTGAGACTGTTGCTGTAGTGCTGGTCATACATTACATCTGTATTTGAAACTGTTTATTTAATTACACAGGTCTGTGAGGTACAGTGTGATAACAGTACCTGTATTCAACGTGTGAGGATCAAGTCAGATTGGTTAGCATTTTATCTCCTTAAACATTAAAATGTTCTTGATTATTAATTATACATGCAGAGTCATACTTCCATAAACAAGTATAATAATTTGATCAAATCAGGGTAATTAAGTCCTGACTCTATGACTGTAATCTTTGAGCTTCTCTCTTCTAGTTGCTAAAAAATATATAATAGCGTATTTTGAATTGTAGTCACTCCACTGGGCTGCATTACGTTAGGGACTTGTTCATGCCGTCCAGTTCTGGTTTGGTACCCATTATGCGTCCTCTGTTCTGTATACCCATCTTCATAGCCTCCTAGCAAGTGTGATTCCAAGTGCAGTGTAAGTGTTTCACTTAACAATGCCCCTGCCCCAGTTCTATCTATTTTCTCACGATTGATAGGATTTCCTTCTTTAAAGGAGAATGTTCCATTGTGTTTATAGATGCCACATTTTTAAAAATTATTCATCAGTGGATAGAAAATTGGTTGATTTCCTATCTTGGCTATTGTGAATATAGTTCCTGTGTTTTGGTGCTAGATTGATTTCTAAGTTTTGTATACCAGTAGATTCAGATTGAGTGGCAGGAGAGAATTAGTAATAGTTCTAATCTGTCAGCTAAGTGCAGCTTTCTAAATGGGAATACAATGAGATTTAGAATATCTGGGTAAGTGCAGTTTTGATTTTTTACCTCAAAATACTCAAAATCTTGGACTTTGATATTAATGGGCTATTTAACCAGAAAACTGTTGCTTCCTAGAGAAATGCCTACAGTTTATGTCAAAATGTTTTGTCCTACAGTGTCAAGGGACAAAGTGGTCAACGATTATGTACTCAGTGGTTTAACCACCAGTCAATGGGTAATAGGATGGAAACATGAATTCTTTCTTGGGTAGAGGAACTGTTTTTCCTTGGTCTTATCCAGGCATTTCATATTGATCCCTGCATGTATTAACATACATTGGATGCATATGTTACTTTTTTTTTTTAATTCAATTCATTCGTCTTTGCCAACAGCTAAACTAATAAACTTCCCTGGACTTTTGTCCCCCTTCCATGTCTATAGTGACTAATTTATTTGGAACAGCCGCAGAAAGCAAAGATCTTCGGGGCAGCATGTGCTCACACAGATTCTGACAGGCCTCAGCTCAGGGCAAATGTCCAAAGAACAATTATAGATGTCGCTAAAGCTGAGTGCATCACGGTCAGACTGTCAGAAATCTTATTGATAAATGCTAACAGAGCGCTGCAGGGGAATCTCTGCTTTGGAAAAGGAAAAAGTGTTTAACTTGCATAGCTGTCTGAGCTGGCCTCTCTCTGGCTCTCTTCTAGTTTGCATTGTGATCACCTGTGGAGATTGGAAGGCTATAAATAAAAGTATGTTCAGCACTAAGATAACTTTCTCAGCCAGTGTTTCCTAGTAACTACCACTGCACCCACTGTTTGCACTCCGCTAGCACTTTATATATATTGTTAACTCACATAGTTCTCTCCCTAAATGTGTAGGGTGACCACCACTACGATGATTTCTTTCCGTTAAGGAAACAGAAATAAATGTCAAGAAATTGAATAGCTTGTGGCTGGTCACCCAAGCAGTATGTTGCAGTGTCAGAATTCACACCTGTGCAGCCAAGCTGTGATTCATGCTTTCCACCTCTGTGTCTTGCTGTCAGCCAGCCTGCCTCATAAGATTTAGGATTGTGGGCCCAGCATGGTAGCCTAGTGGCTGAAGGCCTCATCTTGCATGTACTGGGATCCTGTATGGTCACCAGTTCATGTCCCAGTTGCTCCACCTCCCATCCATATCCCTGCCTGTGGCCTGGGAAAGCAGTGAAGAATGGTCCAAATCCTTGGAACCCTGCACCCATGTGGGAGATCCCAAAAAAGCTCCTTGCTCCTGGATTTGGATTGGCTCAGCTCTGGCTATTGCGGCCACTTGGGGGTTGAACCAACAGATGGAAGATCTTTCACTTTGTTTCTCCTCTCTGTAAAATCTCACTTTCTAATAAAAATAAATAATAACTATTTAATAAAAAAATTTTGGATAGTGAGATTAATATGACAAAATGGAATTCACTGCCTTGTTCTTCTGAGCTCTTCCTGATGTGGCTTCAATGCCTTCTTACTTTTATTGACTTTCCATGGTAAAAGCAAACAAATACAACTTTGTCCTCAGTCTTCATGCAGTGATGGGCATCTCAGACGGGTGGGGCCTGTGAATGGCTTCTCTGGTGGTTCTGGTGTGTGTGCTGCTTGCCAGGGTCCAGCAGATGACAGGTCTCTCCAGTACCAGCTTGCATGCAGGGGAAACAGAGATCAGACTGCAGAAAGCTGCAGGAAGCACTGTGGGCAGGTCTGTGATTGAGGCCGAGAAACCTCTTAAAGTGACAGCACATGGACAAAGCCTGTGGATGCTGAAGGCCAAGCAATGAGGATCCTTTGTTGCTTCCTCCCCTGTGAGAAGGAAGAATTTCACTTGAACTCCCTTCCATACAATAAACACATATTCTTGCCCTTTCTCGTGGCAAATATTTCTTGCTGGTATTGATGAATATCTGAGCATTCACCTTTTAAGGGCTGACACTGAATTGCCAGAAACCTTGTATCAATGATTACCTTTTTAATGACACAGCTATATTCATGTAAACAAAAAAGGTAAATACAGTCCTTGAAAACATTTGTGGGAAATGGAATTAAAACAGAAGTGTATTTTGTTGCCCGATATTTTGTCATTCATGCACGAACAATGTCTTGAAAATGTTCATGGAAAATATGCTACAGGAAATAATTTCACACAGATTCCAATTTTTTGCACCAAAAATAAAACTGATCATTCAATTACATTTTCCACAAATTTTTTCTGAAAAGATTTGCTTACTCAAAGGGCAACGTTTACAGTGAGGAGACACAAAGAAATCTTGATTCCCAGTTCTCTCCCCAGATGGCCACAATGGCTGGGGCTGGGCCTGGCTGCAGTCTGGAACTGGGAACTGCACTCAGACCTCTCTTGTGAGTGACAGGGATTCTGGCCACCTTCTGCTCCTCTCCCAGCTGCATTAACAGTGAACTCAGAGGCAAAGCAGCCATTTTTTCATTCTCAAGGGACACTGGTTATCACTGGTTGTCACTGGCTTCTTCCATGAGTTTCTGAAGCTCCCCTGCAGTTGCTTCCTCTCTCACTTGTTCTGACTCTAACTCATCAACACAGAAGAGCTCCAACGATCATATATTTGCCTAAGAACACAATTTCTGTTGCTTTACCACTTTGTCGCTACTTAAATTGATTTCAAAACATATTTCCTTGAGGGGATTAAAGCCCCTCTAGTGAATCAGCATGTGTGTTACAAAGGGTGAAGAATGAACAGTTGCCTTTGAGCTATCTAAGATCTGTGGATTTAATATCTTCATTACCTGATATTACTTGATATTACTCTTTGAGGGACACATGCATTAAAATAAGGTAAAGTCAGAAAATGTAAAAATCTACCAAGAATTAGGATTTGGTTATATATGCTGGCAAGTAATCAAAGAAGATCAGACTTGGAGAAGTTACGGTAATATCAATGTGTACAAAACCTTTGTTGGTCACTTCCATCTGAATTAGGCCTGAAAGATTAAATCGCTGATGGATTCCTAAACCCTGTGGCTGTTCTGAGAAATAGGCTGTCTCTATGCTCTGTTAGGAGCACTCCTGGCTTTCTTCTGATTCATCTCTGAGTTTCCCACCCTCTTCATTGCTAAGATGTAGAGCCTTACTACTGGAAATACTTTTAGCCCTTGGTAGCATTCTGTTACAGTCTGTAATTGTCTAATAATATACTGCCTAAAACTGAGTCATGGGAACACTGTTCCCACATTGGGCTGGAATTCCTGTTCAGGACTTCTTGCTGTTAAGAAATTGTATAGTGGTCATAGTATGATAAGATGCATCAATTACATATCCATTGAGAATTCATTGAAAATTAGGCTGGGAAGATACAGAGTTCTATGAAAGCAATTAAGAGAGTGGCTCCTATCACGTAGAAACCTGTTGTAAAAGAGCATAGGACATGATCATGCCAATTAAAATTTTTAAAAAGCAAATCAAGGTGCATACTGCAAATACAATGAATGAAATAAAAACTGACTAGGAGACATCATTTTGAAAACTGAAAAAAATCTCAAAATTTGTTTTGGAAGGATTTATAATTGTGAAGGAAAGTTAACCACAAGTAAAGGGTGCTTTACAGCAGGACCATAAAATATTGTAGGTAAAATCACATCAGAGAACATGTTAATAATTTTTTCTGTAATAAAAAAGTGAAATTATAAAGATCAGTTGTAAATAAACAAAAACTTATTTCCTTCATGTTCAGTTTTATTTTCAACAAAAACCGCAAATCAGACTTTAAAAGAAACTTATCTACTGTGAAGCTTTGCCCAAGTTGTATCACTTTGGGTGTTTGTAGGAAGGTTTAGGCCAACATAAGAAATGGGACTTGGAATGCCTAATTTAGGACCCACCAACTTCTGTAGTCACAATGTATACTATTATAGCATTGGCATGGTAACACCCTTAAACATTATGTTCACTGCTACTCCTTATATCCTCCCGTTTTGTATTGAAGAAGCTGGCTTTCTGGGTTCTTGTGTAAGACAATATTTACTGAAATTAAGATTTGTGATATTCAACTTAGAATATCATTTTAGACTCTCAGGATCTATCTGGAGAATCACATTTTATCATCAAATCAAGTGTTCCTCATGCTTTTTGTCACATGTAAATATCATTGGCTGCCAATAATTATTCAGTTATTGATTATGTTACTCTAGGTATGACTGTGGTTGAAGCTGTGATGCATACTTGTAAAGGCTACACTCCAGCATAGTAGTAATTCAGCATTAGTGAAGGTGGGCTAGGTTGTGCCACAATGCATCATTAACCTGTCAAACCTCAGTGACTGCACCCCACAAAGTGTCTCAAGGTGCATCCATAGATCATGTACCTCTGCTTACGGTTAACTGGCTAGTGCTAGGCATATGTCCCAAATCTAATCATAATGCAGTTAAAAAGCCTAGGAGATATGTGAATACTTGATGAAGATTAGATTTTAAATATCATTTATATTTAGTCCTTTGAGCAATTTTGAATTCATCTGACACTAATTTAGTCTCACCTACACCACCTTTTCATGACTTGTGGTTTATTAAGTACAATTAATGGAGTAATAGTTGCTAAACATACATTTGCTAATCTTTAAGACCATGCAGTGGAGTAGGTATTATCATTTCTCTTTCATAGATGAGAAAGCTAAAACTTGAGGAAACACAGTCCAAAGAAACAGTCAGCCAGCAGTGAAGAATTGAGTCATTCAATTCCTAACACATATTGCTTCTTACTATCTGTATACCTGATCTCTTGGCCAATAATGAAATAACAAAAATGGTCAACTTAAGGTTGGATTGAAAATAGAATAAATTGATTTTTTATCCTGCACTGCTTTAACACTTTTCTCACATTCATGTTCTCAAAGCTTCATTGTTACTGACTCTATGATTTTATTGGAAGACTTGAGTGCTCATTTACTTTATACTGACAATGAGTGAAGAGCCCCTGTTTTCCATTGTAAGAGTTGTTTACTAATTGATAGACCACCCTGCAACTAACAAGAGTACATTTCCAGTTCTGTGATGCAAAGCTTATTCACATGAAGACACACTATTGTTATCACTAAAATTATATTTCAGAGCTGCTGATTGTGGCCTTCGGAAGCAGCCAGTATAGGAAGGGACTTCAGAATGCTCATGTAAAATGATTATTAAATAACATCTTTGGGTCTAAATTTTTTGTACCAAAGTATACTTATATTTTCATTTTCCATGAACTTTTGAAATTCTTTCACATATGATAGAAAACATAGATTTTGCACACAACTTGTTAATTAATTCCTTGTTATAATTCTAGTATCTTTGTGAATTTTTGCATTTTCATAGCTTTAATTTCTCATTTGTAGAGTGAATTAAAATAATGGCTGTGTTATATATTTTCATGAAAATTAAACAGGCTGGAGTCCATGCTCAGAAACAGTAGGTGATTAAATTAGTGATGTCCTTAGTGTGGTATGGAGTCACAGTACACAGATGATAGTACATATTTGTAAATGCTGATCTAGGGCTAGCTAGGGCATGTTAAGGAGAGAAAAATCACCAGATAGAACCATGAGTGGAAATTCTTCATATTTCATTCCAACTTATTTTGTTGAAATGTTTATGTATTAATAGTGGAGAAGATAATTTATTTGGGAGTCTGGTCACTAAAAATAAATGTTCTATGTCTTATCCCTGAAAAACCAAGGTCATTTTCGTGAGAGGTGATTTGCATGGTGACAGTGGAATTAACAGGTGTTGAAGGACTGTGTTGAGTGAGATCAGTGAGAGAGATGGCCAGATGATTAGCATAAAATGAGGAAATTGCAGTGGTATTGCAGCAGTCTCACTGGGCAACATTAATTTTTATGCTTCTTGGTTATTTTTATGTTGTGACACTAACAGCACTTGCAAAATGTTGAATGTGATTATTCAACTATTTCATATGAATTCCATTTAGGAAATTACAGATAATAACCAAAAAATGCAAGATGATATAGCAAGGAGATTTGGGAGATGTGGTAGTTTTTATTCCCTAAGGATTACTTATTTCAGAATAAAGATATCTTAAATGTAGAAATCCTGATTAACATGGTGAAGTTTTGCCATATGAGAAAACAATAAAATAATGTTTCTCTAATTTGAATTGTTAATTGAATAGGCTCAAATTGTTAAGAATCATATTTCACGTGTATTTATATGGTAAATTTCTATGTGAAAATGGATTTTATGAGGAAAAAAAACATACATTTTTTTTTTCCTGGAATATTACATGCAAGATTTTTTTTTTTTTTCATGCTCAGTTTGAGAAGTCTTATCTCTGGAAAAAAAAAAAAACTATTGTTTAGGTTAAAGTCACAATTTCAGGACTTCCAGTATCTCAAGCATTTCAGTTGCGTTATAGCATGTAGTGAATAACAGATGGAGAATGTATAATTTGAAGAGTGTATGTGTGGCACATTGTTGAGTCCTTGGAACCTCTAGGCTACAATCCACAGAGGACATGAAGGCCTTGCTGGGAGATAATTTAGACATTCGTTCCAAGCTGCCCAGCAGGGCTTACTCCTGTCCCCCTTGGCATTGCCTCTGCTTGAGCCAAGCTGAGATCAGCTGCTTCTCACTCCCAGCACCCTGGGGGCTTGGTGGCATGCCCCTTGCCACCCCTGAGAGTTTCAGAGCAGAAATGAAACCCATCATCCTTCCTAGGCATGCCCTGTAGCTTCCCCTCTGAGGCTCTCACCAGTAACCCACCTGTGTCTAAGCTGATCTCACTATTTATTTACTGTAAAAGGGAAATGGCACCTTTGGGTAATTTTTTTTAATTTTAAAAATCTAATTAGTAAAAAAAAGCAAAATGTATTGCAAAACATTTACAAAATTTTCAAGATCGACAGAATCAATAAGTAAAATCAAAGGAAACTTGAATGGAAATATTTTTCTCTCTGTTTCTGTATATTTCAGAGTTTCTCACTTCTCTCAGTACTGTTGACATTTTGGACAGAATGGTTGTTGTGGGAAGATGTTTGGTACAGCATCCCTGGCTTCTACACACTGTATGTGGGGAGAACGTTCCTCCCAACCACCCAGTCACAGCGATAAGAAAGATTTCTACACTTTACAAGTGGCCCCTATTCGACAAAATTGCCCCCAGTTGCAGATCATTGCTAAATATAACAGAATTTGATTTTGCATCTTTTAAAAAAGATTTATTTATTTTTATTGGAAAGGCAGATATGCAGAGAGGAGGCGAGACAGAGAGGAAGATCTTCGGTCTGATGGTTCACTCCTTAAGCGGCCACAATGGCTAGAGCTGAGCCATTCCAAAGTCAGGAGCCAGGAGCTTCTTCCAGGTCTCCCACATGGGTGCAGGGTCCAAAGCTTTGTGCCATCCTCGTCTGCATTCCCAGGCCATTAGCAGGGAGTTGGAAGGGAAGTTGGGCTGCCAGGATTAGAACAGACGCCCACATGGGATCCCAGCACATTCAAGGCGAGGACTTTAACCACTATGCTATTGTGCCAGGCCCAACACAATTTGATTTTTAGTATAGGTTTGTATTTTGCTTTTAAACTAACATTAAGTAGCAGAAAATCTTCTCTAACACTAAAACCCCTGAAATGATGGCTTTAAACTTTATTCCATTATTAGGATAGAATATAATTAATTTAGCCATTGTCTTATTGTTAACTGGTTAGATTATTTCCTAGTTTTCTTTTGTTTATGAATAGAAGATTAATGGATATCCTTATACATAAATATTCAATCCCATCACTACAGAGAAAATCTATCATTTCCTTTGAAGTCCATAAACTAATTTTTGACCTAAGAAAATACTTTTGAAATTATTAAATAATTGATTATGACTTTGGAAGTAACAGTGAAGTAATAGACATCGTTTTATGTAACATGAATTGGTGGCTCAAAGTCTGATGTGTCCTTTTTGAGAATAGTCTTCAAGGATGAGAATCAAGGAAGGCCAAGACATTTAGAGCTGTAAAAAATGCGCTCCTGAGGTTGGGCTTTGCCGCAGCATCAGTTGGCAGAGGCTGGCATTGGGGGCTTAATCTGTCAAGTTAAACTCCAGATGTACCTGGAAAGTACATAATCCAGGAGTGGAAGTGACCAAGAAGGGAAATAGTGGTCACCTCCCTCTTGGGTTACCACTCCCACTGGAAAACAGGAAAACCAGGACTGGGGCAGGGGCGGCTATGTGTATGGGCTGGATAGTAGGGTTGGTTGGGTTGAACTAGGCTTCAATGCCCACTGACATGTATGAGAGCTACATGGGATGTAAGACAGACTGAACAAGTCTGTAGTACATACTGGCATGCATGGGAACCAGGACAGGGGGCAGGCCTGGTAGGCTGCAGGTCCCACTGGTTTGTGTGAGGGCTGAGTATGAAGTGGGCAGGATCGGGCTGGACTACAACACCCATCGGTTCGCGTGGAAGACAGGGCTGCAAACAGAACTGACTTAGCAATTGCAACGACCAGCATGTGCATAAGCTGATAGGGGAGATGGACGGTGCTAGACCCTGTACTGGCAAGCACAGACAAGAATCAGGTCTGGGATCATCACAGACGAAGTTTGTTTGGAGATCCCTCCAACTGAACTGCTGATCAGATCCCCAACCATGAAAAGACTGTCAGCCAGTAGATTCTGAATAGATTTCATTGTGCTTGAAACAGTGAGACTGGCAGCAGTTCAGACCTGTTGAACTGGAGGGTATGGGGTGGGGGAGAACCCAAGTATCTATGTAACTGTGTCACATAATACAATGTAATTAATGAAGTTAAATAATAAATAATTAAAAAAAAAGAAATTAAAAAAAAAACTGCTTGAGCAGGACCCTTGGAGCGTTCCTCACATCGGGGACCTGGAATGGGTGGGAGGCTGGGTGGGGCTTCTCTCTTTGTT
Source organism: Ochotona princeps (assembly GCF_030435755.1). Classification (NCBI taxonomy): domain Eukaryota; kingdom Metazoa; phylum Chordata; class Mammalia; order Lagomorpha; family Ochotonidae; genus Ochotona; species Ochotona princeps. The sequence goes on from NC_080850.1 coordinate 26,898,635, forward strand.
TCTCCACTTACCCCAGGAACAGGGGAAAAAATGATAATATTAGTGTGGAAACAATGGTATTACCCACTTTCCTGTAGCCCTTGCCCCTTTGTACCCTAACCAACTAAATAAGATTATTTTAAAAAATGCACTTTTACACAGGCACACTCTCACATACATAGGATTTTGTATGCAATTTTGGGCAAGGATATACTGTTGATCTTTGAATAGTCCTGAAGGTTCTCATTAAACAAACATCTGGCTCCTACTGCAACTTTTACAAGTGTAGCATATACTATAATCCACAACCAGAGCTAAGGAGATTGTTTAAGGGGGTATACCTGTGACCAAAGCAGTCCAAGGCAGGAAGATGGATGTCTAACAAGTCCCTGTGTATTTGAAGAACTGATGATAAGCATTGGTGACAGGGAAGTGAGGCATTTTTATATACTTCTGGATCCACGGTAGACTGGATGAATAGACTCTCAGCTTCCTGATTAGATCTGACCCACTTGTAAAGTCAGTGACCAGTGAAGGTGAAACCAATACCAAACACTGGGCTTCAGAAAGCATTTATCTGCATTTGTGTTTGCTTATTAGGCTGAGTGTAATTTACTCCCAAGTATAGACTAAAGAAAACACTAGTTTTACAGTGTTACCTAGAGCATCCAGAGAATACAGTCATAGTAATGGCTTCTTTTCAAATACAGTGATAGGACAACAGAAAGGGCAAGCATGTGGCAGTTACTGAGTGCCTACTCGAACCTTTCACGGGCCTTTGCTTCCTTACATCTGTGTAGTCCTCAGAACAGTTCTGTTAGGATGTAGTTGGCAATCGTTCAGGTAGTTAAAGCTGTAGTGTAACAGTAAAGAGCATGTGAGCCTAAGGAGAAGAGCATAGAGACTCTCTAATCCCTTCATGCTCTGCCACCCCTCCTGTGTCTGCCAGCTGATAGACTGAGCCTCAGAGGGCCTGCTGGAGGCTTCTTAGGATGATCATTTTATCCACAATAATACCCAGCCAGAAGGCTTGGCTTCGTTTTCTTCTGCCTTATTGCTTAGTTTTGCATGATGCTGGGCAAGTCATTACTTCCTGTTGAATATCAGTTTTATTCTCACCAAAGATGCTATCGTGTTTAATGCATAATATTAAGAATTTATATTTAGGAAAGCACTTTCTTAATATTAACCTGAAATAGAGCTTTAAAAAAACTGTTACATTAAGAGACATTAAGATGTTAAGAAACTTGCCTGATCTTCAGTTTCACCATCCATAATATTGTAATTGGAGCCATATGTCACAGTGCTAATTTGTTCATTCAGTAAATATTGATTATGCAGCAGGAAATTTTTTTTGTCTTGTTTAGAGGAATGGTGATGGTAGTAGGCATTGATGAACAGATAGATAAGGGGACCATGAAAGTTACGGATTGTGATATGTTTATGAAATAAAGAAGCATCTAGTGTTGGATGAGGGGTCTAGGAGGTCAGAGAAGACGCCTTTAAAGACGTGATGGAGATCGCAACACTGAAAGATGAGAAGTCACAGAAATTGTATCCAAGATACCGACAGAGAACAAGAGCGCTGTAAGCAGTGCTACCCAGTCATCTCCACATTCTTTGTTGCTGACCTCCATCCAGATTAGGGACTTGCATAGGACTGTAAGTCAATGCAATACTCACTGCACTGAGGAAATAATGCTAAAAATGGAAGTTAGCTGAGTGTAACAGTGTATTAAATCAGTGATGCTCATATAATGCAAAATAATGCACAGACTAGCTACTTGTACATTGTAGTACTGGTAAAACAAAGTTGGGAAAAGTAGACAGTACCCCACACAAGGCTCAAAGACCAGGAGAAAGGGTCTGAGTTTTATATAAATGGCAATGGGAAACTGTTGATGATTCTACGCAGGAAAGTGGAACGATGTGCTGTGGAGAGTAGCAGGTGCTATAATGTATTCCAGAACATTTTGTGAACAATAAAGTGCTGATGAATGTGAGTTTCGTCTCAATAATCTCATCTAATTGGGCTTGCCTAGCCCTTTTGCCAACAGCTTCTTCCTGGACTGGCCCAATTAACATGTCATGAATCTCTTAATTCTGTGTTGTAACATGACTGTTATTGTGGCAGAATGTACACACAGATTTTGAGATTATGCTTCTCCAATACAAAAAAAAAAAAGTATTCCATGCTTGGGAAGTAGATAAATTATGTCTGTATGACTCAGGGTTTCTCACCTCTAACTCTCCATTTGGCCTTCCCATGGTCATATCTGCAGCACTTATGACCTACATGGTTTCCAGTTGTACATGTTTTACAAATGTAACAACTGTAAAATAAAATCAAGTCACTTTCTATCTTCGTTTTTTGGCATGAGTCTTAATGTTTTCAGCAAAAGAGAATTTTAAGTCTGTTTTCTTATCACTCAGGAAATGTTCACTGTTGAAAAAGCTGTGATAGTATTTTATTTACCATAAAAATGATCGTTATTTCCCTTCTTTTCTCCTCCCTTTCTCCTTCCTTCTTTCCTTCATTACCTCCTTCCCTCCTTTGTCCCTCCCTCTCTTCTTTCTTTCCATTCCTCTCTCCCTTCCTCCCTTCATTCTTCTTCCCTTTCTTCTTCCTTCATTCATCTTCCTTTCCTTCCTTCCTCCTTGCTTCTATAATGGATTACAGAGTGTCTGCAGTATGTGTCAAGAACTGTGGTCAGCTCTGAGATCACTACAATGGATGGTACTTACACTCAACGACTGAAAGGGGACACAGGCAAGTAACTAGAACAGTATAACTCAGGTTGATCTCTGCTTTAGTGAGGGAATTCAAATGTATGCTGCAGGGTGAATACTATACATCTCTTTGGAACTGGATTCAGGGGCAACTTTAGGAAGCGAAGTGTGTATGAAGAACAAAACATGATGTTGAAAGTTTGAGGATTGATAGTGCTCTTGGTAGATGCTTTATGCGTGAAAGCTCGTGTGAAAAGTGAATTGCAGTTGTATGTGGCAGTAAATTAGTGAATCTGAGTCTGACTTCGTTTCTCTGAAGTCAAAGGTGGGTATTGCAGAGGAAAGAGGGAAAAGTAAAGAGAAAGCTGTTAATGAAGGGACTTACAAACCATGGCAATGAGTGTGGCCTTTCAAGTGATGAGAAGTTGTTGAGGGGTTTCAGCTAGGAGGTGATGTGATCACGTGTGCCTGATACAGAAGTTATACTGGATCTGGAAGGGGAGTGGGTTAAAGGGGGTAAGATTTGAATCAGGAGATCACGTAATTGGATGTTTCTGGGAGCTATGGTGTAGAATGAAGACAGAGTGATGTGCTTGCAAACTGAAAGATACTGTACTGCAGGCCCCGGTCTCCCAAGGATTAACTCCACAGCTTAGCTTGTTTCTCAGAGCATAACAGGATTGGTAATTTTGGCCTGATACATATAGCCACTGGCTTAACCGCAAGTTCCTGCTTCCTATTGTCAAGTTATCTGCCAAGGGATTGGATAAAACTCAAGGGATTTAGGGTGGCCACTAGAGGATTGGATAAACACTGGGAGGAACTGAAGGGATTTAGGGTGGCCACTACTGGGAGGAGCTAAGCAGAGTATAAAAGAAAGTCTGGAGTTGCAATAAAGATCATTCTGTCATCGACCGGCATTCGGTGTACTGCGTGTTGCCTTGTCTTGTCTCTCTGCGTTGTCTGCGTTGCAACCCTAGTCCCTCCGCTCGGCTCGGATTACGTGGCGACGCGGGCGTTCCCAACATCTGGAGGTTCCCACCGAGATTGAGAAAGAGAGGATACGACGAAGGGTCGTCCCAAGAGTCTGGCCAGCTGATTCAGGTAAGTGGGACGTATTGTAAGTCTCTGCTAAACTGGTAGGAGAGGGAGGTTCATTTTGAAATATAGTCAGGTTTTGGATTTATTTTGAAATAGAGTTAGGTTTTAGACTTATTTTGAAATATAACTAGGTTTTGGATTTATTTTTTAAGTTTTCGATTTATTTTGAAGTATAGTCAGGTTTTAGATTTATTTTGAAGTATAGTTAGGTCTTGGTGTTTAATTTATCCGGTGAAAAGGACGATAAAATGGGTTCTGCCTTCTCCCGGGATAAATTGGCCACCGAGCTTGAAGAACTTCTACGTCAACTGGGGATGCCAGTTAAATTTAAAATGATTAGAAATTTTGTTAAAGCCATTCAATCTAGCAGTCCTTGGTTTATTGTTTCAGGCAACTTCAATATTCCCGATTGGGAACAGGTTAAGGCCAATTTACAATCCTGTTTACAAAAAGACCCAGATAATTTCCCCATTGTTAACTTTTCTTTGTGGCGCTTAGTCCGTGATTCATTATTTACTGATAAAGTGAAAGTTGAGAGACAGTTAAGAGAAGTACAGACTACTTTTGAAGCAATCCAGGGGTGGGAAGTTCTACGGTCCTTGGAAGCCTGGAACGAGGTGGCCTCGAGTGAAACCACCCCGAGTGAGACCTCTTCTTTAGAGGAGAGTGAGGTCTCTTCTTTAGAGGAGAGTGAAGCCTCTTCTTCAGATGAGAACGAGGCCTCTTCCTCGGAAGAGAGTGAGGACAAACGAGATGAGGAGGCTTTCTTAAAGCGGAAAATTAAGGATAAGGAGAAGGTTTTCTTAAAGCGGAAAATTAAGGATAAAGAGAAGGTTTTCTTAAAGCGGGAAATTAGGGACATTAAAAGAAAGTTAAAGAAAGCAGGAATAGGTGCACGTTCCTCTGGCAAATTGTCCAGTTCAAGACCACCACCTTATGCCCCTAATTTTGTGACCCCTACCGCTCCTCCTGAGGAGGATGCCGCGGGCCATTCACCCAATAATTACCCCACACGGCCATGGAATGACGGCCTCACTGATCAGCCGGTGGGTGGGGTTCGATTCTTCCCTGTAATAGAGGTTCCAGTTCGAGGGGGTCCCCCTCGCCGGGAGCATCAGCCCCTTCAATTTAAAGACCTCAAAAATGTAAAGCAGGCTGTTAAAGATTATGGTGCCCAGGCACCCTTTACTCTTGCACTCATAGAATCGTTTTCGAGTTTGAATCTTACTCCTAGTGATTGGATGCAATTGTGCCGCTCTGCTCTCGATGGTGGTGACTTTCTCCTATGGAAAGGGGATTTTCAAGATAGGTGCAGATTTTTTGCTGAGCAGAACGCGGCTGGGGGACACGCAGATCGAAGCCTTGAAATGCTTACTGGCACTGGACCTTTTGAGGGCATCCAACAACAAGTTAATTATGACCTAGGAGTTTATGCACAGATAGCAAATGCAGCCCTTGGAGCCTGGAAGGCCTTGCCTAATGCTAATACAGGAGACCAGCTTTCCAAGGTCTTGCAAGGCCCTACAGAACCTTTTCAAGAATTTGTGGACCGTGTTATGCAGGTTGCTACTAAGATCTTTGGTAATGTGGAGCCAGCAATGCCAGTAATTAAGCATATAGCCTTTGAGAATGCTAATAAATATTGCCAGGATGCTCTCAGGTTCCACAGAGATAAGTCCCTGCATGATTATCTCAAAATCTGCAGACATATTGACTCCACCCATGCCCTTGGGCAAGTGATAGCAGCTGCTGTTCAACACCCTCAGCCCCACCCTAGGGCGCCTCCCAAAACCTGTTTCAGATGTGGACAGCCTGGACATTTTAAAAAACAGTGCCCCAAAATTCTGCGACAAGGAAGATCACCCCCACAATCCTTGCAGGCCCCAGATCTTTGTCCAAGATGCCATAAAGGCTATCATTGGAGCAGTGATTGTAGGTCCAGATATGATGCCCAAGGCAATCCCCTATCGGGAAACGGGGTCAGGGGCCCGCTCCGGGCCCCCCAACCTCAGGTGTACGGAGCCCAGCAGACACCTGTAACTTCCGGAACAGCGCAGACTCCTTCCAGAGTTCCTCTCCCAAGGCGAGGAACACCGACATTTCAACCCTCCTCAGAGCAACACCAGGTAGCGCAGGACTGGACCTCTGTGCCACCTCTGGAGAGGTATTGACCCCGCTCCTGGGACCCCAACGGATAAAAACAGGAGTCAGGGGCCCCTTACCTAAGAATACCTTGGGCCTGATCCTAGGAAGAAGTAGTGCTACTATGCATGGAATCAGAGTACTCCCAGGAGTGATAGATGAGGATACCCCCGCAGAAATAGAAGTTATGGCAGAATCAGCCAAAGGCACTATAATCATTCCACCAGGAGCTAGATTTGCCCAGCTAATCTTGATCCCCAAGGTTCCAACTGACAACCCCATTCTTAAGAGAGATAGACAAGGAGGATTTGGACATTCTGGCCCCTTGGCATGTTGGGTCTCCGACATGCAAACCCGACCCACCTTACAGTTAGAGATAGAAGGGAGAAAATTCACAGGTTTACTTGATACCGGAGCTGACAGTACAGTTATATCCCAGGCACAGTGGCCAAGTTCCTGGCCATTAGAGGCCACCCCAACCGTTCTCCAAGGGATAGGAACTTCTCAGCCACAGAAAAGTGCCAGGTTGTTAAGGTGGAAGGATCAAGAAGGGCATTCAGGAGTTTTCCAGCCGTATGTCTTACCACATATTCCTATCAATCTGTGGGGACGAGATTTGTTGAGTGCCATGAATGTTGTATTGACCTCTCAGCCTGTGCCAAATATGCTTAATAGACAGGGATACTTTCCTGGAAAAGGTTTGGGCAGACATCTTCAAGGTGACCTCCAACCAGTCTGTGACAGGGTTAAAAATTAGAGGCTGCAATTGAATTGGTAAAGGAACAGCTTGAGAGAAATTAAAAGAAGCCCATTGTTTACAGGCCTTTGCCTATATTTTAACATAACTCACAAAACAGGCATCCCATATAATCCTCAGGGTCAAGCCATTGTTGAACGTGCCAACCGCACCCTTAAAGTTTACCTAGAAAAAATAAAGAAGGGGGATGTGGCCGAGCATTGCAGCTCACCCCATTCCCTACTGGCATCTGCCATCTATGTGTTAAATTTTTTAACTGTCACTAATGATGTAGCTCCTGCAGAGCGCCATTGGCTTCGCCCTGCTAATGAGAATAAAGGCCAAGTAAAATGGAAAGATCTGGCCACAAATAAATGGCGAGGACCAGATCCAGTACTAACGTAGGGGCGAGGCTCCGTTTGTGTTTTTCCCCAGGATGAAGAAACACCTAGATGGGTTCCTGAGAGACTTACACGACAAATCTCCTTGGCTCCAACTCAGCATGATCCCACTCCTAATGATGTTCTTGCAGGATAGGAGACCTTGCAGCAGTGGTGCAACTTCCTGGTATCCTGCCCATGGGAAACGCAGATCTCCAGCTGCTCCCCGATTTACCATCATATATGTGTTACCCCTGTGAAATGGCATTTAACTGGCAGCATGGATACTTTAGGAACAAAGCAGAATCTTGGCCATGAGGCTGATGGTCATAGCCATGATTGCAGTACTGTTTAGTCTTCTTTGCCGCCTATGCAGGCAACAAGTCTGGGAGCAGGTCATTATTTGACAAACCATGATGGCTTTGGCTGTGGAAAACCCTAACGCTCAAGTTTGGTGAACTTGGTGTGATGGGCAGCCAGAGACGGGTAAGATCTGGCAGCGCTGATGACCAACCTAAGACAGGGATTCCCCAGGTGGGGCTCCCCATGACGGGTAAGGCGTCAACTGACTGCTAGACAACCTAAGACAGGCGTCCATTAAAAAAACAAAAAAAGGGGGACATGCAGGCCCCGGTCTCCCAAGGATTAACTCCACAGCTTAGCTTGTTTCTCAGAGCATAACAGGATTGGTAATTTTGGCCTGATACATATAGCCACTGGCTTAACCGCAAGTTCCTGCTTCCTATTGTCAAGTTATCTGCCAAGGGATTGGATAAAACTCAAGGGATTTAGGGTGGCCACTAGAGGATTGGATAAACACTGGGAGGAACTGAAGGGATTTAGGGTGGCCACTACTGGGAGGAGCTAAGCAGAGTATAAAAGAAAGTCTGGAGTTGCAATAAAGATCATTCTGTCATCGACCGGCATTCGGTGTACTGCGTGTTGCCTTGTCTTGTCTCTCTGCGTTGTCTGCGTTGCAACCCTAGTCCCTCCGCTCGGCTCGGATTACGTGGCGACGCGGGCGTTCCCAACACTGTACTTCTTTGACAAAAGACCACTGGCATTCTGGGGGCCCTAGGGGTTTGGAATAGCAAAAGCAGAGGCCAGGTCTTGTAATCGGTTACTTACTTTTACAATTAGACCTGTTTTAAGAGTAATCATCACTCATTTTTTCCCTTGCCTGCTTACATATCTCAGATAGCTTGAGTTCTTTTTGGTTTTCAAGTGGGGACTATCTCTTTGTTAGGAATTTTATTACTCTTGTCAGCTGCCTAACATTCTGTTGCTGCATTAAAATATAAACTGCTTTTAAAAAATAATGAAGGAGATATTATGCAGGCAGTTGTCAGAGAAATGATTAAAACTTAGTCCTGGAATTGTGGTTCATCAAATCACATAGATTTTAATCTGCCGCCTGAAGTTTTTTTGTAATGCATGCCCATAATAGACAGAGGGGATTAATTACCGAATGGATATATTTAGCATCATTGTGAACTCAACACAGAATGAGGCACTTGGGAAGCAACAGGGAGATGTGTAATAATGTCTCCGCCTGGAACTTGTCCAGTTTAGAAAAACAAAAACCAACACATCTGCAATCCTCAGGCCAAGGGTAGCGGGGTGGAGAGTTGTGAAGGCCTCAGTGTGTGAATAGTGGGTACTGTTCATGACCTTTTGCTGTGGGCCTAGGAAAGTAGGGGGAGAACACTGGGATGTGGTGGCAAAAAAGTTCACTCATGTGGAGTGTGAGTTAAAGGGCAGGACAAAAGCTTTGAGAAGTAAAGACTCCAGAGCAAAGTTGTGATGGGAATAGTTGCTCAGCTGTCCTCATGAGTGGAAGAGAATGGCCATTCCCAGTTTTTGTCAGGATTCACATTGATCATGCCAAGCAACTCAGTGCATGTGTTTGCTTCCTCCCGTCTGAGGCATCTGGAGGGTTAAATAAGACTGGTTGTGAAAGGGCTTTGTGCATTGTAAGTGACTAAGTGCTGTTGCCACCATTGCTGCCCCTTTGAGGAGTCTTCTGTGCTTTTTTGATCATTAACCGTTTCCAAAACTCGGTGCCCTCCTGTGTGACTGCTGGCTAACTTCCCCCACTTCCCTGCACTGTCTTGCAGAATTCTTGTCCTGCTTTGGTTGACTGCATCCTTTGGTACCTTTTTATCCCTAGTGTCTTACATACATCTGGTTTAATAGAATGCAGTCTGGTTGAACAATCTAACAAAGCAAAAACCGAACTAATTTCAGCATTGAACACAGTGCAGTGACCTGATCTAAATGAATATTTAATCGCTGTTGTGAGTGTGAGGGTATTGCGACCAGCCCTGAGGGTTCTGTTTCCTTCCGAGGTCCCTGCATGACAGGAAACAGCCGCTGGAACTAATGGCTGTCTATGCCAGTCTCTACCTGACTCCCCAGAATAGACTGTTGCTTCTCGTTGTGCTGGAAAGTGCCAGCTTAGCAGCTATTCCATCATGGCTTTCAGCTAATATTTTTAGATGACTAAGATGTTATCAAAAATGGCATTTAGTTGGGTGGCTTCAGTGAGTGGTAACAGGCCTGTAACTTCGGAGCTTAGCTTTGTCTGCTTGAATCCCTTACTTTCTGTAAATCCATCGCAAACATGACTCTGTGCGTTTTGTAATGAGGGGCTATGCTTTTTTCCTCTGTAGATTCCCATGTAATGAAGATGCGCAAAGACATGACTTTTGATTGATAACTGTGTTTAAGGAGCTATTTAAGGAGCGTTGGCTTTCCATGTTCTTGTGCTCAGGATCAGCTTCTGAAACTGCTCTTTCTCAGCAGCTTTATTCTGACAAGGAACATTCTGTTTGCATTTCATTTTTATTTTTAGACATTTGCAAATGAGCCTGCCCTGAAACAGCAATCTGCTCTTTCCAGAGGAGGGCGGAAGAGTGCCAGAGTTTATGTATGCCTTCTACAAATATGTTGCCAGCAAGGAAAGCATGCAGGCCAAGTTTTAGGCCATGAATGTATAGGAATGTGTTTAAAGACAGTCCAAAGCTTACCCTCTGGGAGTTTACAGGGAGTGGATGGTGATTTAATTATCATGATGCTAATGATGCTGAGTAGAGGGGGAATCTTAGGAGGTATGAGAGCTTCAAGAGATAGGACAAGCCATACAATTGACTTATGTGGTAGAGTAACTTATCTAATTTGTGTTTTTAAGAGAAATACTTTGCTCTAGGTTTCTATTGCAGTAGTCTGTGAGAAAGATGATGTTGGCTTGGATTGGAGTTGGCTGTGGAGGTAGAATGAAGTATTTGCACATGCCTTGGCAACTGGGTAAGCATAGTACCCAAAGAGATGTGTGAAAAATGACTTCAAGCCTGCTAACGTTGCTCAGCAAGAGAAAGGGTTAACATTTAAGCCTGCTTCCTAGCCAGTAGGAGGAAGTCACTACCCATTGCTCCCTCCTAGTAAGAATTTCAATTCCTAATTGTCATTGACTATCTACATAGCTTCCTCAAGGGAAAGAGAATATCCCCAAGGAACGCTAAGGGGAAAGCTCAGAAGGAGACTGCTGCCTTGTTTGTTCTCACCTCCAGTTACTCTGTCCCTGTTGTCAAAACAGTTTCCCAACATTTTCCCATCCCTTTTCCATAAGGCCTGGGTGCAGCTTACCCTCTCAGATGTGTGACTTAGTCTTTACTGAATCTTTCTTTTATTGCCTGTTTACATACTGGCAGTTTTCTGATAGTTGGGCTATTCCTTGACCGTAGGATTTGTCATTTTGTATTCAGCACCTAGGAAGTCATGTTTCCTTTCATTGGTAGTCATGCCTGAGTTTTTATTTGGGAACTCCTCACCCTCCACACTGAGCTCAACATAGGATGAAAATCCCTTTTCTACATTCACTGTGGGCATATTGCGTTTTCTCAATTGGACACCGGAACAGAGCTGCAACACATTGATTGGAACTATTGACAACAAGATGTTCTTCTCTTGGGGTTCACTGGGCCGTTTTGGAGCTGCTAATGGCCACTAAATTGGGGGAATCATCGATTATGCAGGTAGCACAGAGGGCAGTTGAGTTGAGGTCTAGGGAAAATTTCCTATTAATATCATTTGAAAGTCTGGGCTGTCTGATCATCATGACTTTAGTTTATCCAGTTGCACAATGCACTGTGTTCCCTTCTCTTTAAGTGAGCTTGAGTTGGTTTTCTACCAGTTACAACTGAGTACTTTTTCAGATGTGGTATTCTAACAAATCAGTATAATAGCCAGACTTAATTACTGATAATGATGATGAATATTTATTTAACTATTACAATTTATAAGGAACCATGGCATGGAATAAATTTCTTTTTTGAGGATTTATTTTTACTTGTAAGGTGTATTTACACAGAGAAGGAGAGACAGAGAGAAAGATCTGCCACCCACTGGTTTGCTCTGCAAATGGCCTCAATGGCTTGAGCTGAGCCAATCTGAAGCCAGGGACTAGGAGCTTCTTCCACATCTTCCACTTAGGTGCCAGGGCCCAAGTGGGCTGTCCTTCATTGTTTTCCCAGCCCATATGCCAGAAGTTAGATGGAAAGTGGAGCAACCCAGTCACAAACGGGTACCCATATGGCATTCTGGCACTTGCAGTTGGAGGATTAGCCAGTTGAGCCAATGTGCCAGTCCCTGAACAAATTTCATTTATTTTTAATCTTCCCTACAGCCATCTGCTGTCATGAACCATGAATTAAAGAGGAGATTCAGAAGGGTAGTCCAGGGTCATATAGCTAAGGTTGAACTTAGTCTGACTCCAGAGCTTACCCTCTACTACCTTCCAAGAACAGATTCTGCTAAAACTGTAACTAAAGGCATTACTTGAGATTTAAAATGTCTTTATAATTATTATTGGAAAGTCAGATATACCAAGAGGAGAGACAGAGAGGAAGATCCACGGTTTCACTCCCCAAGTGGTTGCAACGGCCAGAGCTGAGCTGATCCAAAGCCAGGAGCCAGGAGCCTCTTTTGGGTCTCCTATACTGGTGCAGGGTCCCAAGGCTTTGGGCTGTCCTTGACTGCTTTCCTAAGCCACAAGCAGAGAGCTGGATGGGAAGTGGAGTAGGCAGAACATGAACTGACACCCAAATGGGATCCTGGTGTGTGCAAGGCAAGGACTTTAGCCATGAGGCTATCCCTTCCAGCCCGAGATTCACAGTTTCTGTAATTGTCTACTCTCTTTTGTGCAATAGATAAGAAAAAGGCAGTGATATAAAACCCTCACTCATAAGTTATGTGAGTTTGTATTTAAGGTCTTAATGTGTATAGATTTTATTGTAAAAGATTGCGCAACCCTGTCCATTATAGAAAACCCAATAAAGGCAGAGGTCTCTTTTTCTGGCTGTGTAACTATACAATGAACTATGTTTTTGACATCTCAATTACTTGTTTCGCAGGAATGTCAGCTATACATGTCATAATAGAGCATTCCTGATTCCCGATGCTATGTCAATCCAAACCTCTTGCTGATTTTCCTATTTCATCCAAAAGCCAAAGTCCTCAGTTTTTCAAGATTATGATATAGGTGAACTCACTGATTTCTCTCTCTCTTTCTCTCTCTCTCTCTGTCTCTCTCTGTCTCTCTCTGTCTCTCTCTGTCTCCCTCATCAGCAACTTGCTATCCAACAGCAACATTGGACTTCTTCGCTTCCTGTAATATTGGCAGTTATTTTGTGTAGCAAGTATTGATTTTGAGGGTTCTGCTGCTCCTGATGGCATGTGATTGTTGTCTTCTGTGGCTACCTCCTTCTCAGCTTGAACACTATTCTCCACCAAGCCCTTCCTGGGATGCTGTGTTTGAATCACTTCTGCCTGTCCACAGCCCCTTTCTACCATCTCATTGTTATTCTTTAGTTCTTAATCTCAAACTGAAACTTTTTTGTCTTACCGATTTCTTTGCTTATGTTCTGTGTTTGCCGCCAGTATATAAGCATCTTGAAAGCGAATTCTTTGTCTTCTTAGTTGAACTTTGAATTTCCTTGTATAGTACAGTGCTTGCCATTTTGCAGACCCTGAGTGGGAAAGATCAATACTAATACAAAAAAAAAAAAAAAGAAGAAGAACTGATGAGCACTTGGTAACAAGAAGGGTATGATAAGACAATCAAGTAACTTTCTCACTGACCAGTTATTTACCACTGATTAAAGTACTCTGTCTGGTTTTATTCTTCAAGTCTGTAAAAAAAAAAAAGTGGGAATGATTATAAGAGTATCAACTTAGTGCTCCCCAGCAAAATTAATTAATTCATGACCCATGACTCAGGAGATAGGTAATCAGAACTATGGAAGAGTGGCAAAAATGACAGTGTATGAACCAGAAAAGAACCCATTTTTTTACATTTTCAGAATAATTTCCCCATAGAGCGAGACATCTAAATTTGTTGCACAAATGCACTCAGCTATGGGGAATTTTCTTTAGGCATTGGAAAGAATGTTCCAGAATCTGTGGCTTATGCTAATATCTACCCTTTGGGTTCAGAGTTCACTGTTCATGGTCTTCTCACACAGCATCACTTTATGCCCAACGAAATTAAATTCTTAGGCAGGATAATTGCATGTAAATGCTGCTGGGCTATTAGTCCCAAGGGGCCAATTTTCTAGCCATTTGTTGCCATCTGAAATGTCAAATTTATTACACAGAGGGCATAGAAATACATACAACAGCCTCTTCTAAATAGCATATGAAAAGCTCTAATCAGTACTATGACTGCAAATCGTAACAGCAGTTAAGATCTTGCTTGGCTTAATAAGGTGATCTAAATTAATTACAAGGATTATTCTAAGGAAAATAAGACATCTCCTAGTAGAAATGCTACCTAAATTCATGTTCTTTGTTTCAAAGACCATCTGCCCTTGAAAGGACTAATTATTCCCTATGCTTTCAAAGTTTCAAAGATTTCCAGGGCCTGAGAGAAAAGGCACTGGGAAAAATAGGAGTCTGTCTTTAGATCCTGACTCCACTACTGTGTTAATGTGTGATCCTGGGAGTCACCTACCCAGTGTAATATTGCCTTATTTGTACAGATAAGGTTGTGTTTTACTACTGGTGTTCTTGAGAACTCAAAGGAGGGAATTCATAGTCAGGTCCTTTGAAAGCTGGAAATGCTATAGCAATGTGTAACTGCAATCTGTATAGTGAGCATTTGTCAGTCTTATTGCCCAGTGTGGTTTCTACTGGAACTTTGCATGTTTATGTTAGTGGACAAGTACCTTGAGCTTCCTCTATTTTAGTCTGCATAGTTCAGGTTGTTGGGCTTAAGACTCAGACTTGGTCTATTGGCATGCTTTTCACCTTAGCCTTAGTGACTGGTTCAGAGATAGATGCATGCCTCTGGCCAGGATGATGAGATGAACCCCTGTGTAGCTGGATGTGTATGATGGACAAGGGAACAGCTTTGCCTTTGGGAATATAATCTGTTGGGATATAAACTATGGTACAGAGTAGAGAGCAGGGAGTTGCTGACTTATAGTGATGTCTTTCAATCCTGCCTCCTGGTTTTGATTGCTTCATTGAAAGCCTTATCTACACCAGCCACAATTAAGGGCTTTACAGATTTAGACAAATAAGTCTTGCTCTCATGGAACTCACATTTCAATTATATGAGTCAATACAATCCCAGTTTAAGTCTCATCATTTGTACGCACTCTTGCTCCTGAAAGTTCAAGGTTGTATACAATGGGCAAAAGGAGCAACTTTACGGAGACATTACAAGAATACTTTATATAAAGACTTTATATGTAGTGGATACTAGACATATATCTTTAAAGTAGCTATAAGCCGTTATTTCTCACTCTACACCTTTTACTGCTAAATTTGTTTTTTGAGTTAAAGCTCACAATAGAGGCTTGTAATGCTGGTGCTCTTTGAAGCAAAGATATGGATACTTGGTTGGAACTTCATTAATTGAATTCATCTGACACATACTTTGAGTCTGAGACATATTATGCTATGAAGTATTGATCATGCAGTCTGCTTTCTGGAGAGAGTGGAGCCACAATGATTTTAGGATAGCGGAGGAAGTGGTGGTGGCAGCAGTGTGCAAAACCTTACCTCAAAAGGGTTTTCAGTAGAAAGCACAGCTTTTGACTGTAGATTCATTAGACTGCCTCCGAGAAGAAGGATTTCCTGGTTGTGTAGCTTCAGAAGGTGGTTCTCCGGAGCTGCTGGGGATTATGGAAGCTACCTCGTGTTCATTTCGTGTATTGTTTTCTCCTTGAAAATAGCCAGAGTTCATTCCTCGTGCAATCAAGTCCTAAGTGAAAATACTTTTTCACAGTGGCAGTGGGGGTCTTCTGGGAAGCGAAGCAATCATCCAGGCTGGAGAGGAATGGGTGGGAAATTGCGATTATTGTGAGGTTGATGGTACTACTAAGAGATGTAGGATGGACGTGGCCAAGGGGCCTGGTACTACGTCCTTAGGTGTGCTGATGGTGAGGAAGACTATACTCAAGAGAGATATTGGAAGTGTGATAAAACATGAATTCTTGAGCTAGGATATGAAAAATCTTCAATTAGGATTATTTGTGTTGTGAGGAATACAATCCAGGCATATTCCATGTAAACTGGGTCAAGAAACAACTAGGGGGAATGTTCTGGATTTGTGTCCTTCCTCGGAGTGAGGTGGGTTGCTCTTTCCACTTTTGTTTTTTTTTTTCTTTTGCTACTAGGTGAGTCAGACATTGCTCCAGGAATTCTATATGCCAAGGAAAATAAAACCCTGAAAGAAAAGTGATCACAAATGGGTGATAGACCCTGCTCATCATGGTGTTTCTTGGTGTTTTGTCACTGACCCACACACTGTGAGGCCAGTCTAAGCATACCTCCCGTGACCGCCGGGGCAATACAGTTCACAGAAGGCAATCACTTCTTACCAAGATGTTCTTTGAATTTTTTGAAACCAATAAATAAAACACAATTGATACAGTCTCCCTTCTTTGTATAAATCATTAAGAAATTGTAATTGCTTCCCAGCCCCCAGGAAGCTCTCATCTCTAAGAATAAAGTGTTAGTGTGTGGCTCTCTGGCAATTGTTATTTTTCTGTGAAATTAATTTACTCTAATTAGTTTTAAGCCCATTAACAGAAATAGAAAGCGGAGCAAGAAAAAGGAGATCTGAAAACAATTCTCCCAGCCATTTGAATGATTTTTTCATCTACTTAACAATTTGGCCACTGAAAATCAAACCTTGTTAAAAACCAAACGCAGCATGTATAAATCAGTATATAACTAGTGTGGTTCCTAAAAGGTATATTAGCTCATTCTGTTTTCTGGAGATAATAAACTGTGATTTTTTTTCCTCTCTCCTTGGAAATCTTCAAGTTGAATCCTAAGAGAGCCTCTAAAAAAATAAAGAAAAGATTAATAGTGAGGCTCTTTTCTCTTGTAATACTATTTCATTTTAGTTTTGATGATGTTTACATAATTGGTTAGGGTGGGAAGGGTTGAAGGTTAGGGGAAAGTGGATGAGAACATTGTTTCCACATCTTCCTTTTCTTCTTGCTTTATCCGAGGGAAGGGAGGAGATAAGGGGAGAAACCACACCCAGGCTCCCAACTTCATCAGTACCTGGGGATGGGGATCGACCACCCCATGTCATCCCATGGTTCCTGGTGAGGAGCAGGCTCTGAGGAGTCTACTTGAATGATTTTGATAGTTCTGAAACGCTGTCAGGCCTCTCCACTTCAAGGTTGAGGAAATCCTTCCAAATTCCATTGGCTGACATAATCCAACTTAGAGTCTCCAGTTATCCAGACATTTGCTGTCAGTGCCTGGCTGGGATAGTTGACCAATTCGTTCTGCCCTCCGTCTTCTACTATGGTGCCAAATGTCCTCCGCAGGCCCCAATGCAATGCCATATCTTCCATGTGTATCTGGGTATGCCATCCAATGATCAGTTTAAGCCACTGAAAAGGCCCAGTTCTGATACATGCATTCTGTGGTCGGCAAGCACAGTGGCCTTGTCAGTCAAAGTCCCTCAGACATCATTCCTCACCTGCAACATACTGCCTCAGTCGTCCTTGCTCCTACACATCTCCTTACCCCTTTCCCTGGTCAATCCACAGTCCTTGTGCCAAGCACCAAATTGTACTTGTGGAACTGGCCCCAGCCAGGCTTGGGGCCTGTGGCACCAAATCCCCCCACATATCTTAAAAAATAATGGCTTAAAAAAAAAAACAGAATAGGCAACTATGCTGGCACACAGGTATAGTTAACACAAATTTGACATTAACCAGGACCAGGATGCCCATCAGCTATTGGCTGCTTTTCTCCCAGCTGTGTAACAATTGCCTAGGTACAAGGCAACCCAGGCTTTTGCCTACAGCTGGAGTAGTAGGTATGCAAGAATGATGTATGTGAGAAAATGGTATTTGCTTTGAATAATTCAAGAGATGTTGGGAAAGCTGTTTGGCCTGATAGGAAGGTACTTCTGTCCCGTACTGGGGTGCCTGGTTTCATTTTTCAGCTTTGGCCCCCAGTTCTAGCTTCTTGTCAGTGCAGACCCTAGGAGGCACTGGTGACAGCTGAAGAAATTGGATCTGTTTGGGCCAACCTTGTGGTATAGAGGGTAAATGTGGTATTGGCTTCCTGTATAGGCACCAGTTCAAGTCCCAGTTGGCCAGCAAGTTTTGATCTAGTTCCCGCTTGATGTCCTGGTAAAAGCAATGAAGGTTGGCCTAAGTACTTGGGCCCCTAAACCCATCTGTAAGACCTGGGTGAAGCTACTGGTTCCTGGCTTTGGCTAACCCAGCCATCGCCATATAGCCATCTGGGGAATGAACTAGTGGGTGGAAGAGCTCTTCTTCTCTGTTCTCCTGTTTCTGAAACTCTTCCAGATAAATGAATATTTTTTTAAAGGATAGATGCAAACTGGATTCCTGGCTTCCGGCAGTTGAGGGCATTTAGGGAGTCAGTGGATAGCAGCTCTGTCTATGTACTGCTGCGTGAACCTAGTAGGAAATAAATGATTGTACCTAGAATTTAGGGCCATTGGATTTAGACAGCACACCTGCTTTAAGGGGATAAATATCACTTGGCTCACGCTAGTCCCTGCTTGTAAGAATAAGTGCCAGATTGCTACATTATCTAATTCCTAAAGAGAAACCAGAAATCAGAGATGTTCTATGAAATCACCTTATTGTTAAATACTCCTTACTCATTCTCTTGCAACACCGAGAGAAACAACCCAGGAGGGTCTACAGAGCAGTCCAGGTGAGAGTCAAGGAGCTAGCCTGAGTTATCATGGAGTGATGCAGAGAGGGGAGGTAGAACTAAAGGTGGAACCCTGGGGCTGTATTGTTTGTGTCATTATCATTTTGCCAGTACATTGCTGGAAGCTTGGGCAGCCTAAATTATGGCAGCTACCCTTTGATACACTGCTGCTTTTAGGGTATAGATGAGAAGAATCAAGAATGGGAGAGACCAGGAAGAAATAGATAAAGGGATGAAATGAGAAGCATCTTTTTCAATTAGGTGTAAGTATTATAGAGGAGGCTGAGGGTTTACAAGGGGTTGGAAAATGTTCTGTAAAATCCATATCCAAGCCATCAGCTGTCCTTCAACCATGTGTGTGTGTGTGTGTGTTTCAGAGAGGCAAATGCAGAAATCATGAGTGTGAAATTAGTGATTTCACACTAATGATGACTAACAGGCCAGGTTAGGATGGTTTGTTTTATTTTTTTCAAACCTTTTCCCTGGGTCTGGTATGGTGGTATAGGGAGTAAAGCGGTCCTCTGTGATAGTGTGTCCTGTTTCTTGGCACTGGTTCCTGACCCAGTTGCTCTGCTTCTGATCTAGCTCCCTGGTACTGGCCTGGGAAAAGCAGAGGAAAGTGACACAGGAGTTGAGTCCTGGTGCCTCTGTGGAGACTCAGGTGAAAATCTTGGCTTCTGGCCTCACTGGCCTTACAGTCATCAAGAAAGTGAGCCAGGAGGTAGAAAGACTCTCTGTCTCCCTCTCTCTCTGGAACTCTGACTTCCAAAATAAGTAAATAAATTTGCAGTTAGAGGCAATCTTTTGTCCTGGAACTGCAGCATCCTATCTTGGATTGGCTTCTTAAGATTGTCCCCAGAGTGTGAAATGGGGTGAACAAGACATGAGAGTCTCAGGATAGCTGAGGACTGGAACAAAAGGGAGGATTTGTCAGGTCTGTTGTAACTGGGCGTTGGGGATGCAGCAGATGTCATATAGTTTTGTCTGACCATAAATGTTGTAATTGCCTCCTGGTTTCTGGTCTGTCTCTGTGCCATTTTCTCCTTCAAAATCTCTGGCAAGAACAGTGGAGATTTACTTCTTGGAAGGTAAATCAAGCAGTGTTTTTGTCTTGAGTCGTTATCAGTCAGTTTGTTTACATTAGTTTGTTTTTGGTTACTGATAGCATCAATTGGAGAAACACATTGGATCTCCTTGTTCTGATTGTTGAAGGAGCTGCTTCTGGACCCTCATGAGAAGAAATAACGTATTTTTGCATGTTCCCTTCTGCAAGGGACAGTATGAGAGGCGAACAATGTTCCAGTAAGCAGGGTGACTTGTCCAATTGTTTCACCATGGATGCAGGTGGCTGTTGGGAAAGAAGGCATTTTTCTAGATAAGATGCTCTTTGTTCCCTAAGGAAATGGAAACTGCCTCTCCTCTCTTTTGACCAGGTTTCAGTACACTTAGGTGAAATTGTTGGATCATTTTTTTTCTTACAGGTGATACAGTCTTTAGATGATTTGGTTTTCTGTTTGAAAATAGTGGGAGCACACACCTTAAAGGGAGGAAGGCTCCTAAGGGGATTTCAGTGGGCATCTGTGCTCCCGGAGCACTCGAGGACTGTCAGCTGCGAGTGCAGTGAAGTAGCTGGGGTACTCAGGGTTTCCATATGAATCCTTGTATGATCTAAAGTGAGGTCCTTCCTGGAAAATACTATCCACTACGCCCACTCCAGTCATAGTGGATAAAGCACTGATGCATTTAATTGTTTTCCAGATGTGGTTGAAA
Organism: Ochotona princeps; assembly: GCF_030435755.1. Classification (NCBI taxonomy): domain Eukaryota; kingdom Metazoa; phylum Chordata; class Mammalia; order Lagomorpha; family Ochotonidae; genus Ochotona; species Ochotona princeps. The sequence goes on from NC_080850.1 coordinate 26,918,696, forward strand.
GCTCGATTTTCCAATTCGTTGAGGATTAGTGGAAGTCTTTCTATTCCATTTCCTGTTTTAAAGGTTTCCTTGTTTTTCCCTTCAGTAATAAAGAAACCAAGCATTGGAGCAAGTGTAAGATTATTCCTTTGGATTAATGCTAGTAGCAAAGGTCCTAGAAGGCCCTCCAGACCTTAGCAAGGGCTGCTTTCTCCCTGCAGCTCCTGAGGTGTCTAAATCAGGATAGAACATTTATTAGTGGCTGATGTTTGGTCAAAAAATAAGTCACAGTTAAATTTATTAAGGACAATAGGAATTTGCTACAAATGATTTGGGGCTCTGTCGTACGGGTATGAAGTTGGGTGAGGCACATTGGTTGCATGCTGTCAGGAAGCTGATAGTAGGATAGAAGAGTAGACATGGAAACAGGGAATTATCATATTATGTGGTAAATGATAAGACACAACATAATAGGAGAGGGTCGTAACTTAACCTTGAGGTATCCAGAGGGATCTTGCATAAGCTGACTCCTGATGTAAGTCTTGAAGGAGGAGGGAAAAGCAACCAGAAAAGTTATGAAGAAAGAGGTGGCACAAAGGACCAGTTGTACTGAGCATTAATTAAGTGCTTCCCTGGTAGCAGAAGATGGTCAAGTTCTTGGACACCTGCTACCTGTGGGAGACCTAGATGAAGTTCTAGGCTCCTGGTGTTATCCTGGACCAGACCTTGCTGTTGTGATCATCTGGTGAATGGACCTGTAATCTCCTCTTCTCTTCATTCTCTATCATTTGGCCTTTAATACATACATACATACATACACATGTACACATACACACACACTAAGCCTTAAAAGAAGTTAAGTGCTTTCCCTTTGCTAACCTTGGGGCTTGTCCCCATTCAGAAATTCTCCCCCAAATCATGCAAGTTAGATATCACTAAGTCTGTTTTAAGATTAAAAAATTGAAAGCATGTACCATTGAATTTACTTTCTCAGGTTAATGTCATCACTGCATGGAAGAGATCTGGTAGCAAAATTCAATTACTCATCCATTGTTGCACATTGTCATACAGAGCAAACATTGGTGTGATTATTTCCATCAAACAGAACAATCTGATAACCTCATGTAAATATGAAACACATATGCATCTGTTTGGCAGAGAGTGAGGGGACACACAGAAAGTTGATAGCTCCAGCACAGGAAATTAGAAATCTGAAATCCAAAACTGAGCACTGCAATGATGTCACAGGTGTAAAATCACTGTATTTCAATCACAAAGTTATTACAGGTATCTCATAAAATGAGCTTCTGGCTATGAGCATCATGTATATAGTAAACACAGCAAATGTTAAGACTTGGGACCCTTCCCTAAGAATTTTATAATGTACATGCTGTTAATCAGAAGGTCTGAGAAAAAATCACTGAAATATGAAACACTTCTGGTATCAAGAATTTCAGATAAAGAAAATCAAACTTGTATTGAAAATAGTTGGTTATCAGTAAGCTTGGTGATGCCTTGAGTATGACATGTTAGGGTGGCCTCATCGGTGGAATCTCATGGGTAAGGAGCTGTCCTTGGAAACCACATCAAGACAGATACATCAACGAGAACCATTTCATGGGGAGGGACTCTTCTGTGGGGGCTTCTGTGCTGGGGTCCATGGATGGAGCTACTTCCCTGGGGTCACCAAGGTGGGAGCCTCATGGATTGGGACCTGAACTGTTGCAGCAAAGTAGGATGTGACCCATGCTGGAAGCCACGTGTATGGGGGTGTCTAGGGGATTACTTGGATCGTAACCCATGAGATGGGGAGCTGAATAGATGTGGCTTCCCAAGTTGGACGTATGTGGAGGACGCTGGGAGTGAGAGAGCATGAATGCAGGTGTGGATGGGATTACATCACTGTTATTTTTTTAATTATTTATTTACATATTTTTATTGGAAAGTCAGATATACAGAGAGGAGAGACAGAGGGGAAGATCTTCCATCCACTGATTCACTCCCCAAGTGACTACAATGGCCAGAGCTGGGCTGATCCAAAGCCAGGAGTCAGGAACTTCTTCTGGGTCTCCCACATGGGGTACAGGGTCCCAAGGCTTTGGGCCATCCTCGACTGCTTTCCCAGGTCACAAGCAGGGAGCTCAATGGGAAGCAGAATGGCCAGGATTAGAACTGGTGCCCACGTGCGATCCTGGTGTGTGCAAGGTGAGGACTTTAGCCACTAGGCTACCACGCCGGGCCCATACGTCAGTGTTGTTAAAGAGAAAATGAAATGGATTGAATATAGTTCAGATGTCAAAAGAAAAAAATCATGATTATTAAAAATCATCCACAAATTACACAGAAAAAAGGCTGAAATGACAAATAACATAATGAAAATAGAACAATTTAGTACAGTGTTTAAAGTATGTCCAAATATATGATCTGTTTTGTTGTTTTTTCTCTCAGATCAGTATGACCCTACTCTTAACCATTTATCACTTCAGTCCAGTTGGATGGGTCCTCCCTTCTGTTCTCAGCACATCACGTTTGCTCTTACCTGCATGCTCTTACATGCAGTCCTCCCTTATCTAGAATGTTCTTCAGATCTTCTCTTTTTCTTTGCTTCACAACTGGACTCCAGTGTCACTTCTCCGAGGAGGTTTCCTCTGTTTTCCCAGTGCAATGTCTCTGCTCTTTATCAAGGACTCTGTCTTTCAGTCTTTAAAATGTGACTTTTTTTTGGTAAGAATATGTATACTGTCTACCTCTCTCCACTGAGCTGTAAGCTCAAAGGGTAAAGGTTTTGTCTGATTTGCTGCTGTGTTCCCAGCTGCCAGAAGAGTACTTAGCCAACATATTTGTGAAGAAGGTGTGTCTGGTTGTTAAAATACCTAGTAGAATAGGCATGTGCTTTTAATCATTTTGTGGAAAATAAAATAGGACATGTTCAAAGTCAAAGTGAGAGGCAAGAATTGAATCAGCATCTCCTCTCCCACTGCATGCCTTCCCAGCTATCTTAGACAAGTATGTTCTGTTTTCCTGCTTTCCTTTTTTTTTCCTGACTCACATGTGGCAACAAATTTCTCTGAGGTTCAAAACTTTCTGCAAACTCTTCCATTCCCTCCTCTCCCAGTATACCCACCTGGTTTATCTCTCTTTGGGAGCCAGGGAGGTTTCTTTTTCAAAGATTGAAATGTTAGGTTGACTAGGAGGCAGTGGGTTGGAGGGTGGGCTATAAACCTGAAGCTTCATCCTGGGTGTGTCTCCTCCCTTGCTTGGGGAGTGACCTTGACTCTTGTGTTATCTCCGGGCATGTTAATTGAAGGGAATAAACTTAGTCATCTATGAGCCAATGACTCCTAGGTGACTGTTTCGTATGAGGTGGGTAATGATGTGCAAGGGAAAAGGAGAGGGGAATAGAAGAGGGAGGGAGGAAAGGAGAGACAGGGAAAGGGGAAGAGGGCAAAAGAGGCAGAAAGAAAAAGAGAAGGATAGAGAGAAAAGGTGAAGAGAGAAGGAGACAGAGGGAGATGGAGGAGAGGCAGAGAGTGAAGGTGAGAGTGAGGCAGAGGGAGGTAGAAGAGGGGAGGGAAGAGAAGGAACATGACCGCCCATGCAGAAGTAAGGGAGTTCCAACAGGAAGGTGTCCAATACCAGTGGTACAGTTTTCTAGCTCTGTAGAGCCTACATGTAAAGTACTTAGGATACCTGGAGTTGATTTTGTTGTAGCAGCTGTGATGTCTGATGCATATTCATGGATTAAAAGATGGAGTGAATGGAAAAATTTGCTCATACAGTTTATCTTTATTATTTGGAAGAAACAGAAACTACTTTTAACTGAACTGCATAGAGAGGAGTTTGGGGGTGATTTTCAGGGGACTTGCAGTGTCTGATGACTCTGAAGGATCAAGCACAAGGCTGAGGGAGGACAGGTGGGGAAGCAAGTCTTTGGACAGAGGGAGCATGGCAATGGTTCTGTCATGGAGCAAACAGGCATGATCATGTGTGTGGTCATGGCCACTTGTTAGCACACATTCCAATCCATGCCTCGCCTCTGATGCAGGTAGGCCAGCAACAAAAATATCAACTGTTGTAGAGACTTGAATCAGGGAATTAGACAAACAGAAGTTGGGGAAATGGACACTAAGGTGACGTGATTAGTACTTGCAATAAGAAGGTATCATGCCTAGGACTGGAAGGCAAAGCCACAGAGTTGTGTTCTGGACTTTTGGATGGGGCGGCACTGGCCAGCCTGTACTGGTTTCTCGGGAGTTGGAGGAACATCAGTGCACCTCTGGGGCTGTGGAAATGAGCTGCAATGGGCCTGGCTGCTGTGGAATCAGCTGGCGTTCCAGAGGTGAAGGATGCTTGCTGCGTGGTACTGAAAGGAAAAGCAACAACATGGAAGGCACACATTGCTTCTTTTTTGCTGTTTTCCCGTTTTTCCATCAGCAGAACTGATCATGAAGCCACCTGGCTTCATGTTAGAGTAATGAGGTCTTCAGGGGCTCAGGTACAACCTTCCAAATTGCTAAATGAGAGGGAGTTTGGAGCTAAGAAACAGTGGCTTAGTAAGCCACACAGCAGCTCATAGGCTCACCTTCTGGCAGGGATAGTAAGGTCCAGATCTTTTTCTTCTGTTGTTGAAAATGGTCAATTGGAATTGTTTTGTCAATACTGTATGTTGTAGGAGAGAAATAATTCTCAGTGAGGAAGTACAGGTGACATAAGAGAATGGGTAATGGGAAAGCAAAATGCCGAATCTAGTTTGTGTCCTCATGAGAAACGTTGTGGTGGGGTGCTGAAAGTAGCTATTGTTTTCCGTTCTAACTACATAGAGTTGACCCTTCTTGATCGTTGATAACATTAAAGCTGGTTATCAATACTAGACTATAAATTGCAGACACACTGTTTAGATGAGAATTATAAATCCCCTACTTTCAAATAAAAAATAAAAAAAAATTTTAAATTGGACTTGTTTTCTTCCATAGTTTGCAGTTTTATATAGGGTACCTGCAACCTACTTAACTTGTTAGGGAAACAAAATAGTTGTTTAAGTGGGTTTTCATGCTGTGAGTTCTAAATGTAAAATTTTGTACAGTTTGGTGGTATTTTGCAAATCTTATCCCTCCAAGATTATTATTCTTGGAAGGAGAAAGAAAAACAACTTGTAACAGGGTCCCCTGTTCCCCTCATCCCCACCCCATAACTAACTATATTTTTTTGCCTGAATATTCAATAAACCTGAATTTGGAGGAATAGGAAGCATGGTAGTTAATTTCCCAGTAGCTTTTAATTTCTTGGAATTAGGAAGATTGACTTTCTTTCTTACCAAATAAAAAGATACATGCTTAAATCAATCAATCAATCTCTCTCTCTCTCTCTCTCTCTCTCGCTCTCGCTCTCGCTCTCTCTCTGCTTATTTTCAACTGAAAATAAACGAATCCCTAAGGGGCAACGAGAAGTGATCAGAGCTGGTTTTCCATGCTTTCTCTCTGAAGCTTAAATTTCAGGCAGTGTCACAGAATGATGCTTCCTGCATCAAAATGGATTCCTGTGTGAATGTGTGAAGCAGAACTCCCTGGTAACTCCCATCAGCCATGTACATGAAAGAAATAAATCTTTGTTATAACAAGCCACAGATACTTGTCATATAAATGTACTCAAACTTCTGTGAGAAATTCAGAAATATTCTATGCCACAGAGTCTTAGTGTCTCAGCGAGTTGAGGTGAGACCTGATTCCTTACTGTATTTAACTTTGTTGAGGGTGGCACATTTGAAATAGGATGGGTAAGATTTGGAAATGCAAAGTTAGGTTGTAATAGTTAACCACCCTAAGCCTTAGTGGTTGAAAGCAAGTACCATCTGCCTTTTCTCATGAGACTAGGTGCAACCTGCGTAGTTCTCTTCTAGACTGGATTCAGGCAGTGCAGGTTCTCCTGTGTCTGTGGTCAGCTGCTAGGCTGGCTGGAGGCTGGTTGGTTTTTGTTGAACTCACTTGTCAGGATGTTGGCTGGCTGCTAAGTGATATGCCTTAGCTCTTTCTCATGGCCTGTCATCCTGCTGGCAACCTAGCCTATGTGGTGGTAGTAAGTGCTTAAGAGAATGGAAGTGTAGAAGGCCTCTTTAGCTTAGGTTCAAAACTAGCACAGTGTCATTTTTATGACAATCTATTATGCGAAGAAAGACTTAACACAAGCCTAGATTACAGCTGAGGAAATAATATCCACATCTTGAGCTTATATTTATAGCACATGATAAATGTATGAATAATGGACTAGATTGCCTATATAATAGTATTTTGAGCCCTGTCTTTGGACCTCCTTACTTTTCTTATACATTTTCCCTAGATAAAATCATCCTGTACTCTCAAATGTATAGATTTATTTCAGGTCTACCCACTGAATTTTCTTCCATGAAACCAAGAGCCTACTGTGTATTCCACCAACTCTTCAACAGAGCGTACATGCCCAACATATGCAGATCTGGACTCCTGCCTGATACTCTCCCCCAGGTATTCTCCCAGTTTTAATTTCAGCAGGTGGTAGCTCTGTGGTTCCCTTTGTTCATGCCACGACCCTTGGATTCATATTGTCTGCCTTTCTCTCAAACTACATGTCCAGACCATCCCCCAATCTTGTCACTCATTCCTTTTATACATGCTTAGACTACAATTACTTCTCACTAATTCTGCCGTAGTCATTGGGCTCAAGTAATCATAATCTCTTGTCTTGATTATTGCAATAGTCTTATATCCCCATGTTTTTGCTCCGTCTCCAGAGTGGCTTTATTAATAGGGGAATCATGTTATGTTGGTCTCCTGCTTAAGAACCCTCCCCACGCTTAAGAAGTTCTCATCTTACATAAAGTAAAATCACAAGATTTTACTAGTTCTTAAAAAGCCCTCCCCAAACTAATCTCCTATTCTCACTGGCCCTGCTTTCCAACTTCTTTCCTACCCTTGAGATCCTGTATGACCACTTCAAGCACACTGGCCTCCGTGTACTCTTAGCATATACTGACTTTGATCCACCAGGAGGGTGACCCTTCTTCCCGACAGCGGCATGTCCCACTCCCTTCTTTCTAACAAGTCTCTGTCAGAAAGGCATCTTCCTCTCAATTCGTGCTTGCTAGACATTTGAGTTTAAACAGCATCCCCAAGCATTTTCCCTTCCTAACCCCCATATTTTTCTCCACAGTTATTCCAACCTTTGACATATCCTGTATTTGTTTTTCATGGTGTGATTCTTTTCACTAGAACATAGATTATTTTCAGCCAGGCAGTTTTTTTTTGTTTGTTTGTTTGGTTTTGCTTTGTTAATGGACTGTATATCCAGAGCCTAGGAAAGCTTAGAAATGTTTCCTAAATCAATAAGTAGTGCTTACAATTCTTACCATGGGTGAAATATTGGTTGAGATAATCTCAAAGGTCTTTGCAACTCAAATAGTCTATGATGCTCAAGGGAGCAAAACAACTGTCTGTGAGTCCTACTTGAGATTCACCAACACCTAGTGTCACTGTTGTTCCATTCCAATGTTTTCTCTCTGCTAGTACCCAAATAGGATGATTTTTTTAATATTCCTTTTCTCCGAAGGAACAATTTTTCCTAAGATCTAAACTTAACAGTTGTAACCTATTTATGTCATCTTGTAGCAGCACCGTTAACTATTCCCTCTTAGCATTTATCACAATAAAAGTTTTTTATAGGTTGTTGGAATTATTTTCATAACTTTTTTCTCTCATAAGTTAGGACTGTGGGGTCAGGAAACCATAGTGGTTCTGTTCAATAGTCCACTATTGAGTCATGTGCAGTCTAGGCATTGAGTCCATGATTGAATGGATGAATCTGTCTTATCCAGGTTGTATTGTCTCTGATCACCTATTCTGCATGTCACATGACCTGATTCTAAACGGGATCTTCAGAAATGAGTACTATCGTTGAAGTTCCCTTTTAGATCTTAGAGGAATTATTAAGGCTGGAGTACAGGGTAAGGAAGGAAAATCTTCAGTCGAATTAATACAGTGACTATGCTGTAGGGTTGAACACTCACACGGTCAGCATGCAGGGTCAGTGTTCACAGGCAAACCTCTGGTTGCACTTGATGTCTATCCCTCAGGATGTTTTGGGAATTGTCTAAAACTAGAACTCAGGGACTTTTCTTGCAGGATGAGATTACACAGCAGTTGCACTCTTGGCAAATTCTTACTGGGAAGCAGTGTCATCTTAACACCTTAAGGACAATTACATTTACTTAATAAAAACAGAATGGTGTTTGTAATGTAGCTTGTGAAAGTCCACAGGGCACATCTAAATTGATCTTATGGTGGGTCAGATCTGTTCCATACCCACTCCAGTTATGACGTGTAGGCAAATGAAGTCAGTTTCTTAGTGATTTGGGTCAGCAAAAACTCTGGCAGTGGATAAATGGCTTGTCTTTGGGAGTATCCAGGTATGAGATCCTGTAAGACCACCTCAGTCAGCTCCTGAAGCCCTGGGTAGGGAGAAACTCCCACCACTGTGTTCTTCTGTTTCCAGTCTTTTCTTTATGGAAAAAAAAATATTCTTTGCTATTTGAGATGGTATCGTGGACTGGAGCTCTAGAGTCATCAGAGCTAAGTTCACATCCTGCTGTTGTGACTTGCCAGCTATATGATCTGCTTTCACCTCTCTGAGATTTTGTTTCTCCACTTGCAAAATGGTAATCACAACAGTAGTGCAGGTGGCACGTGATTATGCAATAATTGAATAATTCATGGTAGTTCTGTGTTATTGTGAGTAGTGCTGCAGTGAACATGGGAGTACAGATGTCTCTTTGAAAGACAGGTTTCATTTTCTTGGGGTACAGACCCCAGTAGTAGATTGTTGGTAAAGATTTTTGAGGAACCTTCATACTATGTTCAACAATGACGGAACTGCCATACATACCCACACATAGGGTGCAGCACTTGCTATGCTTTGTCTCTTGGTAATAACCAGTGTACCTGGGATGTGGTGATAGCCGTTGGTGGTTGTGACTTGCATTTCCCTGATAACCAGTGGGCCTGAATGTTTTATCTTCCGTTGAGAAATGTGTTTAGATCTACTGCCCATTTTAAGACTGGATTATCAGCTTTTTGCTATTGAAATATTTGAGTTTTCTGTATGTTCCATTAACCTCTTGTCACATATGTGATTTTCACTTAATCACTTATTTCTCCCTTTATTTTGTTGTACAGAAGCTCTTCAACTTGTTAAAATCTAATTTCTCTGTTTTAGCCTTTTCTGTGCTTCTGTGAACTATAAGGTAAAAATAAATTAAAGATGTAAACGTCACACCTGAAACTATGAAACTACTAAAAGAAAACATAGGAGAACTATTTCAGCACATTGAACTGAACAAGCATTTTTATTTTATTGTACCACAATAGAATATTTTTTCAGCCATTAAAGGTTGAATTCTTGTTATTCACAGCAATGTGGATGGAACTGGATGTCATTATGTGAAGTGAAATATCTCATAAAGATACTGCATGTTCTTTCTCTTATATGGAATCTAAAGTGTTGTCTTTTAGAAGTTGAGAGTGTGATGGTGGTTACTAGAGGCTGAGAAAAGTAGGGGAAGGAAAGGATGGGACAATGTTATCTAACAGGTACTAGGTAATAGTTGTGTAAGAGTAAGACATTCTTATCCTCTATGTACAGTAGAAGAACCACAGATAATGATGATGTACTTACATTTTTCCAAATAACTAAGAAAAAGTTGGACGAAGTGATTTTGAATATTTTAACTGCAGAGAGATGCTGAATGGGGAACACTGATGCTTGTTGCAGAATGTATCTATGCATGGAAATATCACATGATACTCTACAAATATGTATAATTTTTATATCCATGAAAAAAAAATTAAAAAGAAATTGTAGCAGGAATGGTACCTGTTACAGATCTTGGCTGCTTCATTCCTGATATAGCTGCCTGCTAATGGTCTTGGAAAGCAGGGGAAGATGGCCAAAATGCTTTTGCCGCTGCCATACAAGTGGGCAAAACTACTGGATCCTGGATGCTGCTTCAGCCTCCCCCACTCCCAGCTGTGTGGGCCACCTACAGAATAAAGCTGCAGAGGGCAGTGTTCTTTCTTTTTCTCTCTTAGCCCTTCATCTCTTTTCCTACCTTTCTGCATAACTCCTCCAAGTAAATACTTTATTTAAAGTGAAAGTGCATCTGTTCTGTGGATTGTTGTTGTTATTTGGAATTTTACCCTGTATTCTGCTTGAGGAAACAAATGTGCATCCCAGGTCCTTCTCACGGTTGGACCATCCTGGGAGATTTCCCCCAGAAGTCGGATTCCTATGTTGACTGCACGGTGTTTGCCATTTAAGATGTAGCTGAAAGTCAGTTTGATTCCAAGAATTCTTTTCCATTGCACCCTGTTCCCCTTTTCTCACCAAAATGAAAATTTAATGTCTAAAGGAAATGTCAGTTATTTCTGTATTGATCTTAAGGGACAACCTATCTCTGCTTTCGGAAGTGTGGATGCCTGAGCTGGTCATCACTGAGAAACAGCGAAAGCAGCAACAGCCCTGCAGGCAAACCGCAGGCTGGCTTTGAAGATGGCGTTTCTTTCTCTCCTATCTTCTGCCAGCTCTGTTCCATCTAATGCAATCCCCGTCCTTTCCCACTGGGATGTTTGGAGAAAATAACCACCACATTTGGCTTAGACAGGGAAGGAAGAGTGAGTGCGACTTGAGCTGGGCTCCCACATGCCTTGTGTTTCGTTTTCTGATTTCTCATAGAAACCCAAACAGGAATTAAAAGTCAGGGTTATTATTTTTTTTTTTCGACATTGGCTGCAGTGATGTGAAATGAAACTGTACCCCTACTCACAAGACTGACTTAGCAGGGTGTTCACATACATTCTTGCCTTCATTAATTCATTTTTGAGTATCTGCTATCTACCAGTGACTCTTCAAGATACTTGGGAATACTGTAAAAAGGCAGTTGTGTCTGTATGTTTAGAAAAGCACAGGGCCTGGTGTGAAAGCCTAGTGGCTTAAATACTCACCTTGCACACTCTGGGATCCCATATGGGCACTGGCTCGTGTTTTAGCAGCTCCATATCCCATCCAGCTTCCTACTTGTGGCCTGGGAAAGTAGTAGAGGATGGCCAAGCCTTGGAGCCCTGTACCCCATGTAGGAGACCCAGAAGAAGCTCCTGGCTCCTGGCTTTGGATCAGCTTAGGTCTGGCTGTTGCAGCCACTTGGGGAGTGGACCAGTGGGTGGAAGATCTTTCTCTCTGCCTCTTTCTTCTCTCTGTAAATCTGACTTTCCATGAAAATAAATACTTCTTAAAAGAAAAAAAGTCAAAGATAAATTTTCCACCTGCACAAAGTAGGAAATAATAGGTTGATTTTGTAAAAAGAGTAACTGAAATTTCTGATGCGTTCTTTTGCAGAGAAATGCTGGGCAAAGGGACAGATTTTTTTCATTGTGCCTTAAGGTAACTTCTGGTATGGTGACATATAACAACTTGGCTTAGGCCACAACAAAAGCAACTGATCAGACAAAAGGCAACATTGCATAGGAAGTATTAAAAAAATGTGTTCTCACAAGTACTTCCCTTGCATGTAGCCAGATGCTTTGAGTGTTAGAATATTCTGTATTTTACAGTCAATTCCTCGGATCCTGTTCTTTCTCACTCTCCTGTCCAGCTGGGAAGGAGATGATCTATCATCAGCATTTCAAGAGGGTTCCCACTTGCTAAGAAGGGCCAGTTACTAGGGGCTGGCACAATGGCCCAACTGGCTAATGCTCTATATTGTAGTGCCAGCATCCCATAGAGGCCCTTGTTCATGTCCCAGCTGTTCTACTTCCCATCCAGCACCTTGCTTATGACCTGGGAAAGAAGTGGAGGATGGAACCAGGCACCCATGTGGTGACCCAGAAGAAGCTCTTGGCTCTTGGCTTTGGATCAGCTCATTTCCAAGCATTGAGGTGATCTGGAGAGAGAACCAGTTGAGGGAAAATCTTTATCTCTGTCTCTCCTCTCTCTATAGATCTGCCTTTTCAATAAAAATGAAAATTTTTTTAAAAAATAAAGTTCAGATACTGCAATAGTAAATAAAAAATAAGAAGCGCTCAGTACTTCTTGAAAAGGGATATTTTCTTTTCCCTTAGAATATTTTCTTTTACAATTTATGATTTACTCACAATAGCGCCGCCCCCCCCTAAAAAAAACCAGAATCAAACTAATTGCCCGCCAGTTGATGTGTGGGTAAAGAAAACACAATGAAATGTTCTTTAGCCATAGAGAGCATGAAATATTTTCATTTGCATCAAAATGGGTTTAACTGGACATCATTCTGTTAAGCAAAATAAACCAGACACAGAAAGACAAATACTTGGTGACCTCTCTCAAAGGTACAATCCTAGAAAGTTGAACTTGTAGAAGTTGAGGGTAGAATGGTGATTATTTGAGGTGGTGGTTGTGGGGAGTATGGTTGAAGACGTGTTGGTTAGGGGTAGAAAATTTAAGTTAGCTATGAAGAATAAATTTAAGAAATCTGTAGTTGAATATGGGGACTACAAGTGTTACTGAAAATTGCTTACAGAGTAGATATTAAGGGTTCTCAGGACCAAAAAAAGTGCAATATGGGAGAAAATGAATGTTGTTAATGCCTCTATTTAGTCATGCTGCAAGGTATACATATTTCAAACCATCATATTGTGCATAGTAAATACATACCATTTTGTCAATGAAAAGACAAAGTAAAAATTATAATTATGAATTTTTTTGGTTTTGGTGGTATAAATGTTTTACAAATCTCTTGCTAGTTTTACAACCTATGAATGCCTTTCTCAGGAATATAAAAACTATCCCTTTGAAATATAGACTTTAGATGAGTATTAGAGATAACACCCTGATTTTTTGGTTTCGCTGGGACATCAAAGCCTAAGTTCAGCTGGCACTATGGACCATATTACACAACTACTACCTGTCATAAGGATATGAAGTTTATCTTTTCTTTGTCTTAGGCTATAAAGCTAATATAGGTGGTCCTCTCAATTGCCAGGTTAATTTACGATGGATTGTATGTGACAAATGGTGCTGTCAAGTCCTCTGTCTTGTAGATGAAGACTGACATATGCTTAGATTTCTAAAAGAGTAAGAATTGTGCCTTTGCAATCTTCTAGTGGAGTTTTGGAACTACTCGGAAATTCTGTTTTTAGACTCCTATTATTGTGGAGAGATTTCTTGTTGGGTTTTCTTTCTAATTATGTTTCCTAACAGTAGTGATGATAACCTCTTCATTGGGTCTTTCCTGGATTCAAAGCCCAGAATGCTAACCATTACACCATGGGACCAAAGATCATTGGGTCTTTCCTAATCAGATTATAATCACACCTTTTTACTAGACAGCTTTTGAGTTTCTGAAAGTTTGACATGAAGTGGTTCATGAAGGTTCTGTTTGTTGTTTTGGCTATGGAACCCTTTCTTCCAATGGGATGTGGCACAGAGCCAGTGTGTAAGACCACAAAGAGAGGAGCAGCCTTGCTGAGTGGGCGCAGTGGGCACTCCAAGCTAGAGTCTTGCCTGCAACTTGTCCTCATCCCACATCCACCCAAGGGGCTCAGCAGAGCATGTGAAGGAACACAACTTATAAATTATCTCTCTGTCTTGACAACATTTCTGTTGCATTTTATTTTCATTGGTATTGTCATTGAAACTGGAATGCAGATCCGAAAAGCACAATTGTTGTGACCTTTGCTGGATGGACTATACATGCCTTCTCTCCGATATTGCAGTGAAGCCCCGTTACACCCTTGTGAAATATGTATGTGCTGACTTCCTGTTTTACAGATGAGAAAACAGAAGTTGAGAGGAGCAGAATGATACTCACCTGCTCTTGAACATGTCTTTCTTCTGGCCATGCCTTTGCTGTATTACAGGGATCATTTTGTGCTGCTAAGATGTCTTCCACGCCTCAATGAGCTTCTTGAGGGCAGGGACACCTTTCCTCACCTGGCCACCCATTGTGTCTGGCATGGTGCTGAACAGAAGCTAAGTATTCTCAGGATGAGTAAATACTTGAACCTGGTATCTCACAGTGAAGGACAAGACAGAGCTGTCTGGTAATCCTTATCTGTCTGGTCCAAGTGTCTTTATTCCTTGTGTTGTCCTCTGAAGAATAACTGCAACTGGACCATAAACTAATGGAGTCACATAGCATGTGGGGAGAGAAGAAGAAACCATTTTTCTTGCATAAGCTAAAGTTCCTGGTGTATCATACATTTCTCCTATTCTGTGTTTGCTCTTTTACTCAGAGTGAATGAATCTACCACTTGCTAGCAGTAAAGGATTGTGCAAGGGATGCTACATTTAATTTATTTTCCCAGCCTTCAGGGACCCTGGACGTCACAGCTGCCATTGCTAATGTTTAATCCCCTTCAAATCAGAGTGGCTACCCACCTACAAATGAGGCAGCTTGGTATATACATTTCTCTTGGCATGAACTTTATGGCAGTTTAAAAAACCAATCTTGTTTCTAGAAAAGATGTGCTGTCCTAATAAAAAGGATGTAGATTGATCTGGCTTTCCAGGGAGTGATTGTTTGTGGTTATGAAGATCCTGAGGGGTGAGACAGTGCTGTTTTATTATTAGGATTTGGTAGAGCTGTGTTTCAGTCCTGGATTTCCCATGCATCACTTGAATGATATGGTGATCAACCCAATTCTGCTGCCCCTCAGTTTCCCCTTGAGTAAATCAGGAGGAAGAACATGCATATCATAGGGTCATTGAGGGGATGAATGGGATAAGGCGCATGTTAAGGGCTGGCATAGCTGCTCCTGTTCAATAGTAAACCCAATCTAGTACTTTTCCACTTTTTTCCACTAGATATAAATCAAGTTGTTTGTGTTGTGGCCAGGAATTGGGCAAACTTGTTTGCTTACCTATGCAATTCCCACTATAGTCTCTACTTCTACAGAGGAGGGACCAGGTCTTTAAGGGACGAGGTCAGGATAAGGAGACCTCCCAACTGAGTTCCCTTCTGCAGATTCACCACTGTGCGTGATGGGAAGTAGGCAGCCATGCATTTGTCATTTTTAAGATTGTCTCAGGGCTCCAGCCTGTAGTGCAGGACGTTAAACCTATTGGCTATGATGACATAATCCAATATAGGAGTGTGAATTTGAGTTCTGATTGTCTCAGTTCATACCTGGCTTCTTACATTGTGCCTGAGAAGGCAGCAGAAGGAAGCCCAAGCATCTGGGCCCTCCACCATGTACAGACTGAACGGAGCTCAGGCTTCTGCCTGGTTCAGCCCAGTCATTGCAAACATTTGTGAAGTAAACCAACAGATAGAATATTCACTCTCTCTGTTTTTCACCCTCTGTTTTTCTCTGCCACTAGGCCTTTCAAGCAAATTAAATAGAATATAAATTTTTAAATGATCACTTTCAGAGTGCCGAGCTTTTCCTTATATAATTAGAAAAAGGGAAAGGACCTATTTTTGCATTATAGTCCTACTGTGACTTCTTGCTGTATTAGGGTCTTCTGGAATTTCTCCTCTTGCAGCCCTTTTGAAAGTTCTGCTTCCTTGGGAAGAATTGCCTAGTAGAAAAATCATGGTGAGTCCTTGACCGTGAAGAAGTGAGCCCCAGTCTCAGCCTTGCCACTTGATCTTGAGGAGAGCACAGAGGACTTGTTACATTGGGACCCATTCCTCTTTTGAAAAATTCCCGCCCCTTAGCTTAGTTCAGTGTTTTGATGTCCAGCTTTGGTTATTTTGAATCTGAATGTTAGGCTGCTCGTTCCTATGTCCCATGGAATTCTTACTCGAAAGAAGCCTGGTTCACATCTGGCCTCTCCTGAGGCTATTGTGCCCACCTCACATCTTCATCATCTCCAGTTGGCACGTGGCTTTCATCGTACACCCATATGTGATGGATGACACCAATGCCACACCTTTCAAATCCCTGATCTGTCATCAGACTCATGCCAAGCTCACTATTATTACATCCATTGTGAAAACGAGGAAACTGAAGGTCATAAACTGACCACCCTGCCGCTACAAATTGGCACTGGATTCAAAACAAGGAAGTGTGGTCTACAGCACACACTTTACTATATGGAGCATTTAAGTTCTCTGGCATGATTTTTCTGGATTCAATTCAAACCAAGTCTAAAGTACCTCCTGGTATAAATCACTTTTGCCCTAAATTTGAGGGTCCATGTTTCATAGAGAGCCAATTCTAAATATTTTCAGAAGTACCTGGTTGCCTTTGTAGAATGAGTGTTTAAGTATATCTGCTCAGGGAAAAATACGCTGAATTTTGATGAATTTACTCAGGACATCAGAGAGCATACAGCTTGCTTTGTCTCTTTGCAATTCATGGTAAAGTGAATTTTGCTATAGGCACTGAAGAGAAATCCATGGATCCTTGGGAAAGCCACTCTCCCTCTCTGATGCTCTGGTTCTCTTGAGATGTGGAAATGTTTTGTAAATGATTGTTTCATTCACAGAATTAAGTCTAATGGATAATGAACAACACATGATTCCTGTTCTCATAGGAAAGAAGCAGACAACTAAACAAATAATCTTATGGGTAACCAAGCATAGTCCTGACAGTTGCCTGCAAGGTAAAGAACAGGGTGAGTGGGGCTGGTAGCAAAGGTGTTGAATAAAACCATACAATCAGTGGGAGTTCCCCTAAAAGTAACATTCAAGGAAGAGGAAAGAGTGTCCGTGTCTTCATCTGTACAGGAAAATAACAGCACGGTCTTAACTGATTGAGTTTGACAGAGTAGTTTGGATATAGTTTGGGGAATTGGCAAAACATAAAGCATACAGATAACAACAAAACACTAGCTGCTGCTTCATATAGATTGGTACATCAGTGGGTACATCTTGTTTGGTCCTTCCCTGGGCCAGGAGTCTCAACTGCAAGGGGGAGTGGTTTAGTGAGAGTTTGGAAGAAACACACAAAGAAGTCAACAGGTGAATTCTCAAACAGGCACATGCTTTATTGGGATGGAGGTACTTGGGAGAAACAGGCCAGCTTATCTATTATACTGAACAGGAAGTCTTCCTCACTACGCTGCTGGAAGGATTTAACACACTTAAAACCCTTTGTAGAGTATCGATAAGTGGGAAGGGTGAATCAGCATTATTATTTTAAAATCTGATTCACAGATGAACTTACGAAAATGGTGCAGGGGGAACTTGATTCATGTCATAGAAAATACCACATATTCTCTCTCCCCCCCTCTTAACTTTATTGTATCAAGAATGGTTAAGTAACATGAAATCTTTTTTTTCCCATGTTTTTCTGAGACTAATGGGATAGAAGTCTAAAAGAAACCAACCTCTGTTTGGGAACATTCCAGATCTCCCTTCAATGACATCCTTGAGCATCCAGCTCTGTGAGCTGCCTTTCTAGTTTCTGGCTCTGCCCACTGGGGCAGATGCAGATACGGTGGAGCCTGTGTCTGGTTCTGAGCAGCTGAGTTGCTGCTGTTGGACATGCCCCCCCTCCAGCTGTCACCAGTGACCTCGTGCTAGAGGGGAGGCTGCCTGGTTCCTGGAACACCCACCAGATAGCAGGGAGGTTGCTGTCTTTTGTATTTTTGAGCAAAATGGTATAGGCTTTATATGGAGACTCATTCAGCTCCTCTTGACAGTGTAATTATCTCTGATTAGCCTCAGATCATGAGCAATGGAAGAGCAATGCGTTGGCATACTCCTCATTCCTTTCCTTCCATTGTTAGAGAAAGGCTTGGAAAACATCATTCTTCTCTCCATGTCAGATGGTCCAAAGAAACAAAGCCAGACACCCTCCTTCCCACAGAGTGGGAGATAAAACAGAGTGTGTGTGTGTGTGTGTGTGTGTGTGTGCTGAGGAGAAAAATGAAAAATGCCTGTTATTTCTGCAGGCTGGAGAATGATGGATGTTCCTGGGGGTAACCTACTACCTCGGAATTAGTCATTCGACATCATGTTCTCTGCAGCTTGAAGTGCCTCATTTTAAAAATGTTAGGATTTTTCCCCCTCTCACTTAACTGTAGGAACATTAAATGCACAACTTTATCAAAATGACATAAGATATATGTTTCTGCCAACAGCAATAGGAGAGGATTAACAATTCAAATGGGAATGGGGAAAAGTTTTTCTCCAAGGATGGGAGGAAGAAAGTTTGATAAGGGACTCCACATTTTCTTTAGCCTGAATCGCATTATAACATGCCGGGAATCTGTGAGGTCCTAATGAAAGAAGCCTTCTGTTCCATGGGGAAAGTCTTGCGTGGTATGATATTGCTTGCCTCTCTGAGATCAGGCCTAGGTGTGCAAAACTTTAAGTGTGCAGCATATATCCCTACCTTGAAAAATAAATGTCACTTGTCTAGTGGCCTGAATTTGGTCAGGGCTAATACGGACACTATGAAACAATACATGGTTGGAAAGTTAGTATTGATGGGAATTGGGGAATAAGAGGAAAGTGTGAGGATGCAGAAACCTAGGCAATGGGAGGAACTGGTATGGAGAAGATCTCTCTGTAGGTTTAATTATGGTACATAAAAATAGCACTCGGTCTATCTGTATAAATTTATCTGCATTTTCTGTGCATATCTGGTAGAAGATTTTGCTCTATTTGGCTGATAACAAGAGTTGTTCATATTAGACTCAAATGGATAATTTTGAGGGGAGAGTGCTTAGGATCCTGGATGGAGTAGCATGCTTGCATTTTTTTTTTTTAAACGGAGCGTATCATTTGGCAGGAACTTTGATGTCATTCCAGGAGGATATAGGAATGAAACCCTTGATGTCTCTGACTTCTGTCCTGACATATGATTTTTACGTATTAATTTTGTTTTCTAAGGTTCTTTTTCTGCCTACCACCTGGTTTAACTAGGAATGCTTTTGACATTTTTTTTTTCGGAGTCCCAACTAACAAGTCTCATGTATTTCAGTCGTAATAGGAATAAGAATGTGGGCAAGGCATCAGGATTATGGAAACTCCTTAGAGAGGGCTCTCCAGACATAATGAGTAAGAGAAGAAGTCCTCATCCTCAGAACCAGGCATTGCTGATGCGTCAACAGTAAGATAATTGGGGAGGAGAAGTGACGTTGGTCACAGGCGGCTGTTGGCCCCTTGGGTGAGCCCTCTACCTCTTCAACTTCAGAGTAAGTTCATCTCTTACTTGTTTTACTCCAGGCAAGCTTTCTCCAGAACATGTTATTTTTTTCCACACAAAAGTTTTGTAATCGTGGCTGTTTTTTCTTGAAGGTTTTTCCTCTGAGAGCTTCTCATGACCAGTGCCTTGTTGAGATTCAGGGATAAGCTCAAATACCACCTCAACAGGAAGGGCTTCTTTCTATTTTCCAAAAGAGCCATCCTGTTCTCATTCTGCCCTGTCACTGTCACATTTTTTTTTCTCTCAGTTTTTGCACTTCTCTGAAATAACCATGTTTATTTGTTTCCTTGGCCATTGTATGTCTCCTCCATTCTGAATGGATAACCCGCACGGACAGGGCCACTGCTCGTTGGTATATCCCAATATGTAGAAAAGTGCTCATCCAAGTAGAAATATAGTGTATGTTGAGTTAGTGAGTAAATTCAGTGTTCTATGGATTGTACCTTAGAAACCATTGTTCTAGAGGAATTAAATCTGCAAAGGTCAGGTCACTGCAGTGTCGCTGGAAAAGAGTGGAGCCCAAGAATGGCATTTGTTTTAAAACCTGGTATACTGATACCTTATTTAGAAATGTGATCCCAGGAAGACAGGGAAGTAAAAATAGAATAACATGGAAAGGTAATTGAAAAGTGAGTTTCTGATATATTAGCCATTGAAATCAAGTGGCAATCAATCCCAAGGCCATTTGTATGGATCCTGATGAAATGTACCTTAGAATTGTTCATCTACAGAAAGAAAAGGAGAATGATGATACCTTAGGAGCTGTGACCCAGTCTTTGGTCAGCAGTTTTCTATGGAACTTTAACTACTCCACTGTTATATTACACAGTGTTAAATCCCCAGTGGCTCTGCAAGGGATCCAGAGAGGCAGGAGGTGGGCAGTAAACACTGACCAGAAACAGTGTCATGTGACAATATTGAAAAGTATTTGAAACCTGTGAATGACTGGCCACTGTGACCATGGCTGGAGAATATCCGAGGCCAAGCAGATCTAAATAATGCACCTGACTTGTTCAAAGGATATTTCAAAGTCTGGTCATTTTGAGAAGTAATTGGTTGGTTGGATGAATTATTTCAGTGATTGTCATTTCCCACTGTGTCATTCTCATCCAGCCTGTCTCTTATATTCCTTTCCTAATATACTCCCCACCACACTTGTGTTGGGTATGGAAGCTGACTCGCCTATTCTTTGATCACATTGGCAGGCCTAATTCATGATTTCTGGCCTCCCATTTTGACATTGTGAGAGACACCAGATTCCAGGTTCATGATATCCCAGGTCTATAGTCTCTGCTTAGGTATGTGAGGAGCTGTACAAATTACTAATTTGCTATCAAAACAAAAGGGTGCGTTCTACAGAAGTATCATCAAAGCAGGTGTTCTTTCTACAGTCTGGAAGAAAATTGGAAGGATCTAAGATGCAATTTATGTTGACATTGCAGTGTGATGAGTAATGTTAGTTTTAAAATAAAAATCTTCCCGCTTACCTAGGTATGTGATAAATGAGATAACTTCTTTTTTTTTTTTTCTGGTCCTGTGCTAGACAATGCAATAACCATTCCTTGGCAGAAGCAACATACTATTTCAGCTGGTATGTGTTTTGTCAAAATTACATTTCGCTGGGAGATCCTCCTGTGTCTCAGATTTTTATTTTCAAAGTATTTTTGTCGATATCCTTAATTCTGTCTGAAATGGCTAAACCCATAGGGTGAGATTGGAATGGATACTTTATGGATGTTCAAAGACATGTGGACTGAGCTCCAATAACGTTCCCTACTTTCCACTCAACAGCTCCCATTAGAGCCTCACATTTCAGAGTAGGGTCCGACTCATTTGTCTGGGGATGCTCTGGGATTAGGGGTAAGTATTAGGGATAGCCATGCACTGCCATCCCAGTTACCTTTCAGAATCCTAATGGAAGCATCCACATATCTCTGTGTGTGCAAATCCTTTTATTTGTAACCTATATTATCTTGGGCAGCCTTAAGTCTAAATATTAATCACCGTGCATGGTGATCTTTAGCTGGACCTGGATTTTCTCAAAGTCCCATATTCTCATATCTGAGCCCCTTTCCCTGCTCTTCATCTGGATAGTTATGTTTCATTCTACACTCAGGTTATTGGGTGTTTGGTCTTAATTTTCCTGCTGACCCTTGATTATCTGGCTTTTCTCCTTTGTTTCAAGAAGAAAAGAATGTGCAGAGCTCATTACCTTACGGGGAACTATTTTAAAAATGTTTTTAAATTAAGATCATATGTGAAACAAGTCCCTACTTTTTCATCTATGATGTAAGATCTAACTAATGGAGTGCTCATATTTACTGTAGTTTGATTGGCAAGCTTTTACTGCAAAGAACTGGAGAGTAAGTATTTTGATAAAGACCCAATTCTCTCTCTGTCACATTATATTTTATGTATTGTTTTCA
Source organism: Ochotona princeps (assembly GCF_030435755.1). Classification (NCBI taxonomy): domain Eukaryota; kingdom Metazoa; phylum Chordata; class Mammalia; order Lagomorpha; family Ochotonidae; genus Ochotona; species Ochotona princeps. The sequence goes on from NC_080850.1 coordinate 26,940,255, forward strand.
GTCCTTTAAAAATGTAAATATCGCTTTTGGCTGCTAGATTGTAGGACTCTGGCTGTAATGTGCTGACCCATGGGACTCTTGTTACTAGTCCTGTAGGCAACAGAACCTCATATTTTTACTTGGTTTCCCAGGAGATTGCGAAGGACAGCTAGCTCTGCTAAAGCAGGTACCTGTGTCATCTAGTAATGTCCCTATCACTTCTGAATGGGTGTTGGTTGTTACTACAATGCTGAAAAATGAATAGGGATGTACTCAGTCATGTATGAACCTTTGAACCACTGCTTCTTCAAATATGTCCCTGTGATGTTGGTAGCCATCACCTGGCCCATAAATCTAACCAAATTTGTTTTCCAGAATGATTTCTTCTTGATTTTTTTTTTTTTTTACTTTTGTCTCCAAGAAGCCACAGCTATGGTAAGGGCGGGAAGAGAATGTGTCCACAGTCCACGGGGTAATAATAGAGATCAGTGTGAGAGGGAGGTTGTGCAAATGATGGTGAGATTGTCATTGAAGGTCAGCACCAGGTGGTAATTTAGTGGCCACTGGGTGAAGAAAATGGAGCCCGGATCTGGAAATAAGTAACTACGTGAGCTGGAACTAGGCACCAGGCTCCATGACTCTGCCCCATGCATTCTTTCCACTTTTTGGTGTTGCTTCTTGTGGCTGTCTTCAATACGTCATACATTGTGAAGGACTCACCCAGCTCCCTAACAAACACGTTGTGGAGGATTTTTTTCTTATCCCATTTCAGTCTCTTCATGGCATGCTTATCTCAGTGTGAGGCTTTTCCTTTCCCACATGGAGATTCACCACTGACTGTTGTCCTGGAGAGTGGATGTGGCCAAGTGGCATGCTCCTTGAGGAGAATAATCATTGTGTCATGGATCTGAAATCAGAGGATGTTCCAGTGGTTACTCATAGTGTTGGTCTATCCTGTGCTGTCTGCATGTTTTAGCATATTATGATTTAACAAGTAATGCCATTCTCTGGAGTGGATTTATTGAAGCCAGGTCAGCATGTGTATGGTGTATACTAGATTCACATTGGTCTGTACAGTAGAGAGTATGTTCTTATTCAGTAAGATAGCTTATTAAGGAGACTTTTTTTTTTTAAATCTGCTTTGCTTTCAAGGGCTGTGCCATTTGAGCAACAATATAGTGGAAGTGCACTATAGAATTTTTATTTCCCTGCCATACTCCTTTATGCCTTCACCTGCTTAGTCAGCAAGCCAAGTTGTGGCCAGTGCAGATGTTCTCCCTCCAAGCCTTGGCTCAGAATACCCATGGTAAGGCTCTTGTTTTAAAAAAATGTTTGTATTCCATGCTCCTTCTGTATCTAAGTCCCCATCAATACTTCTTTGCATCTGGGGCGGTTCTTGCAATGAACCTGCAAAATTCCTCATAATTTTTATGCCTCACCTGAGCTATCAATTTCTTGAAGATGTCCTGATCTTCCAAGATAGAATTAAATGTCTTCCCTAGGAAATCCCACATCCTCAACCTGTGAGAGATGTTTCTCAACTCATATATCTCCCAAACCAAATTGTGATGGTGAATGGAGGCGTTCAGCTCTCATTGGGATAGCCTGGAATTTATCTGCCAGAGACTCAGTATTCGCTGGGCTTTTGAGTAAGTTGCACTCATATAATATCTTCTACCATGCGATTACTAGTACCTTTTACTAGACAAGTTTTAAGAGACTATTTTAAAGAGTTGGTTCAGATAGTTTCTAGCTTCCCCGATTAAGTGGGTATGCATCCTGGAGGTAGAAAGGAAGGAATCTGTACACTCTTCCAGCCCCTCTCTTAAATTCCCAAGAACTTAAATTCCAGAGATGAAATGAACAATCTGATTTTCACTTACAATAACTGTATCCTCATTCTGCCCTCCCCCCCCCCCCCCCCAGGTTTTGTATGCCGTACTACCAAGAGAGATTTTTAGAACAACTCCCACGAGTTTTAATTTCAGTTCATTTGGATTGTGTGAAATGTATTCTGTATTTTATGCTAAATGGAGTTGTTACCACTTATTTGTGTTGTTTGGAAGGAAGATGTTCCTGAAATGCAAAGCAGCCAGACTGGCAGCATTTACATTTTAATGTGTTACTTTCTCTGCTAGTAAAAATTCTCTGGAGAGAAGTGCAACCTCAGACGTTAACTGGTGCTGACATTCAGGCTTTGGTAGGTCGGGCAGAGCAAAGGTTTTTACTGCCTGAGTTGTCACATCAGTCATTCTAGACATGCATGAATAGCTAAATGACGTCATTCAGAGGTCATTTCAAGATCATGGTTTACATTTCTCTGCCGCCTATGAGAGCTGCAATACATTGATTGTAAGTGGTTATTGAAGGTAAATATGCTTGTGTCCTTATTATACACACTAGGAGAGGCTTGCCAATTGATTTTTTATTTTTATATTTTGAGTAGATACTACTAGGAGGTAGAATACAAGGTAGAAAAGACATACAGTGAGATGCCTCAACTTTGCACCCATCCTTCAGGCACCCAGTTCTTGCCCTACTGGTATTTACTCTCAAGTGTGGAATTACTTTGTCCTACTTCTATCTTCTTCATGCTTATTTTTGGGGGTTTTCTCTTGTTTTTATTAATTGCTCAGAACTGTATTTTACCTCTGTGTAAAATAAAAGTAAACCTTCCTGAATGTTGCTAATAGTAATTGTACATATTTGTGGCCTGCAGTATGAAATTTTCAATACATTTATACAAAATGCCCTAGTTAAAAATGAGTGGTCAACAGTTCCTCTTTGAAATATCTGAATGACTGGAGGCTCAAGGCTTCTTTTTTTCTATTTGCTCACACAATATGTACTATATTATCATGAGCTACAATTGATCCAGTATGATACATAGCACTGGAAACATTTCTGACTCTGATTTGGTGTTTGATTTTCAAAATCCCTCTATCCCTCCCAGTCCTTCCAAACCTCGGCTTATCTGTGCCCGAATGGATTTTGGTTTTCTTAGCTTTCACATATGAGGAAGAATATGTAGTATTTGCCTCTCTTTGCATGACTTATTTCCCTAAACTTAACATCCTCCAGTTGTATTCATTGTGCTATACATACCAGAACTTCGTTTTCTAAAGGCTGAAGAGTCTCCATTTTTATTTTCATTCATGTGATAACAAACACCTGGTTTACTTTGTATCTTCTTGACTGTAACGGATAATGCTTTGATAAACATGGTGGATCTGGTATCTTTTTAAAAATTATTATTAATTACATTGCATTATGTGAGACAGTTTCATAGGCTCTGGGATTCCCCCAACTCCTCCCCGTACCCTCCCCTCATGGTGGATTCCTCCACCTTGTTGCAGTATTGCCGATCAAATTCAGTCAAGATTCTTTCATTGCAAGCATATACCAACCATAGAGTCCAGCATCTTATTGTCCAGATAAATTCAAGGGTTTCTTGGGGAGACCATCTCTGGTCTGAAGGCAGAGCTGGCAGAATATCATCCTGATCAATTAAAAGCCCCAACATAATATCAACAACAATTTACAACATTATGGAGTTAATTGATATGGTATTGAGTAACCAATATGTTAAAAAATGCAGGTTCTTAACCACATCTTGTGACTATTTCATTGACATTTCAATTTTAGTTTATATACTACTGGTATCTCTTTGATTTAGTGATTTCATGTCTTGGCATATATCTGTAGTATTGGGATTGTTGAATCATAAGGCAGTCCTATTTCTAGCTTTTTAAAAAGCCTCTGTGCTGTTTTCCGTATGGACATTCCTACCAAGAGTGTGAAAGATTTCCCCTTTCTCCACATTCTTCCCGACGTTTGTTACCTTCTGTCCTTTTGATTATTTTTATTTAATTTATTTTTCTTTATCATTTGGGCCTATAGTTTTAGATTGTCTTTAAGGCAGCATCCAGATAATTCTGACGTATGCGTGGAGATAATTATGCAATTGTAATTAAAATACTTTCAGAATTTTGCTGCACAAACCTTCACTGGTTAGCTGGCTAACATAAAAAATTCTTTACAAAAAAGAAAAGAAAATAGAATGTGAGCTAGATAAAATATGTCAGTACTGGCTTCCAGAGAAGGAGTTCTAGAAGTGCCTCTTTCCTTACCTAGCGTCATGACGTTGTCCTGTCATCTAAATTCTTCTGGCCTTGCTTTCCACATCTGTTAGCAGGAAGAGAAAGAACCTTCTGGTTTTAGTAGTCTAGTTTTAGTTGAAAAGGCAATTTTAAAAAACTTCATATTTAGCATGTATATGAAATTTGACTTATGTAACCATGCTACTAGATTTTCATTCAAAAAATTTCAACTAGAAAATTGTAAAAGTTGATATGTTTCTTAATATAACTAAAAGCAGTATTGGTCATTTCTTCAAGTGTAATGAAATGAAAAATTGGACCATTTAATAAGTATGTGTGTTCATTGAATCATCTAATTGATGGTTCTTTACAAAGTTTGATCTTTTTTTCTGCCATTGTTGTACCATCTCAGACCCATTTTTGGGGGTCCCACCGAGTATCAAGCTAAGTTACTGATGTTTAGAAATGATAGAGCGGTTACTGTTTCAAATGAAATGACTTGCTGAGTCAGTGAGAACATCAAAGCGGACTTTGAGTTTTACTTGGGCTGTTCCCAGTAGAACAGCTTTATAAAGTGAGATAGAACAACAAATTTCCTGAAATACAACACTTTGGTTCCAATACTGAAGTTCTTGCCTCTATTAGAATGATCATATGAAATGTTTTATCACTGGTTTAAGAATTTCCTTTGAGGTGTTTTGGTAATAGAATAGTAAGATGCAGCTTATATGCATTGCTAGAAAATGTAAACCTTACAAATAATGCCAATAAAAGAAAAAAAAAAAGACCCTGAAAGACTGAGATGCAGAGAAGGTAACAATAGTTTCTGTTTGTAGAAATCTGGACATGAAGGAGTCATGGAGGTGACCTTGAAGTTGGATTCTGAACAGTGCAAAGTCCTTTATGGTTTAAATATAAATACTTCCAGAGAACAACTCGATTGGTTGCATTTGCATGAATAGGAATGGAATATAAATTGTGGTAGGTTTCTTGTGCTGTCCATATATGCAGGCCAAGAGCAAAAAAGGGAATCGTCCTACATTATTTACTACCGTGTGTTATAAGAATGAAAAATGCATGAGTTGCAGAAGTTTGATGGCTAAGATTTCTCACCACTGAAGTTGAATTGGTTTCCAAACTAGATCCTATCAGACAGCGTGGTCACTTTGCGTTTTCTTCCCTTCACTGTTGCCCAGGCAACTATCTCCTCTGATGGAAGATGCCATTAGAACAGCTTTTCCTAGAGCATTTTCCACAGAACATTTGTACCTCAGGGAGCTACAGAAGAAGAAAAAAAAAATCAACAGACAGATAACTTAGGACAGTGATCAGGAGTATATTTAATGTTTATCTTAAAGGTTCCTTGAACGAAAGGAACATTTAAGTTTGGTAAGTCAAATGTTTCAATTCCGAGTTTCTCAAAAAAATACTAAAATTTCAAACTACTTAATTTCAAAGTACTAACTAATGCTAACATTTACCGGCATTATAATACCCAGATTTAAATATGTAATTTAGTAAATTTTGACAAGTGTGTACATTTGGGTGATCACCACCCACATTAGGATGTCAAGCATTCCTAATACCAATACTTAAATTCTCTCATGCAGAACACCTACTGGCATTAGAAGCTAGTGTTCTTTGCCCTGATTTCTGTTAGCACAGATCATTTTCTCTGTCTCTACATTTTATAAATAGAATCATAGTATAAAATATTTTGTGACTCTTTTTTGTTCAACATGTATTTTGAAGAGTTACGTGTCATGTTGTGTGTGTATCATGCATTCTTACTGCTACAAGAATATTCTGTTATTGTGTGAGCATGCCAACATGTGGCATCCTTCTGTTAATATTTGCTTATCTTCAGTTTTGGGTATTTGAGTACCACTGTGGACCTCTTTCTGTGGACTAATGGCTTTCAGCATCTTGTGTAAATGCTGTGAGAGAAGTTAGTAGGTGTATGTTCCAGTTTGCATCCTTTCTATGGAAGGGTCCTGTCTTCCACAGTCTTGCTAATATCTGATGTGGTCAGTTTTCTCAAGCTCATCTCTCCATGCGAGTGAAGTGGTAGATCCCTGGGATTTTCCTTACTCCCAGTTAACGATCTTGATCCTCTTATGCACATCCCAGACATTTATGCATCTTTTGTGAGTTTTAATTTAGATTATTTGTCTTTAATGATGTGAAGCAGCTCATGATATATTCTGGATTTATGTATATTTAGGATACTTTAAGTCTCTAATGATTTTAAAGAACTATTGATATCCTCCAAGAAATTTAAGAAATCTTTGCTGACTCTGAAGTCATAGATACTTCTAATCTTCTCTCTTGTTAGTATTATATTATTTTCTTCCAGTAGTATTTCTATACAGTGTTTATGTGAGGCATACAACCCATCTCAAATTAATTTCTACATGCAGTGTGCATTATTTTTCTTTTTCATACCTATATTAGTTGTTTCACATCATTTGTTGAGAATATTTTTTTCAAACTACATTGGTTTCTTCGATAAAAATCGTTGTACTGTAGTTCACATGTGGGTCTATGTCTAGAATCTGTTTTGTCTTGAATGTTGTTATTCCAGTCCTGCTTTTTAAGTGTAATTTTATAATAGATCTTGAGTGATGTAATATGAATTATTTAGCTATTTCTTCTTTTTAAAATAGACTTTGTACTAAGTTTGTTGTTTTGATTTTCTATATATTCATGAAACACTCATGAAAAACGGATTGGGATTATGTTAAGTCTACGGTTCATTTTGAGGGGATTTGTATCGTAACAGTAGAGGCTCCCATTCCACACATAAAGCATATCTCTTTGTTTATTTAAGTATTTTATTATTATGTTTATAAAACAGTGTATATAGAGTACATGGGATTTGCTTTTTATATAAACAAGTAACTTAAATATTAAGTAATTTAAAAAACTCAATAATGTTTCATGGGTCTTAATGTAAAGCTCAGATATATGCATACATAAAGACACATATAAAAACTGAATTACATATTAAATATTTCATATTTTTTGTTATTTTAAATTAATTAAAATTTTTTACCTTAAGTGGATGGAAATTCAGTTGGCTTTTATATAATGACTTTTTTTCCCCCCTGAAACTTTGCCTAATTCACTTCATTTTAATCGTTAGTTTGTGATTTGTCACATTTTTTATTTATAACAATTTGTCAACTTTGAATGTAGTTTAACTTAATCCTTTTCCAACCTAGTTTTTTTCTGCTATTAATCCTATTTAGACCCTCTGACATAAATGCTGAATAAGAGTGGTCAGATTATATATTCTAGTTTTGCATAAACATAGGGTGAAAATAGTCATGATTATGTATTATGGTCACCACGAGCTTTTCATTGATGCTTTTGTATAGATTTAAAGATGTTTTCCTTTTGTGATAACTTTCTGAAATCATGACTGTGCATTAAATTTTATGAAATGATTTTTAATGAATATTGATGATGGAAATTATCTGCTTTATGATGTTTCATCATAATTTACATCAATTTGCTTCTTCAATGTTAAAATAATCCAGTTTCTAGTTAAAACCAACTGGATCAAAATATATTGTTCTTTTTTCCTTGCTAGCTATTATTTGTTAATATTTTCTTAAGGAATTTTCTGTCTGTAATGCACGATGCCTTTTCTGTGTGACATTACTTTATTATGTATGTGGTTTTGTTGGATATCCAGGGTCACACTGGCTTCATACAGTGTATTCAAGAATGATTCTTCTTTTCTATTTTCTAAGATATTTATGTATAATAGAGATCACTATTCCCTTAAATGTTAGTTTTCAAGAGTGATGATTCTGGGATTTTCTTAGCAGAAGGGTTTTTATGTTGTTAAACCCAGTTTCTTGAATAGTGAAGGAATTCTTTCTGTATCCTCTCTTCTCCACTCAGTTTTAGCAGGTCGTACTTTGAAGAAATATAACCACGTTATGTGAATAGTCACATTGTTCCACACAAAACTGATATTATCCCAGAGTTTACTAGCATGTAAAGTTGCTCTGATATTATGTTTTTGTTCCTGATATTTTTAATTTTGTATCTTGCTCTTGTTAAAATTAGCTTTATTTTCATTGACTTTTGCTTTTTAATTTCTATTCCATTTATTTCTAGTTCCATTTTTTTTTGCTGATTTCTTCTTTCTCCTTATTTTGGGTATGTTTTGATTGCTATTCTAGTTTCTCTCCTAATAATTCTTTGCTATAATTTTCAGTTATACATGTTTTTGAGTTCTGCTTTGTCCCACAGATTTTGATGTTTTGTGTTTTTATTATCATCACTCAGTTCAATGTAATTTTTGTTTATTCTTATGCTTTTAAATGGATTTAAATGATATTAAAACCATGTTTAATTTCCAATTAGTTATGGTGGGTTTTGGGGAGTCTACATAGTTTATGGTAATTGATTTTAGTGTAATTCTTTGGTGATTAGAAATATAATCTGCATGATTTTTTGCTAATGATTTACTTATTTACTTATTTAAAAAATATGACAGGGATAGAGGCAGAGACAGAGTAAATCTCCCACCTGCCGATTTACTTACTAAATGGCTGCAGTAGCCGTGATTGCCCAGGCCAAAGCCAGGAACCGTGAGCTTCATTCACTCTCCGCGTGGGGGCAGGGACCCAAGAACATGCACCCTCCTCGATTGCCTTCCCAGCAGCGTTAATGCTGAGCTTGATTGGAAGTGTGACAGTGGCACAGGAACTGGCTCTCAGATGGGATACCTGTGCCACAAGCAGCTGCTCAATGTGCTGCCCCACAGAGCCACCCTAATGAGCTCGGCTTTATGGGCTGGCATAGAATCTACCACTTCAAAATTTCTGCTTCTTACTTTTTTGTGTACAAATCTCTATAAATAATAAATAGTTCAAGGTAATTAATACTACCCTTCAAGACTTCTGTACTGTTCTTTCACTTAAGGAGAGGGTTATTAAAATTTCTATGACTCTTTGTCTTTGTTTTCTCTCATTTTGTTGATTTTTATTAAATGCCTTTGAAGTTCTGTTACATTCATGCATATTAAGGTTTTGTTTTTTCCTGATGCAGTGATATTATAATTATGAAGAGTTCCTTTTATCTATGAGAACAAACTTTTTCCTTAAATTTTGTTGTATCATAATATCTATTTCAGATTTATTATGCATACTTTGCCTCATTTGCTTTTAACTGTTCGTTATTGTTGATAAAAAAGATGGCTTTATTTATAGATAGCATGTAGTTCTGCATTGTTTTTTATCATATGGGCTGAATTCATGCCTTATAGTATTAAACACATTTACATTGAAGTAACTTGTATTGTTGGGTTGGGTCTACCATTTTACTCTTTTTTTTTTCTTTATGCTTTATTTACTCTTCAACTTAACCATATAGAAAGTCCCGCTTTCTATAATCTTCAATTTTGTGATGCTTCAGGTAGCACTATTTTCATTTATGGCTTTGTTTTAGATTCTTGGATTTCAATTTACTTTCTATCTTTTCCATTTCTTTCCTGGGATATCTCTTTTATACTTTTGTTGTCACTGTGTAGCTTTCCAATGTGTGTAAAATCATTTTTTTTTTCTGCCAAATACAGAAACTCAGTAACCTTCAGGTAAATTTCTATGGATTTTTTCTCTTGACTATACATCTTACATTTTTATGTTTTCCATGTGTCATATAATCTCAATAAAAACTGGAGATGATTCTCTATACAGAAAATATGTTCTATTATGAATTTCTAAAGAGCATCAAGTTTTTGGAATGGTATTCTCTTGAATTGTGGTGTTTCACTTGTGCTTTTTTGTAGGGTATTTTGTGTTGTTATTAAGAAATATACCTTAATTTTGGGCCACAATATTAACTCTTGAGGTATGGCTTCTTTGAAATACCAAATAAATTTCTGGAGTGAGAGGAAATAGTATATGCAGAGACTCTAAGACACTGGAGAGTAGGCAATCTTCAAGAAATGTTAGTTGTTTTAGAGAAAAGGAAAAGTTAGAAGATGTTCAGGGTTTGGAATTTCTCAGGCAGTATGTGCAGTATCATTTATATGGAATGTGAGTCGGGGAGGGTTAAAAATCAATTTGCTGTGGTCATAATGCATGTGAGATGGCTCAAAGACGCAAAAGTGAAGACAGTAACTGGTACATTACACTTGAAGTTCTGGAACTAGAACATGGGGCCATATGTACTCTCCCTCCCCATTTTTAATCTAAACAGAACTGCTTGCGATCCTGGAGCCCTAAAACATCTTATTTCAACCATTGTATTTGTAAATGCAGCCATTTAATATTTATAGGATTTTGATTATTAAAATTAAAACTTTGAACAAGAGAGACAAACTTACTGTCTTTAAGAAACTTAATGTTTCACTTGGGCAAAAAAACGATAAATATGTGAAAATTTGATTTAATGATAAAATGTCAGGCAATATAGACAAAGCCAGATGCTGGAAGGATGTGGAAAAGCAAGAACTATTATTAATTTCCAGTAGGAAGGAAAAGCAGAGTATTTTGGAAGAAAGTCTGGCAGTTTTGCAAAACTAAATTTATTCTTACCTTTTTTTCCAGCAGTTTTGACTCCTTGGTATTTGTCCAAAGGAGGTGAAAACTAATGTACACGTGGAAACCCACAAATCAATGTTTACAGAAGCTTTATTTATGATTGCCAAAGCTTATGAGCAAAGAGGAAGCTCATTGATAGGTGTATGGATACAATGTGATGTAGCCAGATAATAAGTATTATTCAATGCTAATAAGAAATGAGCTGCAACACGAGGAAAAGACATGGGTGAAACAGAAGTGGATATTGCTAAGTAAAAGACACCAACCTCAAGGTCCATGTATGTCTAATTTAGACTCTTATTTTGGAAATTGGGAAACTGTGGTGATCAGTTGTCTCCTGAAGCCGCGATGGTGGTTAGGGGGAGGAATGAATGTCACATAGAGAGATTTTAGTGCAATGAAATGATTCTGAATGAGACTAAATGGTGATTACATGTGTGCAGATTAGTCCAAATCCACGGTATGTTCCTCACTAGGAATGAACGTCAGTGTAAACCTCAAGCTTTGATTGATTATGGTATTTCCCTGTAGTTTACCAGTTACAGCAGATGTTTGTCCTGATAGGGAATATCAATAGTGGCTTGATTGTACCTATGAAGGAAACAGGGGGAGAGGGCTTTGTGGGAAATCTAAGCATCTTTTGCTCAGTCTTTTCTCAACCTAAAACTTCTCTAAAACAGAATCTATAAAAATTCAGATAATCAGTGCTTTGGGGAAAGCAAAATTTGAGCAGTTGGATTTGGGATTCAAAGGGCATGCAGATTAGAATGGTCCAGTTAGACTCTGTGAAAGAATCAACCATATTTCATTAGAGAACTGGAAAGATGAAAGTCACATGACAGTTTGAGGGAAGAAGTCTAGACAGTAGAAATATCCTGAGAAAGACTTGATGTAAAGGAACTCACATTCTGCTACTAGCATTTAGGAGATTAGGGGAAGAATATGAAAAAAGCATATGCCTTTCTAGGTAAAGTATCCTAAATAGACCAATTTACCATGTGACAGCCTTTGTAGATTTTGACTCCTGTTTTGACACCAATCTGATCTATAAAAGTACGTATAGATTGCAGTTGTGCAGAGAATAGCAGGAGTGTCGCTTTTAATTGTGCAAGAGATTGAAGTAAACTTTTGTAAATGAAGCTTGGGAGCTAGCACCATGGCATAGTAGGTTAAGCCTCTGCGTGTGAGGCCAGCATCCCGTATGGGTGCCTGTTTGAATCCCAGCTGCTCCATAACTTAGGAAAGCAGTGGAAGATGGACCAAGTCCCTGCTGTTGTGGTCAGGTGAGGAGTGAAGCAGTGGATGGAAGACCTTTCTGTCTTTCCTCCTTTCTGTAACTCTGCCTTTCAAATAAAAATAGAATAAATCCTCTAAAAAATAAAGTGAATCATCTATTAGTGTCTCATTCTGTGTCATCCCCATGACCTTATTTGTTTGAGGAAAGCAGATGCAAGACTATGTAAATTTGTTTAGGAGAACATAGAAAATCCAGGAGAAATGGTTTAGTATGTTAGCAATATAAGCTATGTTTAATGTAAGATGGAAAAGAAGATTATAATCAAATATTATTTGTAGTGCTACATTGCGTACTGGTTTAGAAATGTGGTTCTACCACCAGGAATTGTCAGATCGCATCATCGTGGTTGCTGACCATCGAGGATCTCGGCTTTCCTCTGGACTGTAACTTGGCTTTCGGGTGGATGGGAGGATTTGAGACATTGATTTACTTGTTTACCAACTAAGCAATGTTCCCAATTGTGGGTTTTCTCTTCCTCCAACATATTTTTCTGTGTCAGAACCTTTCATGAGAAAAACATCAGCCCTTCTCTGAGACATAAATACTCATGCAGATTTGAGCCTAGTGCTGAGTGTCACGTGCAGATGGCTTAGGTTATATATGCCAGGGTTACCTCTGCAACGTAAGAATAAATGTGAGAGAGTGTGTGGAAGGAGAACATTGTGAAAGCCTGGCTGCGTGATTGTGAAACATGTGTCCTCTGCGATTTTCACCAAGATCTTGTGCTCCAGTCTGTCCTAACAGATCCACTTAAGTTAATGCAGGTGAAATCTGCACAGATACATTGAAGTAGAGAGGTGAACTAAATCATATAGTATTTTAGACATTGGAGATTGCTATTTAGGAAAAAGAAATAAACCCCTTTGTACCAGAATGGCTAGAGGTTTTTTGTTTTTTTTTTTTTAAATAGCACTTGTTTTCATCAGAGAGCCACTTATGCGTTTTCCACTTTTGTCAGTCCTGCTTTTTTCTGTGTTATATGCGTTTGGAGACCTGGGACACTACATGAAATCACTTGTGTCCAAAGGGTTTTCATGGATGCCCTAAAATCAGTTCTTAAAAAAATCCTGAGAGGTATTCTTGTCCTATAGACTGGTGGAAGCTCAAATGCGGAAGCTTTGATGAAGGACACTCTATCAGCTAATGGTGAAGAGAATGAAATGTCCTCCCTGTAATTAACTCCATGAAATGTTTTCGACCAATCTCGTTTGGCTTTGGTTGCTTGGATACATTTAGCAATAGGACACGTACTTCATGCTGTACCCTGAGCCTAGCTAGAAAGGGTGCACTTTGCAGGGGTGCAAGGATGTGGACTGCCTACTACTGGCTGCTTTTACAGGTCCTTTAGTAGGGAGGGTGATGAGAAGTGTGGTAGCTGGGTCTCGAACCACTGCCCATATTGGATGGCTACATTGTGAGCACTGGCTTAACCTGTTACACCACAACAGCAGCCCCGGATCAGTAATGGTTATTGTGAGTTGTTCGTAACATGTTTTTACAGGACTTTGTATTTGGATAGGCGGCAGTGGGGTAATCATTACCTGCAGGGAATAGAAGGTTATCAGAAATTTTTTTTTCACACAGCCATCAAGATATGTAAGCTATTATATATTTTGTTGAAATCTAAGCATATGTTCCTTATCATATATTTCAGTTTTTTTAAAGATTTATTTATTTTTATTGGAAAGGCAGATCCACAGAGAGATGGAGAGACAAAAAGATTTTTCCAACCGCATCTTCACTCCCCAAGCAGCCACAGTGGCCGGAACTGAACCGATCAAAAGCCAGGAACTTCTTCCAGGTCTCCCATATGGGTGCAGGGTCCCAAGGCTTAGGGCCATCCTCAACCGCTTTCCCAGGTCACAAGCAGAGAGCTGGATGGGAAGTGGAGCAGCCAGTGCACAAATCTGTGCCCATATTTAATCCTGGTGTGTGCAAGGTAAGGTCTTTAGCCACTAGGCTCCCATGTGAGCCCCCTGTATTTCAATTTAAGCAAGTGTTTGAAATTCTTACATTTGCTCTCAGGGAGCTGCTCCTCTTATCTGTGTCTTTGGGTTGTAGGAACGTGGTTGTGGAATCCATCAGTTCTTCCTATTTATTTGTCTTCCTACAAGTATTTCTGGAATATGGTGATGTGTTGTAACAAAAGCTGCTCAAGGAGATTACATTCCAGTAGAGAACAGTAAAATATTCTATGAGAGGCGACCCAGCATGGTAGCCTAGTGGCTAAAGTCCTCACCTTGCACACGCTGGGATCTGATATGGATGCCAGTTCTAATCCTGGCAGCCCCATTTACCATCCAGCTCCCTGCTTGTGGCCTGGGAAAGCAGTCGAGGATGGCCCAAAGCCTTGGGACCCTGCACTCATGTGGGACCTGGAACAGACTCCGGGCTCCTGGCTTTGGATCAGCGCAGCTCTGGCCCCTTGTAGTCGCTGGGGGAGTGAATCATTGGACGAAAGATCTTCCTCTCTGTCTCTCCTCCTCCTCTCTGTATATCTGACTTTAGAATAAAAGTAAAATAAATCTTTAGTTTTTAATTTAAAACAACTTAAGATTTATTTATTTTTTAAAAAAAATTTTAATCTTTACATAGTTGATTAGGGAACAAAAGGTCAAGTGTTACAGGAGAGTGGGTAAAACCATTGCTTCCACACTCTGTGTGTGTGTGTGTCTGTATCTGGAGTAAGAGGGAGACAAAGGGAGAAGCCTCACCCAACCTCCCACCCCATCCCAGGGTCCCCAACATGGAGCATGCTCTGAGGGCACTGTTCAAGTGGTTTTGATAGTTCAGTAGTTCTGAATTGCTGCCAGTCTCGCCATTCCAAGCACGATGAAATCTCTCCAGAATCCACTGGCTGACATTGTCCACCCCAGAGTCTCTGTTAGCCCAGATCTTCACTGCCAACCCGTGACTGGGGCAGATGATCCATTTGTTCTGTCCTCCGTCTTCTGTTGTAGTACCAGGTGTCCTCTGCAGGCTCCAGTGGACCGCCATTTCCTCCACGTGCATGTGGATATACTGTCTACTGTTCTGTCTGAACCTCTGAGGATGCTCAGCTCCAACACATGCACTTCATGGTCAGACCATGGAATCTGCAATTCTCTTCATGTTTGGGGTCCTGGGATCTGCAGTTCAGTTGAAGGGATCGCCAAAGAAACTTTGTTCAAGATGATCCCAGACCTGATTCTTGTGTTTGAATGCTGGTACAGGGTCTGGCACTGTCCATCGCCCCAATCAGCTTATGCACATGCTGGTGGTTGCAATTGCTTGGTCATTTCGGTTTCCAGCCCTGTCTTACACATGAACCAATGGGTGTTGCAGTCAAGCCTGATTCTGCCCATCTCACACTCGGCCCTCACCAAACCAGTGGGAGCTGCAGTCTAGTTGGAGTGACTCCCAATAACCCACATAAAAGTAAAATAAATCTTTAAAAACATATTCTAGGAGAGGAAAACAGCAAAAAAGTGGTAAATTATTTTAATGTAAGATAATTGGCAAAATACATAGTTTATTTTCATTTATATCCTGCCATTGAGGGATTTTTTAAAGCAACAAAAAATATACATTTGCCAGACATTGGGACTCAATAATTGTAATGTATGTCTGGGATGCCAAAAATGTTATCACGTCATTGCCAGACTCTAGGAACTAGAAAGGACCTTGGAAAGGGAAGGAATTTCAATTTGGATAGGGACAGAATACTTTTCTCTGCATTTATTCCTATCCCAACATTGTTCCTTTCAGTTTTGTTTACATTTTTGTGCTGGTATCAAGCTCTTACTTTTTTCCTGATAACCCATTAACTTAAAAGTAGCTCTTATGAAGCTATAGTGACTTTCCATTATTGAATATCTGTTTCAAAGTCATTTAATCTTCTGAGCTGAATTTGTTCTGTGAAGTTTTATGCAGCCAAGAATAATTTATTTGCAAATGTAGCAATAGCATAGGAGCAACCAAACAAGATTGAGTTTTTCTTCAAATAATATTCTACTGAAAGTTGAAATGTTTCTAGTCTCCGTTTCATTAGAATTTGAATAGGTATATAGAGCTACTGAAAATGTTCTCTGATAGTGAAATATTATTTGGCAAACAGGGCCTTGTAAACATATATCCTTTCAGAATATCAACACATTCAAATGTCCCACTTGAGGCCAATATTATTTGGAAGTAAAATTTATTGAAGTAAAAGGATATAATTCAGATTATGATTACAGCACAATGTAATAAAGAACTAATTAAATTGAAAATTATAGATGTACAGATACAGAGATAATCCCTAATAATAGTTATTAAGAACTTTTCATTGGTTATGTTATTTTGAAAACATTATAGTAAACTTTAAAATGATTTTTGCAGGACTAATCTGTGCTGTAGTGCACACACAATTAGTCTAATTAAGACTTAGGTATTTTCTTAATAATGAGCCATAAAACTTAAGCTTTTTCTGTTTTGTGTCACTTGACCCAAAGTAACTCTTTCAGGATTCTTGGATTTTTCTTACTGAAAGATAGAAAACTGTCACAATAATAGTGTGATAACAAATTGGAAACTGAAAATAAGAGCTAATATGTTTTTTGAAGGCCTTGACTTACTTAGTCTCCAGAACCAGCCATCAACGCACAGCTAAATAATCCTTTCAGTATTGTTTCTTACAGAGGTGAACTATCTCACTGATCCAGCCGCACCCTTTTCTCTAGTTCTTATAGCCACGAAGTGTGGCCACCATCAGGAATTCGGGCTTCGTTGATCTAATGACAGTCTATGGGAGAGGAAAGGAGAACAGACCCTGATTTGTGACTGTTACAGGGCAAGCTCTGAAGCTGTAAATGCAGAGGTAGAGACTGAGGAACATGCTCCATGCTGGGAGATTGAAGCAAATACAAATTGATTTTATTTATCTCCCTTCTATGGGGGGTTAATTTCTGAACCTCACATGTTAACCATGTGCTAGGGAGATCTATTGCTTCCCCAAAAGCCAAGACAGACCTTGGAGTAGGGCATGCCTCAAGTTCTCAGGATTCATCACTGATGCGTCCCTGAAATAATGCTTGATGGCATTTGTTTTCATGGTTTCCTTGAAGCTGCAGAAGTGTTGAGTAATCTGAAATTCATTGTACGATTCAGTTTTCACCCATGGTCTTTGTAATGCAACCCTCAAATATTTGCATTTCCATGAGCAATCATTTAGAAAATATGTTTTCAGTGCATATTGCCATGTGCTAGACTCTGGGCCAGCCTATAAAATGAGTAACAAAATGAGTAAAACAAGAATCTTGCTTTCAGGAATTCAGGAGAAGCAGATCAGAAAATGAATCATGACAGCAATGTGCTAAGACCGTTGACAGTGGAGTGATTATGGCTTTGTGGAAATATACAGCTTTGTGGAAATTATGCTTGAAGATGTAAGTGAATTCTTCCCAACCTCCATTTTTTCTTATAAAAGCTTCAAATACTTAACTATGATTAAATACATTGTCCTGTGTAGGAGCTAATTCTCAGCTGGGCTTTCCTTCATTTTTCCATTGAATGTATATTTCTCAGGTCCCCAAAACATGCATAGCATCACACTTCTTTTAGTGAGGAAGGCACATGTAGACTGTAATTTAACCATACTGTATCGAATACTATTCATGTGCAGTACAGGGAAGCTCTGATTCCTTGTGACAGGGACCCTGGTATAGCTCAATGTGGACAACATATCTTGAGAAGCTAAGCATTCATCTGAAATCTGAGGTAAGATTTTGAATTTTCTTCTCAGTGGAGAGCGAGGTGAATGGAGAAGTTGCTTTTTGGGCAGGAGGACGATACATGGGCAGGAGGGCATTCATGGTAAGGCAGAACTCAGATGATGTGGAACAAGCCATAGCAGGGCCAGAGCACAGTGAGGCTTGTGGGCCACTGAAAGTGCTGGGCAAAGGGAACAAATGGGTAGTTGGAATAGGACCGGTGAGGGGAAGGTGGCATAAAGGGAGGTGCTCAGAGTTTTTAAGATGTATGTAAATAATTACCTTCTGGTTGTTTTTTTTTTTTTTTAAAGATTTATTCATTTTATTACAGCCAGATATACACAGAGGAGGAGAGACAGAGAGGAAGATCTTCCGTCCGATGATTCACTCCCCAAGTGAGTCGCAACGGGCCAATGCGCGCCGATCCGATGCCGGGAACCTGGAACCTCTTCCGGGTCTCCCACGCGGGTGCAGTGTCCCAATGTATTGGGCCGTCCTCAACTGCTTTCCCAGGCCACAAGCAGGGAGCTGGATGGGAAGTGGAGCTGCCGGGATTAGAACCGGCGCCCATATGGGATCCCGGGGCTTTCAAGGTGAGGACTTTAGCCGCTAGGCCACGCCGCCGGGCCCACCTTCTGGTTGTTGTATGTGGATTTGATCAAAGGGTCCTTCCCGTGGAGTTTTTTACACAGTAGACTATGTCTCTTAAGGTACACCTAATCTGGACACTCAGTGGGTACCATAGCTGGGCATCTGATGTCTGGCTCTGGTCGGCTGTTTTGAGGTACTCAGGTCAGCAAAAGATTGCCCATCAGGGTATAATCTTTAGTGATCATTCTGGAAGCTGTTTTTTGCTAAGTGTTTTTTTCTCTATTACTCATTCAGCAGCCTTGTAATTATCTGCTCTCATTTGGAAAGTACTTAGCTTTGTTAACACAGTAAACTGGAATGCCTCTATGTTCTTACTATCCCTTTTCAGCAGTTGAAAGTATGTTTTCTTCTCTGAACATCCAGCCTCCAGCACTAAATAGATTATCTAGACAGTGGATGCACAAAAGGGTACCGCATCACCAAGCCAGAAGTTTCTCTATACTGCCAGCCACTTTTATTGCCAAGTGCAATTCTAAACTTCAGCTAAGGTGTGTTTCAGGGTGCAAATTTATCACACACACACACACACACACACACACAAATTGCTAGAGAAGACCTTATTTAAGAAATTGGTCCATTTCAACTTGATTGGTAGAACAGGCTAATTGATACTTCTGTTTCTGGGTTGGACCTCCTTTGATGTATGACATGATATTGGCTGGACTGGACATGGTTAGAGTAGCACAGTCTGTCCTTTTCCATACTTCTCTCCTTCATTGTGTCTCTCAGTTTCTACCAGGCACAAACTCAAGGTAAGTTGGCCTGTTGAATGTACCAAAGGACTCTTCAGCCCCAAGATGCATGGCATATTACCTTTTTACCTCCATGTTCTGTTTTTGGTTTTTTATTAATATATATATTTTTTATTAATTACATTGCATTATGTGACACAGTTTCATAGGCTCTGGGGATCTCCCAACCCCTCTCTGAACCCTCCCCGCATGGTGGATTCCTCCACCTTGTTGCTGTATTACATTTCAAATTCAGTCAAGATTCTTTCATTGCAAGCATATACCAACCATAGAGTCCAGCATCTTATTGTGCAGATAAATTCAAGGGTTTCTTGGGGAGACCATCTCTGGTCTGAAGGCAGAGCTGGCAGAATATCAACCCGATCAGTTTAAAGCCCCAACATAACATCAATGACAATTTACAACATTATGAGCGGTCCACAGAAACAGAACAGTAAACTTCCTTCGGGACTAGGGAGAAGAGCTTTCTCTGGTCCTTACTTAGTTCCAACTTTGGACCCCCACTCTCTGTTGCAATGACCATCAGGGTCGTTCCAGAGGCCCCCCCAAACACACACACACACACACACACACACAAGTTAGAATAGGTAGACAGAGATCAACAAGGTAAGCTTAGAACCAGATAGGAAATGATCAGCTTGGACTCACACATACCTTACTATGTAGGACACAAATATTAATTACTCCTCACTAAGGTATCGAAGATTTCTCTGCACACCCCTCCTAAAACTGTTCTGCACCTCAATTGTTGACATATGCCTTGTTAGAGTTATAACCCAGTTTAGACTACACTAAAATCTGCCAAGTTCAGCAAAATTATGCTTCAACACTATAAACTGCTAAATACTAAAATGAAAATAGACATGAGGCAGCTGAATAGTACCCTATAGCCATTTTAAGGTGCATAGCAGCCAGTTCTGTGTGTAAACTAAAACTGAAATGTCAATGAAGTAGTCACAGGATGTGGTTAAGAACTTGCATTTGTTTTAACATATTGGTTACTCAATACCATGTCAATTAATTCCATAATGTTGTAAATTGTCTCCATGTTCCTTTAACTTACTTATACTGTATTTCGTCTTCTCCATCATTATACCCTAACAAAGTTAGGCTATGTGTGATTTCGAGCTAAGGTGTTAACTGTTAATTATAATGTACAATATCATCTTTTCAAAAATTGGAAAATTGCATTTTTCAATAGTTTTAACATAGAGTGTTATGGCAATATAGAAGAATGTCAGGAATGTAAGGGAGGCAGTTTGTACTAGTGAAACTTGTCTAAATGCTATATAGGTGTAGATATAGATATGAGTACCTTTGGACATTTTGGTTGTGTTTTCAAAATATTCTTAGATATATTTGCTTGTTTGAGAGTTAGGGGGCAGAGGAGAGATTGACACTGGGCTGTGACTTGGGCCAGGACCAGAAACTCTGTGTCTCCCATGTGAGAAGCAGAAATCCTGTGTGCTTCTGCTAGGATCTCCGTGAGGGGGAGGCTGGAGCCAGGATCCAGAGCTGCTTACTGGACCTAAGGATGCCAGTATGAACAAAGATAATTTAAATGGCATCTTAATCTCTGGTTCAAAGGCCTTCCTCAGGGGTTTTAAATTTTATGTCATTAGCTAATCCTATCAGCAGGTCTTAGATTGGTAAATGAGTGGGCTAAGATAAGATCATGTGCTTGATTTAATGTACAGGACACAGATGCTGATATTTTTATGTATTGATGAAATTCAGAAGCCATAGGTAGAATGAAGTGACATATCATATTTATTTACCGTGAGATTTTAAAAAGGTACATGATATGTGTTAATACAGTAGTGTAATACTCCTTAATAAGATATTATGAGTTGGAAAACAATAGAGAAAAGCTTGTTCAAAGGATGGTGATGATGATGATGATGATGATGGTGAGTTAATGTGTTGGTTTCCTAATAACCCACACCAAAAGGGAACTGTGATTAAGCAATTTTGAAGTCTTTCTCACGTAAGACTGTAGGTAATAGATAATGGATAGTGACATGGGTCACTGTTCAGTAGCTATTATTTTGGAAATGATATCCACTGGATTGTAGTCCTCTGTGGTCAACTTTCTAGCCCAGGACACTTCAGGTGTTTGTTCCTAAAGTGTCTTGATGAACTACGGTCTTTCTTTCCTGTGTTTCTGTAGATCTCACCTGTAGTTCTGGGCTGGCTACATTCTTCCTGCTCAAATGTTCACTTTGATCTTATTTGTTTTCTCTCTTTCTGTTATTAGTGCTTAGTCTTCTTGGGACCTTATCAGTGTCAAGAGAAATTACCTGTCACTTCTTGTGGACAGTGCCCATGCGGTCATGATGACTTACCCTTGGATCCAAACTAGCCTCAGAGGCTGTTTTTTCTAGTGAGCTTTTTATTTTCTTCTTCCTTTTCTGGCCCATCCTTTTTGTACTTGTTCTTTGCTTATGGGAGCGGCAGGGATTGGAGGGGGGTGGGGATGCAAGAGGGGAGTGGCTGAGGCTCTAATTAAATGGTACCTGTGGCTTTATTGGTTGGCACAGCCCTTCCTGAGCCCCGGGCTTGATCCCCCTCAGCACTTCTGACTTCTTTCTCTCATATAGCCAATCTCCCAAGAGTTCTGTATTCTCCAGCTTGTGCCTCACAGTCAATCCAATACATTTGTACAAAATTGAACCTCACAGCAAACTTGCTTTTGTGTATTCCCAAGAGCTCTTTTCGAGTAAGGAGTAGGGAATGTCTTGATAGCAGAGTGTTTTATAACTTGATATTCCAGCGTACCTGAGTCTTAGGTCTGACCCAGCTGAGGTCCCATTGCAAAGTGAAGCAGAAATGGATTTCAAAACTGTGTTTCTTGTGGCAACTTTTGATAATGGTCATTACAGAGCAGTTCATTGGTGTGTGTTCTGTGAGGTTAGTGTGGTACAAGTACACAGCCGTTTAGCTTTTTTTAAACTGGATCCAAGTAGTGACTTTCGGCAGAGGAGTGAGCATATAGTTCTCAGACTAGGCTTACTTTTGTAATTTTAGAAAGACATTGATTTTGCATCTTGTTGCGAGCATGTGATCATAATTGATAACGTAACAGCCACAAAAGAACAAAGGAAACGTTTGTTTTCTTGTTGCATCTCTTACAGATCCTTTAGTTGAGAAATTCTAAATAGTATTTTTTAAAAATAACAAATACCATTCCAGACAGTCTGATTGAGAACAGGGGAGATTAATGGAGGATGGCCATAGTTCATTCTTGATGGGAGGCTGTGATAGATTGAGTGCCACTGTCTGTGTTGCACCAGGTATTCTGTCTGACAGTATACTATCCAGGGTATTGATTACACGAACCTCTAGTTGTAAATCCATGTCTGAGTGAAGGTTTGCAATGAAGTCCATTTGTCAAACACAGGCTTAATCAAAGGTTGTAATTGGCATTAATGAGTTCTCCATAAAAGTACAGGATTGGATTGGAGTACCAGATAAAGATTCATCCATGTCAGTACATCCATCAGCTATCACCATCTGGAATGGAAACTGACAGCTGTTTGGAGAATTAGCGATGCTGCTGCTGGGATACGTCCATATCTGATGAGCAGGTGCTCACAGTTCTCATTAGGAGCTATGGGTGGGTGACCCTTTTGGCAAGTCTGAGCACCATCGTATCTTATTCTTCTCTTGGGGAAAATCCATTTAGTAATTTTAAAATCATATAAAGAGGAAACAGAGGGAATGTTGAATTCTAGATTCTTGGATTTATCAATCAGTATTTTTTTTAAAGATTTATTCATTTTATTACAGCCAGATATACACAGAGGAGGAGAGACAGAGAGGAAGATCTTCCATCTGCTGATTCACTTCCCAAGTGGCTGCAATGGCCGGTGCGCGTCGATCCGAAGCCGGGAACCTGGAACCTCTTCCGGGTCTCCCGTGCGGGTACAGTGTCCCAATGCATTGGGCCGTCCTCAACTGCTTTCCCAGGCCACAAGCAGGGAGCTGGATGGGAAGTGGAGCTGCCGGGATTAGAACCGGCGCCCATATGGGATCCCGGGGCATTCAAGGCGAGGACTTTAGCCGCTAGGCCACGCCACCGGGCCCATCAACCAGTATTTTACAGATTTTTTAGTGCACATTTGGAGTGATTTGAAGACCTTGCTCTTCTTCATCTAAATGCCAATGTCGCAATCACTGATTTTTCTGTAGTGGGATTCCATATCCCATATCTAGTGGGTTTACATATGGGTCTTAATTTCACTAAAGAGGTACCATTTTTCTTCTTTGGCTTTCACCTTTTCTCTCATTGACCACACTGTCATTCTAGACTTAGAGCTAAAGTAGAACACTTAATCCTATCTGTATCTTTGACCTCTTTCTTTCTTTCTTTCTTTTTTTGCCACAAAATTGGAGTGAGACTGTTGTTGAGTCTTTTTTTATCCCTGTGATGTCCAGAGGAGCTAGACTTAGGCCTTGTGGATAAGCAATCAGATTGCACAGCTTGTCATAAAGACCTTCTGCCACCTCCATGTGATCGAGCTTTGCTTGCAAGGCCAAAGGGAGTCAATTAAACAAGTGTGTAGTGAATTTTTACTTTGTCTGGCCTTGGTTATATGCACATAAATATTTTTGTAACCTCTTGTATTGAGCACTGTTTATGCTTCAATCTTTACATTCTTAACACTCGAGAAATTCACAAATGCATGCCTAAGGTTACGTTATGAATATTGGCTGCATTCTGAGAATATGATAAATGTTCTCTGATTTCTTTATCCCCACTTCCTTGTGTTTCTTGTATTTGTGTTTCTGAACAATTATGTTCGCACTTAATGTAGTTTCCTTTTCCTCATTTCAGTAAGGTCTCAGCAAAAGGTATAGTTCATATAGCATTCAATATTAGCCCATTCTTAAATATCAAACATTTGCTGTATTTTTAGCAGACTTTTAGGATTCTTGTGTCACTTTCAGAAATGTAGAACATCAGAAATCCTTGTCTTCATTGGCTTATGGAGCAGTATCAGAGAGAAAAGGCACGTGATCATATTTTCTTTTAGTTTTTAAAGATTTATTTTTATTGGAAAGGCAGATATACAGAGACAAAAAGATACAGAGAGAAAGATCTTCCATCCACTGGTTCACTCCCCAAGCAGTCACAATGGCCAGAACTGAGCCAATCTAAGCCAAGAGCCAGAAGCTTCTTTCAGGCCACCCGTGTGAGCACAGGGTCCCAGGGCTTTGGGCCGTCCTTGATTGCTTTCTCAGGCCACATGCAGGGAGCTGGATGGGAAGTGGAGCAGCTGGAATCAGAACTGGTGCCCGTATGAGATTCTGACATGGGCAAGGCAAGAACTTCAGCCACTGGGTACCATGCCAGGGCCACGTGATTATGTTTTCTTTCACTAAGTAGTTGTTAAATATTTTGCATGTTTGTAAAGTATTGTGAAAAATACAGATGATATAATACTGGCAGAAAACATGCCTGACATTAAAAAATTTATATTTGGTGTTGGCACAATAGCTTAATCAGCTAATGTTTTGCCTTGTCTCCCGTCTGTTGGTTCATGTCCCAAAGAACTTCAGGTCTGGGCTAGCTGAAACCGGAAGGCAGGACTTTCCATATGGGCAGGGTCTAAAGTGCTTGGATTAGTTTCCCTGCCTTCCCAGTTCAGTATCAGGAAGTGGAGTCAGAAGCAGAGGAGCTGAGACTTCAGCCAGCACTTTGATATGACATACTGGCAAGTGGCAGCATAGCCCGCTGGGCCACAACTCCACTCCCATTTATTAGTATCTTGTGTTTTATTTTTGATGATTTTTTTAAAGATTTATTTATTTTATTACAAAGTCAGATATACAGAGAGGAGGAGAGACAGAGAGGAAGATCTTCCGTCCGATGATTCATTCCCCAAGTGAGCCTCAACGGGCCGGTGCGCTCCAATCTGAAGCCGGGAACCTGGAACCTCTTCTGGGTCTCCCGTGCGGGTACAGTGTCCCAATGCATTGGGCCATCCTCAACTGCTTTCCCAGGCCACAAGCAGGGAGCTGGATGGGAAGTGGAGCTGCTGGGATTAGAACTGGCACCCATATGGGATCCCGGGGCATTCAAGGCGAGGACTTTAGCCGCTAGGCCACGCCGCCGGGCCCAATTTTTGATGATGTCTACACAGTTGATTAGTGTGGGAAGAGTTAAGGTTAGGGAAAATGGGTGAGACCATTACTGCCATATTTTCTTTTATCTTCTTCTATAAAGGGGAGATAATGGAGAAACCATAGCCAGCCTCCCAACCACCTCAGTATCCAGAGATCGGAAACAGCCACCCGATGTTATCCCAGGGTCCTGGGGGAGGAACACTCTCTGAAGGGTCTACTCAAGTAGTTTCAATAGTTCAGTGGTTCTGAAATGCTGTCAGTTTCACCACTCCAAGGATGAGGAAATCCTTCCAAGGTCCATTGCTTGTCATCTATCTTAGAGTCTCCATTTGCCCAGATATTTTCTGCCAACTTGGCTGGGGGAGTTGATCAACTTGTTCTTTCCTGCTTTTTCTGTTGTAGTACCAGATTTTCTCTGCAGGCTCCAATGGACTGTCATATCCTCCATGTGCATCTGGGTATGCTGTATTGCTTCACCTAAGCCACTGAGGAATCCCAGCTCTGACACATGCAGTCACGGTCAGATCACCTATCCTGTGGTTCTCCCCATGGTTAACGTTCCAAGTCCAGGAGTTCAGTTGGGTGGATCCCCAAAGAAACCTTGTCCGAAATGATCCCAGACCTGGATCTTGTGTGTGCTTACCAGCGCAGGGTCTGGCTTTGTCCGTTGCCCACATCAGCCTACATACACACTTAGTAGCTATGTTGCTGAATTTGTTCTGTCTCCAGCCCTCTCTCTTCCATAAACCAATGGATGCTGTGGCTCAGTCCAACCTTCTTAACACACACTCAGCTCTCACACATATACCAGTAGGGGCTGCAGCCTAATCAGAGTGATCCCCAATAAACCCCAATAGGCCCACCCCATGCCCTGGTACCAACTTCTTAATGGGATGCCTTTACAGGCTCCTTAAACATCAGTATTAGCATATTATGGAAATATTTGGAAAATGGTTGTCTTTTTTATACAATTTTTTTAAAAGAAAAGATGTATTTATTTTTATTGGAAAGGCAGAGTAGATTTACAGAGAGGAGAGACAGAGAGACAGAGAGGAAGATCTTCTCATTGCTGCTTTTCTCCCCAAATAGCCTCAATGGCTGGAGCTTAGCTGGTCTGAAGCCAGGAGCCAAGGGCTTCTTCTAGGTCTCCTACACCATGTGGGGTCCCAAGGACTTGGGCCTCTCTTCCCAGGCCACAAGCAGGGGGCTAGATGGGAAGTGAGGCTGCCGGGATAAGAACTGGAGCTCATATAGGATCCTGGTGCGTTCAAGGCGAGGACTTAGTCATTGAACTGCTCAGAAATTCCATTTTTTTACAGACTTGTCACCTTAAACCCTCATCACAACCCCAGCACACGTGTGAACCACAGTGAACTCTGATGGAGACTTGATGGCATCAGCCTTACTTTTTTAGCAGATTGCCATTTTCAGGGAAGTGTGGTAAGAGGTCATGTAACTGCCGTGAGTGC
The DNA here is from genome assembly GCF_030435755.1 of Ochotona princeps. Lineage (NCBI taxonomy): Eukaryota > Metazoa > Chordata > Mammalia > Lagomorpha > Ochotonidae > Ochotona > Ochotona princeps. The sequence goes on from NC_080850.1 coordinate 26,966,924, forward strand.
CGTGACCAGGTGTGGGGCGGGAAGTGGAAACGAGTCCCTTGAGGCTCAGCTGCTCACTGCACAGTTTGCCAAGGGCTGGAAATGACCGAGCCATTTTTATTTCTTCCAACTTAGCTTCCTAAATTGGAGAGGCTCCCTGGAGTTCAAACATGGCCTTGGACACCAGTCCTACTTCCTCACTACTGAGCCATATTAGCTGAGCCCAAATACACAAAAAGAACCACAAGAAATATCTATCAAATGGAATTTTCCTGAACAGTAGCATATTACACTCCAAACTCCCAAATCAACCCAGGGACCGGAAGAAGAGTTGCTTTCCCTTGTTCCTCAGACAGGACCAGACATCTCACTCACACACACACACACACACACACACACACACCCTGAGTATCTTTAATAACAATACCTGGATACAGGGTGTTGGGGCACTGTGATGACTTTCACTCCGATTAAGACTGCATTTAAACCTGCAGTCCAAGTGTATTCACAATCGATTTATTTGCTTTTCATTTCATCTCCTTCAGCCCTAAAAGTGAGGATCTTCCTCTCTGGCACAGAGTGATAAGCATAGTTTTCACATGGGAAATTCAAGTCTAGAGAAATTATCAATGCTTTATGACGAAAATCAGCCGCTTTCTCCATTGACGGAATGCAACGTATCACCTGCCCAGAACTGGAAGTAGAGTGTTCTCTTCAAAGAGCCAGATGGTTTTGTCAATAATTTACTCTGACAGTGTAGAAATAGCCAGGCTCTAGGAAAAGAGATCCAGTTTCTGATGCTCATTTTGCAATTATAGCCTCTCTAAATCTTATTCTTAGCTGCTATTAGTTTTAAACCCCCTAAAATGCAACACTGTTAGACTATCTTTAGTCAATAATTCCCTTCCCATTCTGAAAAAATTTAATGCATTATCTCAGGCTAAGCATAGGGGAAGGGAAGAGGTAACATTTTCCTCAAATCATTTTACTAATGTAGTGTGCAACATTAGTGAATGTCTTGGGAAGACGTCCATCTTGCACATTTTAGCAGCCAAATAGAAAGAACATTAGGATTACCAAGCCCTTTTTGTTTGCAATTCAAATATGAGCTTCACTTGCTCAGAGTTTTTAGCTCTAGAGGAATTATGAATATTAACACTTGAAAATTAACTCATGTTAGTGCTGGCAGGCTCTTAGGAATAGCTAGTTTAATCGCATTGCTTTGCAGAAGAATAAAGACAAGTTCAGAGAGGTTAAGTAATTTGCTTTGGGTCACAGAGATGCTAAGATAGAGCAAGGAGACTCAATAGTGAGCTCACAGGCTCCTGGCAAAATGTTCTTTAATTTTGTTATGTAACTGTTTGCACAAATCTAAAGACTAGTGGACTCTAAGCCATGCTACAGTTGCCCATTTGCTCAGTGGTGACTGAGGCCTGGTTTGCATATCTGAACACTGGGATTTAATGTGCCTGTGTTTACAGTGTGTTTATGATGCCAGTGGTGGATGTGTAAAATGACTAAACGCGTATGTGTGGAGGGGGATGGTGACTGCGGAAATTTCGCAGCTTCCTCAATCACAAAGCGTTTATATTTCAAAGTCAAATGTTCTTGCAGTCCCCCATCCAGCAATTATTTTCAGATTATGTTAATGCAGGCTATTTTCCTCAAAGTACTTCAGTTGTCGAGATTGCAGTGTGTTTTCATGTGATGCTGAAATGAAAAGGTTGTTATATGCTTGGAAGTAGGTGATGCCAGCATTAGTGAGTTTTCTTTTATTTGGGTGTAATAAGCCAAGATGATAAGAAAGACTGATGCAGAAGCTTTGTCTAGTCCGTTTCTCTGTCGTGCTGACTTGATTCTCAGTGCTTTCATTTTCTCTTCAGTATTTCTGGAGAGAGAAAAGCATTACAAGTTTGTGACCTTCGGGGATTTCATACAAGTCATGGGTCAGCTTGGGCCTCTTTGAACCACACCCTCAGCTACCCGGCAAATGAGGAGATAGAGTTAGCCCGGGTCCAACTCCCTGAGTTTGAGAAGAAAGGTTTTCTGTTTCCCTTTGTGGAGTTAGGGTTTGTTTGAGCATGCAATAAGCAATGATGGAAATACAAAATGATATATCTGAACTTATATCTAAAAGTGATGTTAATTAGGTGACTAGTAATATTTAAATACCAAAACAAAGCTGAAAAGTGCCAAAATATTGGCTAATATTTGTTTCAATTTGATTACCATAGGCAGAAATCCACAAGCAAAGATTTGTTTTAAAGACTTATTTATTTTTACTGGAAAATCAAATATACAGAGAGAAAGAGAGACAGAGAGGAAGATCTTCCATTTACTTATCCACTCCCCTAGTGGCTGCAACAGCTGGAGCTGAGCCAATCTGAAGCCAGGAGCCCGGAGCTGCTTCTGGGTCTCCCATGCGGGTGCAGGGTCCCAAGGCCTAGGGCTGTCCTCGACTGCTTTCCCAGGACACAGCAGGAAGGGAAGCAGGGCTGCCAGGATTAGAGTCAGTGCCCCTATGGGATCCTGGTGCATGCAAGGCGAGGACTTAATTTTTAAAAAGTGATTCATAAGAATAATATACATTTTTAGGGACCCACAAGGAATACCCAGTATAGGTTAGACAGGACACACAGGAGTACATGTAGGAGTACATGTATGCTTCGCATCAGCTGTCTCTGGTCCAGCTGCCAAGCACAGCCAGTGCCAGGGACGTTGGGAGTGTACACATTAGGAAAGTTAACATTACCCTGGCAGAAATCTAGTGATTTCTAGTGGTGGTGAGATGAGATGGAATGAGCTGATTCCTCACACCTGTGGGGGCCTTGCCTCCAATGACCGGCAGTGCTGTTGTCTTTACTGATAGATAGTCCAGCTCCATCATTATGCACACATTCACAATTACAAGTCCTTGCAAATACTGAGCCTCAGATGGTGAAGACTAAGGAATTGCAGAAAACAGAAAAGACCTCAAGGGTCGATTAAACGTTGGGTATGTTCCAAGTTCAGGACACAGGTTTACAACAGTGAACAAAGCATCACAGTTGTATGAACGAAGACACACACACACTAGATATTTTCTGAAACTTAAGTTGCTTAACATCCTGTCGACAACCAATACAAAGAAAAGTTGATAGGCAGGGTCAGTCATTCCAGAACAGATGAACAAGTGCTGTTCCCGTTTTTGTTGTTGCAGTCAAAGGCACACCTGTGTGATGAGCTCGTGGCAGTGCTGTAGCAGTGATGGAAAAAGGCAGCCGAAAGTGCCATTCCAGCTGAAAACGTTAACTCGGGAGTTGGCAGGCCAGATGCACCACTTAAAATCAACGCTCTTCAGCTGGATTCGGAATCGCAGCAAAGTGCGTTCACGAGGCCTCGACCTGACAGAAAGTGTTCCTCCCCCAGGTCATGCCGTGAGCCAGGTGGTCATGGGGAAGCCGAGGCCTCGTGGAGGGGGAGCGTTGCGGGGCGTGTGCTGCGGCGTCCTTAGGACTAGATAAAGGGAAATTGTTTTCGAGCATTAGCTCGTCTGCCAGAGCCATGCCGCACTGTCATCGACTCAGCACAGAATGCTGAAGAACAGCTGAAGGAGCCTACAGAAGATTTCCAGTATTTCTCTCTGGCTTGTGACAGAATGATAAACATAACAAATACCGCTCCCTGGGGTCACCGCCATGTTTGACGTTTGAGAGCCGCTGTTGTCACCGGCAGCCACACGTAGCACTACAAGAGGTGAGGATGTTGTTGAGACTTTTTTTTTTAAAGATTTATTTATTTTTATTGGAAAGTTAGATAAGCAGAGAGGAGGAGAGACAGAGAGGAAGATCTAATGTCCGCTGATTCACTCCCCAAGCGGCTGCAACGGCCAGAGTCTCCCCCGGGTCTCCCACACGGGTGCAGGGTCCCAAGGCTTTGGGCCATCCTCCATTGCTTTCTCAGGTCACATGCAGGGAGCTGGATGGGAAGTGGGACAGCCGGGATTATCCTGCTGCATGCAAGGCGAGGACCTTAGCCACTAGGCTACTGCGCTGGGCCCGAGACATTTTTTATTCGTAAAAAAACTTGCGGTAACATTGGAAAATTTAAATGGTTTTTTTGTAGATGAAACTTCAGCCATGATTGACTCGCAAAAAGGATGAATTGCATCGGTCAAGAAAGAATTGTATGTCACTGCATTCAACCCCAGGAGAGTTCCTGCACAGTCGTGGCAGCTCAAGGGTAAGATGGCAACAGGGAGAGTGTTAACAACCACCGCTTTGAGGCGTTGCGGAATGATCTCAGCTACGTTACCTCGTCATCTCTGTGAAGTGTGGTGGCTGTCACCCGAACGTGCTTGCGCTGTTTCACAAACCTCAGGATCAAGTCCAGCAGTTCATGGACACGAGGGGAAATCCTGCCGGGGAATTTGGCTGTAACAAAGTGGCTGTGTGCTCCAGCCTTCCTGGTGGACACGACCAGCTGCCCCTCCGAGCTGGACATTAAGCTGCAACGCCTGAGCTGGCGTCTCAGCAGCTGCTTACAAACGTGAAATCACTTGAAGCTAAATGAAGGCCTGCAGAGTAACAAGGAAGAAAGCCTTCTAGGGCCTTTGGATATGTTGGCAAATACATAAAACTGAGCATTTCATAAAAGATTCAAGGATGTGAAAAATAAGCAAATGGAATTGAAGGTCTCTGTTATGCCATCACTGTAGAAACAAGTAATGGGCCTGATAATCTATACCACAAAATTGATCAGCTGCGGAATGCTGCAAAACTGAAGGCCGAGACAACAACCATCCATTCATTGCTTAATATCCATGAACATTAAATAAGCAATGATGAGTTTCCCGCTTTGAGGAGACATGCCTGGAAATAAGCATCTGTGTCCAGAAACAGAGGTTTTCACAGTTTGTCAAGAGTCCGTTTTACTCCAGACTGAGTGGTGTGAGTGTGGAGAAACTCTTGTGGAAACGACATCATCCAAGCGGCTGACATCACACACCTAAGAAAAGCAGCAGCCCCGGCCATCCTGGGAAGGGTGAGTTAATTAAACGTTTGACTAAATCCAGTAGACTAATTTTTTTTTAGTTGATGGTTGTGTGGCATGTAAGTGATATAAATATCCAAATGGCCCTAGATTTGTAGAAGGTTCCTCGCCCCTGCTCCAACTTTTTTTCTAAACTGAATATGTGTAAAAATATTTTTGACATAGCTACAGTAAAGGAGGTTAGAGAAGCAAAGGAATAGTCACCAATTAGATCATTAGTGTCAAAACTCATTCGGTCTCTAAGTAGGAAACTTTTGTTGGATTCCCCAGGCGCTGGTTCTAAGGCAGGAATTCAAGAGCAAATGGTTAATCTGGAAACTGTTAGCAGGAAGGTGTGTACATGAGAGACAGAGGGAAAGAAAACAGTGCATCTCTATTATGAGAGAAATTACTACTGCGAGCAAAGTAAGCTTGATCCTGCTAAGGACATAGGGAGACCCTGAGAAAATGGAACTTCACATCAGCTAAGGTGGAAGGGAGCTGAGGTGTTTACCCCACAGCTCCTGCGGATCACCAGCTGAAGTTATTCCTGATGTGTGGAAATTCCCAGAATTTCTGGCTCTAATCCCCCCCCCCCCCCCGGCAAAGATGTGTCACTAAAGGTAGAGGGTATTTGGTGTGCTTGGAAATTGTTAAGAGTAGATCCCACAGTTGCCTTGCAGAATTCCCTCCAGGATTTTTTTACTGCATCATGCCCAGGCACATCTTTGATGTGGTTTTTTTTTTTTAAGTATGCTTGAGTTCTGTCCATTAAAGATAGGATGCAGAAAGGTTAAGGTCTTGTTTCTTGTGCCAGCTACCGCCCCACCTAGTAAGATGTCTTGGCCAGCAGGTTTTAACTGAATTTTAATCATGTAGTTCTAATTAAAAGGGAGAGTTTATGAGGATGCTGGGTGAATAACACAAATGAATACGGTGCTTCTCAGGTTAGAAGAGAGGAAGGTGCTCTCCTCATTATGTGTGAAGCTTCTTGAATGTGTAATACAAACAGCATCTAAAAATAGTCATTTTCCCTGCGTCCTAACTGGGAAGAAAGAGTAATTATTCATAGGAATTGCAGGTAAGCAGTAGTTTTACAGAAGACAGCCATTCAGAAGGAGAAATTATTTTTAACAGCGTTTGATAACAGTTTTATAATGACTGATTTTCTTGGGAAATATCTGCCACTGTGCAATTGTTTGCAAATAACCTTAGCATGTTTTTTTAAACAAGCATAATTTCTTTTCTAGATATTTGTCTATAGGTTAGAATCTATGAGTGTATCAGCAATGAGAAGTGACTCACAGTTCAAATGAAGTTCTTTGAACTCAACAGCTTACAGAAGGGTTGTTCCTAATTCATAACCCATTCTAGAATGCCTCTGCTGGTCTGTCCACATTTTAGGGGGTAATGGGGCTGCCATGGGTAACCTCTTTAAAACATTTTCCAAAGTTGAGTTTTGTTTTTTTTTTTTTTACTAAATTACTTTAATAATGTATTCCTTTGAAGTGCACAGGTAGCTGTGGCTAAAAGTCATGTCTACTTGACTCCCCAAAATTTATTTAGTTGGTTATTTGTAACAACATTTTGATTCTCGTATCTCTTAAGTATAAATACTGGGACATAGAGAGTAAATGTATGGACATCTTGTAGACAGAAATATGTGAAGTCAAATCCCATGATCGTGGTTCATAGAATAGCGGTCATTGTGGTAGGGAAACAGTGTATGTCAGGTGTTGTAGCTGGTGCACAGGGTTCAAAAAGTAGGGATTTACCTTCTCCGTCCAATATACACAGGCATCGAAACAGAAAAGGAAAACTACTTCTATCTGTACCAAATGACATCTAAGTTTTTTTAAAGTTTGTTTTCAGTCACCTGTTAGGTGTAATTGACTTGCTAATTAGTAAAAGATTAAGTTGTGAAAAAAAAAGCATCTGAGATGAAATGGTGAAGCCGTCACCAAAGCTAAGGGTGATGTTTGATAAGGCTAACAATATGAAAACAATGAATTGTGAAGCTGAATGGTGATACATTCTTTTTTTCTGCCATTGTTTGATGTATTACTGCAGGTTTAGCGGTAACTTTGTAATGAATGAAATGACGTTTATCATTCTGCTTATTTTTAGCAGATTTTTTCCATTTATTGAATTATAAATTACATATATTTTCCCCAGATTTATTGAAGTGTTGTTGGTAAATAGAATTGAACGAATGAAAGATATGCAACATAATATGTAGACATTGTATATAATTTGATATATATGCACATTATAAGGTGATTACCACAGTGAAGCTAATTAGTGTACTTATTGCCTCATGTAGTTAACATTGTGTGTGTGTATGGTGGTGTTAAGAACGCTGAAGATCTCTCGTACTTTATTTCAAGTATGCCGTACAGTATTATTACCTGGAGAAATGCTGTACATGAGAACCCAGAATTTAATTTCCCAGAATTTTGTACTCTCTCGTCAAAATTTTCTACCATTTCTTTCATGCTCCATCTCCTAAAAATTATCATTCTACTTTAATTTCATGAGTTTGACTTTAATAGATCTCATATATGCAATAATACAGTATTTATCTTTCTATGTCTAGTTTATTTCTATTAGTCTGATGTCTTCTAGGTTTTCTCATGTTGTCACAAATAGCAGGAGTTTCTTCTTACTAACATGCCATTATATGTCCATGTGTCTACATTTTGCTTATCCTTAATTGGTGTATAAATAGCAGGTGTTTCGTATGTCTTGGCTGTTGCGTAAATAGTGTTGCAGGGAACATGAAGGTGAACACATTTCTTCAAGATACTGATTTCATTTACTGTACATATATTACTGAAAAACATGGAATTGCTCATTCATTGTTCTAGTTTTGTCCTTTTGAGACTCTTCATAATGTTTTCATAATTCCTATACCAATTTGCAGTCCTACATACAATGTATGCCAGTTGTTTTCTGTATACCCTTACCAGCATGTATCTCTCATCTTCTTGGTAAGTCATTTGAGCACATGTGAAGTACTGTCTCATTGTGCTTTTGAGGGACATTTCCCCTAACCATCAGTGATGTTGAATAGCTTTGCCTACACAGATTGATCATTTATAGTCAGAGAAATATCTATTCATGATCTTTGGCCAGTTTCTAATCTGGCTATTTATGTCTTTGTTATTGAGTTCTGTTCCTTAAAGTTTAAATGTTAAAGTTTAATAAGATATGATTTGGCAATATTGCACTGCATAGATTTTCTCTATATGCATTGCTTCCTTTTTCATTTAATGTGAGAAGAAACGTTCATTGAATGTGTTTCTCCTTGTCTGTTTTGACTTTCATTCCCTGTGCTTTTGAGATGATATCAAAAGATAATTAGCAAGACCAAGGACAAGAATCTTTTTCTTATGTTTTCTCCTGCTAGGTGAGATTTTAATATTCAAAACGTAGGCCCTTATTAATGTTGGGTTGATTTGTACAAGGTCAAATTTTATTCTCCTGCCTTTGTACATAGTTTTATTGGTATCATCTTTTGAAATGACTCTTCTCAATCTTGTGATTCTTGACCATCTTGTTGAAGTTCGTTTGCGTATAGATGTATGGTTTGATTTGTTGAATCCCTATTCTGTTAAACTGAGTTATATGGCTGTTGATTAGAGAACACAAAATTGTTCATTTATTATTCTTTGCTCATTTCTTGTTGCTGATTATTCTTATTATGTTGTAGGACTGTGTTACAAATTGTTTATCCTTCTGTCATTGAACATTGCTGTTAAGTTTTTCACTAGATGAATTAAAATTTCTGTGCTCATCTTAATTATTTTGTAGATATATATATATATGTATACATATATATATATATATATATATATATATATATATAACATTTTGGATAAATACCAAGGGTTAAATTGTCATGCAGTATGATTTGCGTATGTCTAACTTTAGGAGAGACTGCTAACATGTTGTACCACTTGATGTTACAGTCAGCAACACACGAGAGGTAATAATGTTTAGTTGGTGTTATCAGTAGTTGTATTTAACTTTTTTAGAGGATATGCATTGGTATTTTGTCATTAAAAATAATAACATATTTTGCCTTTCCTTGATCACCAAAGAGGCTGCGCATCTTTTCAATTGCTTCGCTTTCCCAAAGCGCTTGTTTCTAACCATCCAGCATGCCCAAAGAGTGGGATGTAATCCTCCTAGGGTGTCTCTGTGTGTTCAATTCTAGGGCTTGTTTCCACTGAATTATTCTGTCTTCTACAGAATTGTAAGGGATATTTATATATTGTGAATAGAATCCTTTATCAGTATATTTATTTTGAGTTTTCCAATCTCTGGCTTGAATTTTTTATTTTTACACATTTTGAAAAGAAGCATTAGTTCAGATAAACTCCACTGTTTCAATCTTTATATTTCCTTTTATATTCATTTCTTTTACTTTTCTTCTGTAAGAAACAATTGCTTGCCAAATTTTGTGAAGATTTTTTCTGTTGGAAGTTTCATATTACAAAATTCGTGTTTAGAACTACAGTCCATTTTATGGTTACTTTTCTTTACTACTGAATATAACATTGTTCTATCATCACTTGCTGAAAAAATTATTGGTGTATATTGACATTATTGTCAAGAATCAACTGACTTCATATGGACTAATCTATTTCTAGAATATCTGTTATACTCTATTGATTTGTATGCCTATACCTACTTTGGTGCCATTTTGTCTTATAAAATACACAACTACAAACATATAGGAAACATATAAAACTATAATTTCACATAAGTTCTTGAAATTGGTTCTTGTGCTCCTCCACTATGGTTCTCCTTTTTTTCAGAATCATCTTGGTTATTTCAGATCCTTCGCATGTTCATAGGAATCCTGGAATCAGCTTGTCTATTTGTAGGAGCTTTTTATCACTAACATTAAAATGTTTGAGAGGAGATCACTTACAATGGAAAATGTTCATTTTTGCTCATTGTTTTGGAGGTTCATGGTCTTAGATCAGCAGGCCCAGCTGATCGGTCTGAGTGTGGCAGAATATGTGCAGAAGGTGGCTTTCATGGTGATAAAGGGATCAGAGAGAGTAGCTAAGTTGAACTTGACACACCCTTAGCGACCTCAAGACCTCCCATTAGACTCACCTCCTAGACACAGTATTTGAATCAAATCTCCATCTTCAATACATTAACCATTAACATGAGTCCTTGGTGTACAGACTTTTAATATATGAACTTTTCAGAAATACCCAAACTATTGTGTAAACCATGAGAACATTTATACAAAAATACCTGCCTGGATTCTTTTTGGAATTGTGTTGATTGTCTGGGGGGAAGATCAGGTTTGGCATAATGTTGATTCTTTGAATCTTTGTTATGCAATCATTGTAAACACACATTCATCTATTTTGGTGTGTGTGGTACCTGTTTAGTGTGATACCAGTTACTCGGTCACGAAGGCCTGACAGTTCTATTGTAAACAGCATTCTTAGCAGACCATTTCCAGTAAAGCCTTTCTGAGTACAAATAAGGTTTGCCTCGATTTAGTTCTGATACTTCCCACTTTTCCTTTTGCTATAGAGTAATAGAAAAAAAATGGACACTAAGAAAATCTAATTAAGCTGCACAACAAAAGCTCATCTCAGAAGAGACAGGAAATGTAAATAATAGATTCAGTCAGAATTTGATTGCTGACTCTATTGGAGACTGGTATTCTTTTTTCACTAAAGCTGTTTGATTTGTTGTAGCTTGAAGTTTTTCATTAGGAAACTGTGCCTAATCTTTCCCGTAATTTTTCCACAGAGCTATTTCTGGTGAAATAATGCATCAACATGAAGCCATTCTGTAAACCATAAGGTACAGAACACAAGTTAGGGCTGTTCTGATTGTGTTTTAGTAAATTTAAATCCCATACGTAAAGGTGACCCTTATTTCATCTCCATGTCTCCTTTTGGATTATCCAGTTTGTCATGGGATTCTTTTAGGCTTCCTGTTCCTGCTCGTTTGTAGTTTGTAGTAAGCAAACTACTCATTTGTAGTGTCAGTCACCTGTAGAAAACGACTCTCTAAAGCATTTGCCCTGTAGGGAAGTGTTTCTTTCTCTCTGTTTTAGCCTCTGACATAATACATTTGGGGCTTTTAACGGATAAAACTGTGACATCAGGATAACATACTTTCACTTACAGAGTAAAGGATGGCTTTGATTTATGTCTTTATTTTAAAAATATTTTGCATTTTAAAAGGTTAAGCTTTAAAAAGATTGATTTGAAAATGTTATAACTGCATTTGTTGATGACAAAAATTATTTCTAAGAATCCTTGAACTTTATCACTTTTCAGAAATGCTTACACACAAAATAAAGATCCAAGTGTCTAAATCTGTCTTAGAAAACAGGTCCCATATATTTGACTTTGCTTGGTTAGTCCTATCCCATTCTATCCCATCCCATCCCATTGTACCCTATCCTATCCTATCCTATCCTGTCCTGTCCTGTTCTGACATTTGAAAGACAAAGAGGCATGAACAGAAACAGGGACAGGTAGTCCTATTCTAAAGCATGGAGGACTGAATTTGTATCTTCTAACTCTCCTTTACTAATGCTTTGACCTCACAACATTACATAGCAAATCAATTCTTCATCTGTTCACGAGTATGAACAGTTTCACACAGGGGTGGTTTAACACTGAAAAATGTTACTTAGAATTGTGGTTTGTATGTGTTAAGTCTTTTGTAAATGGGGGTTAAAGTTAGATATTCAATAAACATTATTAAAAACTTTAGTACGTATTGGGTTGGGTAAGCAGGAATCCTGATATTCTCACATCAGGCGTACTCTAGAACCATAGAACTCATCATATATAAACCTGAACATGTTGGGTATTTGGTTAAATAATGACATACAACGTGGAGACTGTTTCTTTGAATTAAAGTTCTCCCTGTAATTTTAGGAAATTCATCTGTTACATGATGGGCACATAAGAAGGCCAGTGTCTTTTTAAAGAAGACTCAAATTATGGTCCTAACTGGGAGCTTGTGAGGTTCAGTTCTTGCCAATGATGCTATCTGCAGTCCAAGCAATGGTTGCCTGGCCATAAGGCAGGTTTTCAACCGTGTTTCCAACCAGAGCATTAACTCTGTCAGTGGTAATTCCTCATTTTCTAGGTCTGACTTGTTAGCAATTTGGGGCACAAACCCACACCACACACCAGGAAATGCTTGTGAGATTTACTGCAGTATTTAGAGAACAGAAAGGTTATTTTTGGAGTGAAAGAGAACAACAGCCAGCCAGTGAAGGATGAAAGCAATTAGAGAGAGAGAGAGAGTGTCAGTCAGTTCTGTAGCTTAGGTGAAGAGTTTTATCAATCAGGGGATCGAGTTTGAGGACTGTTCCCTGGTGGTGGAAGACAGCCTAGGGCCGCTTCCACATGGCAGGGTGACCATGCGAGGGAAATGGCCATCGAGGATACAGCACTGGGTCTTTATATGTCTTGGGCATGGGGGTGGCAGAAGGGGACAGCTCCTCAGTTTGCGAATGCTTGTGACCTTACTATGGCCAGTGACCTGCAGCACAGGGTACTCCTTGTGGCAGGGGTTGACCTCTGTGCAGAGACAAGGTTAGGGTGATTCTCAGCACTCTAAACATTCCAAGATGAGAGTGTCAGCTTGACTTAGGGTGCGGAGTCACTTCTGCTTGGCCCAATCTAACGTGACTTCCCTGTAAATCTGTATTCTTTGTGCAAAGGGTTATTTTGAGTCCTTAGCACTTAGCATGGTACCTGAAACTTAGTAGACATTTAGTAAATGTTAAACCAATCCCTGTTTGTTTATTACATTTAAATTTATTATTATGTCTTTGTGTTGGTTGGCTGCTTCAGTGATTCCTTTGTATTTCACACAGTTACTAAGTTGCTGCTTGGGACATGAGCCTTCCATGTCAAAGTACTTAGGATTGAGTTCTGGGTCTGCTTTGATGGGAGCTTCCTGTTATTGTTCAGTGTATGATGACTAAGGTGATTTGGTCTCTCCACTTCCATAGGGGATCCAGTATGAATTGCCAGCTGCTGGCTTCAGCCTGGTCTGGTTGTTGCAGGGATTTGACAATGCATCGGTGGATGAAAAGCATTTTCCATCTTTGTCTCTTGTGCTCTCCCCTTCTCTGCCTTTCAGTAAGAATTAATGAGTTATTTAGCAAATCTAAAGTAGGAGTCAATCTGGTTGAGTATCAGAGTCCTACAACACTGCTCGTGCTAAACAGTGTTTCAAGAAGGGAATCCATGCAAAGCTAAGCAAGGTGAACATGATACCATTATCTCAACATATATGTGGCTTTTATGAAAATACCCGCTCTTGGTAGTCTGTAAATATGTTCTCAATGAAGAAACCAGGGACACCCTTAAAAAAAAAAAACTTAAAACTCCTTGGTGATTTCTCGCTGGAGTTGGACTCAAATCCACAACTCCAGCTCCTGCTTTCTCACTTGAGCCTTTGGCCACCTTGGAATGTCTGCAGCCATTCCCACTCGTTTGCGATGCTTTGGTCTTCAGCCGTACCCTTTCCGGCATTACAGCGTTTGCATGCATCTCTCTGCAGTCACTCTCGCCATTGCTTCCTCACAGGTTGCCTGTTTGTACTTCTCAGTCCTCGCTGAGAAATCCGATTTCCTGAGCACATACTGCTCTGTTAAAGATGTGTTCGGTACTGAGCTCTTTGGGTTTGCTTTCTTGATAGCAGCCTGCAAGTTTTATGAGACAAAGCCCATGTTTGTCTCTCTATGATATTCCCATTGCTAGGCACACTGCTGGTTCCTAGTAAATATTTGTTGTAATAATTTATTTGTTGAATAAAAAATTTACCTGTGTCCTTGTCTTTCTCACTGGACAAGGAGGTCAGTATTGGAAGATGATAAATAGTAACCTAAAAATGTGTTGGTGGAAATGACTGCATGTCCTGGAGCTAGATTCACTGTTCTGAGTGGACTTTTCTTTTTGTGAATTGTATGGGAAGGCATCAGACCAGGAACTTATCAAGTTTTTGGTGTGAAGGGCTGTAACCTCTAGGAGTTCTCATACACATCAAAAGAACAGCAAATTATCTACCCATCAGGATAATGAAATGTAAGCCGTTGTGCTGGAGATGGAAAGTGAAGTAAATTTATTACCGTTAATACGATTCTCAGTTCTAAGATTCTATGGATATTTTTAAACCACTTTTTAAAGTATTTATTCAGAGTGGAAAAGGATATGCAGGAAAATTAAGCTATCTCTCCTCAGCACACACCAGCTATAAAATGATCGCTGTACAAACAAAAGTTAATCAAAATAAATCTCACCCTCAGGGGATGTGTATTTCTTCTGAGTGTGTTGAGGTTAAAAGCCACCCCTTCGTGGGGTTCTCCAGCCTGTAAGTTCTGTCTTTACAGAACACAGCAATGCCTTCTAGGTTAAATTTCAGTGATTTAATTTATCTGTAAGAGGAAGGTGGAACAGCACAAATCATATCATACCACAGAGAGCATTTTGCAACCCTGAGATAGTTTTGTATTTTCCCCTTCAGACAAAAACTTGGCAAATTACAGCTTTGAAAAGCTTAGTTTCATCAAGGGGACAATTGCTTTGACTTGATGAGTTTAAATCAATATCCAAAACTCGGTGCTTTGCCGTTCCTCTTATATGCAATCTAACAATGTGTTCCTTAGAGGAAAGTGAAGAAAGAACCGAAGCATTGTTAAGGTGCCTCGAGCAGCAGGGCAGCAGAAATGTCTACTCCTGACTGCTGTTGTTGATGGGCAAGCAGATGATCTGGGTCCAGTGTTTATATAACATAAATGGTGCACTAAAATTTACTAGGACGCGTGCTTTCAGAATGGGCAGTTTCAATAGGCCTTTGTACTGTAATTCACTATCCAGGAAGGAATTTTTGAGGAATAGTTTGGTCAAAATGCATGTTTCTAAAGGTGGAAATCATGTGGCCTAGAAAACTAAATTTTTACTGATGCGTAACATTTTCCCTCTTCAAAAGGTTAAACAAATGTATGTATGCAGGAAAGTTTGAATGACTTTCTTAAATTTTATGATCACTAACAGATGATTTACTCATCAATGTCTGTTACTGACGTAGCTACTGTATTGTCTCACATAAAGAAAGGAGAGTTAGTGTGAAATCTAGAGCTTAAGGATAGTGGAGCTTGCATTTAAATTTCAGTTCTCAAATAATACAGAGAACTTCAGCTACAATTTCTACATCTATAAAATGAGACTAATGTGAGAGTTTTTATGTTTGGAAAATCAGATTCAAATATTTGTTTGAGAAAATTCTTTTACTTAATGAGTACTTTTCTTAATAGTTATATTCCATAAAAATTTTTTAAAAGATTTGTTTGTTTTTATTACAAAGTCAGATATACAGGGAGGAGGAGAGACAGAGAGGAAGATCTTCCGTCCGATGATTCACTCCCCAAGTGACCACAATGGCCAGTGCTGTGCCGACCCAAAGCCAGGAACCAGGAACCTCTTCCAGGTCTCCCATGCGGGTGCAGGGTCCCAAAGCATTGGGCCTGCTTTCCCAGGCCACAAGCAGGGAGCTGGATGGGAAGTGGAGCTGCCGGGATTAGAACCAGCGTCCATATGGGATCCCGGGCGCATTCAGGGTGAGGACTTGAGCCACTAGACCAGGCCGCTGGGCCCTATTCTATAAGATTTTAAAATCCCAGTCATATACACTATTTTTTAAAAGAATGAATGGAAATATACTTATTTAATTCTACTTACTGTGAAATTTGTATTACCTTTGGAATATGTATTTTACAATGTGGCAGGAGAATTAACTGAGATCATTTATAAAGGTATTTTGCAGAGCGCGTGGTGTGTTGGGCATTTGGAATGCACGTTAGTAATTTTAGCAACAGTGATCCTGGCTGCCTTAGCTGACTTGACCTTTTGAGTTAAGTCAAAATGTCTAATTACTTTATATGCAGCAGTACAGCTTTAAAACTAGAAAAGAATGCAACAAACAGTAACTCAGAAGCAGTCCATTTTTCAGTTTGTTATTCCTTCCAGACATTACACTTTTAACACTACTGAAAGCAATCCAAGCAAAATCTAGTGGAAAAGTGACTTTGCTGAGTACTGGGAGATGTGTGGGCATTGGTGCCAGTTATCCAGGGCACCTAGCTTCACACAGACAAAGCCATTTGATGCTGACAGTTTTGATACATGGTTATTGAAGGCGGGAAATGCCAAATACTGGTAACTTAACAAGCACTCAGAAAAACTATTTCCTGACTACAAATACAGAGATGCCTCATCTGAAATCCAACTCAGTGTGTAGCCAGAGTAAATGGAACAGAAGAATGAAATGTATTCTATTCATAATGAGCTGAGACTGAACATAAAGGATCCGTTAAAATATCTGAACAGTTAAAATGGATTATATTTCCCTTTGGGAATGGAAGTAGTCTCACGGATGGGGCTGATGAACTGAGCTTAGTAAATTGGCTCTTGGTGGTGATGAAATGGTATTGACAAAAAGGCGGCAGTGTGTATTTCACACACATCGGCAGGGGTAATGAATGTAGAGTGCCGCTCTAGTACACAGTTGTGGTGCTTTATATTCTGACATTGGCACTCCAGTGTCATGCTTATGATTTAGAGGCATTCTCTGATTTGAGAAACTCAAGCCATTTAATGAGTAAACACCCTTAATAACTGATAGGGTTGATTTTCAACCAGACACAACTATACATGAGTTCAGATAAGCTTCAGGAACAGGTAGGGTGTACACCATTGGCTTCCGTGGAACTCCAGCCATTTTGGCATGATATTAAGGAATCCACAAGTGCTGTGGCTGAGTTGATGACATATGACTTATGAAAGCATGTTAGGAACAACCTTTCTGGAATCCTTCCTTTTCTAGGCTAAGTTATGAGTCATCATTCTTGATGTATCCCAACTGACTAAGTAATTGCACGATACTGCTGTCTTCATTAGCAAAATAAAACCCAAGTCCTGAAAGTTTCATTAAAGGAAAAAGAGTCCTGTTTGGTGGAAAGAAGTAACTGGAAAAAGTACAACTATGTGCTCAGTGCCTGAGATTGGTATTCCTTGGCCTTATCTAGCTTAACATGGGTGGCACCTTCTTTCTTGCCTTTGCAGAGTGGGTACTCTTAGTATGCTTTGGCTAGAACTTGAGGATCTATCCTTCCATTCTTTCCAGTAGCGCAAGTGATTCTTACTCAGGATTACAAGTAAGGTTTTTGTATTTGTGTATTCCAATTTGGGGTGAAAATACATTTGCAAACGATATTTCCTATTGCTGGATTGAACACTTTCTCACTGTTTCATGATCTTCTTTATCTCTGTTCATTGCTTTTGATTTAGAGTCTAATTTATGTGGTGAAAGTACAGATATTCTTGCTTTCTTTTGGGTGGCATTTGCATAGAATGTATTGCCTCATCCTATCACTTTCAGCTTGTTTGTGTTTTTCTTGTGTGCAGTATATAGTTAGGTTCTGTTCTAATCCACTCAGTCACTCTGAGTCTTTTAATTTAAAAATTTAGTCCATGGTAATTATTGCTAGGTAAGATCTTACTACTGCCATTCTTGTTTGGTATTTTTATTCTGATTTCTCTTTTTCTTCTTCTCTTAGAATCTTAATTTATGGGTAAGTGATTTTCTCTGAAGGTCTATTTTGTTTCATTGGTTATTTTTACTAAGTCTAGTGTATGTCCTTGCTTTGTGGTAACCATAAGGTTTACAAAAAAAATTATTGGTGATGAAAATCTATCTTGAAATAACTGAACATTGACTTTACTAAAAGTTTGGAAATAATACTTGTAAGAAGGATTTTTCTTGAAGTTCATGAAAAGTGATATTAAAATAATTTATTTTGCTGCATAAAAGATTGAAATCCTTATGTAGAAAGAATAGGAGGTTTTTAAAAATTTCAGAGATGTTATACATATATGTGTGCGTGTGTATGTGTGTGTAAATATATATATATACATATACACACATATAAATAAGCAAAGCAAAACTATGCAAGGATTTCAAGCTTTTTTACATCCATATACACTTACCCTTAACTATTTTCCATGAACGTCTTAGTTTCTACCTTGTGAAGATGAAGTGACCAAACTATTGAGCCTGTAAGGCTGCTGAGAATCCCCATTGTTTGGAGTAATGTCCAAGAGGTAATAGAGTATCATCAGCAAGTATTGGCTACTGTGATTATCAGATACTGGTATTACAGTGTGATCTGTGCATTAAGAACTATATAGGAACATTGGGATCACTTGAAGTATTTATAAGAGATAAGCCTTAAAAGGCAAAGCAACATGGGTGTGTAATGGAGTTACATACAGGTGGATATCAGCACTGATACTAGGATGGAGAGACATGGGGAGTAGATGCTGTTACTGTACCCTAGCACTTAGAACACCTGATAGAAGGGGGAGCCTTGGAAAAACTTTCTGAAGTAAGCTACTCGCAGAAGAGCTTCAGCCATGCTGGGAAGATATGTAAGACGTAGAGCAGCCATCAAAATACTTGTACTTTATTCTTTGAGTCCCACCCAAATCCAGTTGGCATGGATATGAGGAAAGCAAAACCATCGTGGATCAGCCTTTATCCTCTCTCTGTTACAAAGCAGATTAGGGTCAGAGTAGCCTAGTGTTGGAGGTCATATGGGCCAAGAATACCACACTCAAGCTTGCAAGATAAAGCTTACTGTGTGGGGCCAAGGCTGTCTGTATACATAGCTTCCTAGCTGCTGAATCTCCTGCATTTGAGGAGCCGTTTAACTGCTGCTCTCCATGACTCCCAGGAGCACCCTCTTCTGCATCTCTGCAGTGCCATTCTTTTGTAAATACATATATTCAGCTTCCATAATAACCCTTTTGGTTCAAGGGATTCTAAGTATTGCTGAACTGACAACCTTGGATCTCCATTTTAGGACCCAATGCTTTGAGTACACACACAAAAGATATTACACTGAACACCAGGGATGCTCTGGGTCCATACCAAAATCCCAGTTATTGGGTGCATATCCCCTGCAGCCTGGCAGTTAATGAGCTTGGTTTCGGACTAGAAGCTGTTCTCAGTAAGTCACAGCCATGGAGTGGAGGGCAGGAAGCTTGGTTGAATGATACTTTCTTGGATAAAATATGTTTAAGGATTAGGGTGATTTGTGAGAGCTAGAATAATGTCTTTAGAAAGAGGAAAAAGGACTGAATCAGTCATGGCTTGCATGCATACATATTTTCAACAAGGGACCCAACTTTGCTGGTGACTTTGGGCAAGTCCTCCTTTTACATGAAATGGCTTTAATAACTGACAAAAAGGAGTTTATTTAAGCATGTTTGGAGACATGGTGTCTTGCTAGGTATACTTCCTTGTTAAAAATGCACTCCGCTCTAAAGAGTAGCCCTAACTTTCAAATCTAAGTCCAAATTCCAGTGAATTTAGAACTTGCTGGTGTGAAAACTGCAGGCAATACAATCACTATTGGAATCGAACTTGTCCTTTTGTTTTCACCTTTTCATTTTGCTATGATGAATAATATCTTAGCAATAAATCAGATTCCTGTTCTTTTTATTTGGAGGTAGAATTTTTAACTATGTGCTTGATGACTAGGGGAGTTGTAACCTGGCATATTTGTAGACGTTAATCCATGCAGTCACCAAGTGCAGTTCCAAAAGGAATGCCAATTGATATCCTTGTTTATTTATATTAGGAATATGAAAAAGAAATAAGGAAGATACACATCAGAATATCACTGGCTTGTCCAAGACTTATTTGTCAATTGGGATGACAAGTTTGCATCCTGGAAGGTTACTTCCTCTTGTACAGTCTTCGTGATGTAACAGTTACAACATATCTTTAATTTTATCTACATTACTAACATGCTATTTATTTCACTCAGGCAGTATAAATATACCATTATGATAATATAGGGAAAAACAGCAAGGGTGGGAGAGAAGAGGGATGGGAGGGGAAATCCTTGTCCCAGTAGAACTGTATCATGAAAAAAAAAAATCCCATGACACACAATCCAGTGACATGCCAAGCTTGGATTTGTAGTATTTTTGGCTTTGTAGAATAAATGTTCTTACTGTGAGTAATTTCAAGCTACAAATACAGGATCATTAACTGTGGAGTTGGGAAGAGAGACACAGTAGCCCACAATTCTATAGTATTTCTATCACAGCGACACAAGCGAGGAAAATAACCTTGGGCCCACAGATAATAGTATATAGAGCAAAATGGAAAGGAAATCATGAGTTCTGAGTATTCTTATTTTTAAAAACAGTTCTCCTAAGTAATAATTGACATAAAATTGCATATATTTAAATTGTATATCATAGCAATTTACTGTAAACAATTCCCACAGCCGAGCTAATTAATGTGTCATTGAACTTTATATCATTGCCATCTGCAGCCAAAATCCACTGCTTGAATAGCTTCAGCCTAGTGTCCTGTGGTATGAATGGATCACACATAGTTTATATTTTCATGACCATGTAGGCAGTTATTCCTCTTCTGTCAGCTATGTTAAAAATACCACCTGGTGCATGGCTAAAGAAGCACCATCTCAAATGAGAATATTGAAGAATGGCCACATACACACAAATCAAACTGGGGGAATTAGCAAACTTCATTACGTTCAGATAAATTAATCATGGATTAAAAAATGCTTAGAGTGAATGAATCCAAAGTGGTCATGGTCATAATTCTTAATGTTTTATAAAATATATAAATATTTTATATATTTTATTTTATATATATTTTATATATTTATATATTTTATATATTTTAAATATATAAATATAAATAATAAATATTTTATTACATATATCCCTGTATATAAATATAACAGTTATTAAATTATTAAATTGGATGAAACATGCAGTTATGATTTTCCAAATTTATTTATTTTTCAGGATAAAATATAAATCGTAAGCCACACAGTAAAAGCTGCAAATCAAAAAACAGTACTATATGTAATTCAGGACCAATATTAGTAATTACATAATTTCCTTTTCTTCAGAAGGATTTGAATTGTCGATAAAAAGCCCAAGGTGTTAAATATTTAAGTGCCAAATTAAAAGTAAAGAATTTGTATTTAATTTTTAAACTGGGAGTGACATAGCAACAAACTTCAACATGGTACAGAAAAAAATAGAGCAAAATGTTAATTATTGAATCTTTATGGAAGATACAAAATAGGTTGAGAGGGGATATTTCTTGGATTATGCTTTATAGTATGTTTCTGAAAATTTTACTAATAAAATTGTTCCTGGGTTCCTGCCACCGAAATCAGAGACCTGTATTAAATTCTCAGCTCTGAGTTTTGGCCTCTCTCAGTCCACACTAATGCAGGGATTTGGGGAGTGAATCAGCAGGTGCGATTTCTCTTTGTCTCTCTCTGTCTTGTCAGGAAAAAAAAAATTAGAAAAGCTTTGGTAAACTCTGTAATGCTATGCAATAAAAGTGCTTAGTGCCTGGGCTTTAAAGCACTCAACTGAAACACATAGACAGTTTGGAATGAGCATTAGGAAACATTATTAACCTTCAGTGTTCGCTGTTTGACCTCCATGCTTATAAAAATGAAGGCTGTCCCAGGTAATTTCCGCAGGGTTGTTTCAGCTTTATATCTTCAGACTGGTGCTTTGACAAACAATCTGACGTTTTTAATTTTTTTTTAAGTAGTTAGGTGATACAGTGCTGCAACCTTTTGTAGCGGAAGGGATGGGAGAGAAGCCAGAGGAGCCTTCCTTGACATGCCCAGGTGGAGGCCCAGCCAGTGTTGCTCCCGTGATGCACATCCTCAGTGGCGGTTCTGAGCTTTCCAGCTAATCTGCTGCTGGCACTGCCTCGTGGCATCTCATGGTCGCTGCAGAGAACACAGAAGCAGAGAACAGACGCGGGGGATTTTGCCAGATTGCACATTTTAAGGTGAACAGGTTTTCCTAAGAAAGAATAAATCAGAATTTCCTGACACCACCAATGATGGAAGTGACACCAAGAAGAAACTTGCGAAGAAAAGCCCTTTCATCGCTTCTCAAATGAAAAATGCAAACATAGTGGAAATGCAAAGCAAAACAGGTTCTCTGAAAGATAGACACTGTCGGCAGAAACATTTTTAATTCCATAATTTTTATAATTAAGGCAGATGTTTAAAATTTTTTAATGAGAGGAATAGTCAACAGAAGTGCTTTTTAAGATAGGTTGTATTTGATTAAATGTATGCATTTGTATATGCATATGTGTGTATACAGTGCATATGTGCAGTGTGCCATGGATTATCTGTATGTTTAGAGACACACGAACAACAGCTATAGGTATAGATACATACACCATTTTATCTATATATCTATATCTGTATCCATACCTACATTTATTTCATGGCATTGCCTAGAACTTTGCTACGAGATTCTGCTTGTGTGGGCTAATATCGCCAGAGTGACATGGTTGCTTGCTAGAAATGTAGAATTCCTCATGGCCGACGTTACATTGTAGCTGCCCTGCCACTTGCGTTTCTAGCATCCCATTTTACATGCCAGTTTCAGTTGCAGGGCTCTGCTTTTAATCCAGCTTCTTGTGAGTATAACGAAGGCGGTGGAAGATCACCCGTGTCTGAACCCATGACACACGTGCAAGACCTGGCTGGAGTTGCTGGTTCCTCGCTCCCACCTGACCCAGCCCTGACTTCGCTCTTTTTAGATCTCTCTTTTTCTGTCTTTCTGTTTCTTTCTGCATATCTCTGTATTGGCCTTTTAAATAAATAAGCCTTGTTTAAAATTTTTATTGATACAAGGAGAACCTGAATTTCATAGCAACAATCCCTCCCCCAAAAAAAACAGTATTTCCTTCCCTCCCACCATTTCCCCTCTTTCTTTCCTTTTTCTTTGCGCTTTCATTCTTGCAAGAATATAAGTTCAGGCTCCTTTATCAATGTAGGCTTAATGCAGCGCTATTATTTTCAACATTTAAAAAAATACTCAGAATTGTTGAAGATTTATTTGGACACCTAAGGGTTTTTAATAGTTCTATAAATTCTTAGTTTTTATTAATATAAAGAGAACAGACTTTATGTATTTCATACGTACATTAAAAAACATAACCTGACATCTCTCCTTTTTTCCTCCCTCTCTATCTCACTCTTGCCTCCTTTTGCTTATTTCTTCAATTGTTACAAAATGTTAATTTCACATCCACCAAATGGAAAAATAATCCCTGTTCATGGACTTGAGTAAAATATACAAGCTACATAGAGCAATCCACAGATTTAATTCCCATCAACACACCAGGGACATTCTTTATCAAATTTGAAAGCAACCTTAAAACTTGTAGTATGGTATAGCTGATAGAGTTGCCACCTCCAATGCTGACTTCACAAAAGGGAAAAAAGTTTGCCTCTCAAACTTTTCGAATTAAAAAACTGTTCATTTTTTTAAAAGATTTATTTATTTTTATTACCAAGTCGGATATACAGAGAGGCGGAGAGACAGAGAGGAAGATCTTCCGTCCAATGATTCACTCCCCAAGTGAGCGCAACAGCCGGTGCTGCACCGATCCAAAGCCAGGAACCTGGAAACTCTTCCGGGTCTCCCACGCAGGTGCAGGGTCCCAAGGCTTTGGGCTGTCTTCAACTGCTTTCCCAGGCCACAGGCAGGGAGGGAGCTGGATGGGAAGTGAAGCTGCTGGGATTAGAACCGGTTCCCATTTGGGATCTCGGGTGCGTTCAAGGCGAGGACTTTAGCTGCTAGGCCATGGCGCCAGGCCCCCGACAAAACTGTTCATTTTTTAATTCAATACTCTGCTAATGCACCTAAGAAAGCAGGAGAGGAATAATCCAAGGTGTGAGGCTCAAACACCAACAACACATGAGACCTGGAAGAAACTCTGGGTTCTTTGCTTTGACCTGGCCTCACCCCAGTCATTCAGCTCTTTTGGGAGTAGGCCAGTGGGTAGAAGATCTCTCTGTCTCTGTCTCTTTCTGTAACCCTGACTTTTACATAAACATATAATCTTAGTAGCAGGACTCATATGTACCCACAAACGACAGGACATAACCTCCCCAAATACCTGGTTTTAAAGCTTGTTGCAAACAAACATGAAAACCAACAAATAAATCAATAGAACAGAATGAGCCAGAAGCTAATCCATATGCATACTGCCACCTGATTTTTGATAAAGTGATGAAGATGCCTAAAACATACATTGGATAAGAGGCAGTCTTTTTAATAAATGCTACAAGCAAAACTGTATATACACATAGAAAAGAAGGAAGTTACCTGGCTCAAGGTTGAAAAAAATGTATCAAACCCTGAAAGTTATACCTGAAGCTGTAAAATCACAAGAAGGAAACAGGGGGAACACTTGAAGTATGGGTGTAGGTGTAAGCTGTGTTTTGTTGAATAAGATTCCAAAGTTCAGGCAACAAAGCCAGAACTGGGGATAAATTGGATTATAACAAAGTTTGAAGCTTCTGCTCAACAAAAATAGCCAGTCAGCAGAGTGACTAGGTAATTGAAAAACAGGAAATACTTGCAAGATTCTTAATCTAGTAAAGAGTTAATATCCAGAATGCATCAGAAACTCTGGAGAATCAACAACACCACCCTGTCAATTCAGTAGAGAGGTGGGCAAAGGACCTCAACAGGCACTCCTCAGAAGAATGAATACAAATGGCTAACAAATATATGAAAAAAATATTCAGTATCACCGTTAGGGAGAGGCAAATCTACATGATAGCTGCTAATTTACCCTTGTTAACATGGCTATTAGAAAGGTAGGGAGTAATGAATGTTTTCAAGAGTTTAGAGAACAGAAACTCTTTAGGTACTCTTTGTGGCAATGCATGTTAATATAGCCACTATGGAAGGTTGATCATATGATCCAACACTCACTACTAGGTATTCATCCAAAAGACATGAAACCATTGTAACCAAGAAGAGAGCTGCTCCACCCTGTTTGCAGCAGCACTATTCACGGTAACCAGGGCACAAAATCAGCCAGTTTCCAACTTAGTACGACTGCAAAAGTATGGTGTGTCTACACAATGGAATACTGTTCAACCATCACAAAAACTTAATTCTCTGTTCCTTTCTTTATATTTTTATTGTAAATGCAGATTTACAGAGAGAAGGGACAGAGAGAAAGATATTGCATCCACTGGTTCACTCCTCCAGTGGCCCCAATGGCCAGAGCTTAGCCAGTTCGAAGCCAGGAGCTTCCTGTCTTCCACATGGAAGCAGGGTCCCAAGGCCTTGGACCATCCTCCACTGCTTTCCTAGGACATACAGAGGGAGCTGGATGGGAAGTGGAGCAGCCAGGACAGGAACCTTGCTGACACTTGCAGGGTGAGGATTAGCTAACAGAGTCATAGTGCTGGCTCTGATGAATTAAATTCTGTCAATGATAGCAAAATGGAAGTGATTAAAGGATTTGATGTTAAGTGAAATAAACCACACAGAGAAAGATAAATACTGATGTTCTGAATATGTGAGAGCTAAAAATACAACTCCATCTGAACACAGAATGATAGTTGCTAGAGGTTGTAAGTGTAGGGGTGTACAGATGGTGTTTGGATAATGGGTGAGAAATTGGGGTCAGATTGAAAGAATAAGTTCCAGGCTCATGAAAACCGGCCATAGATTTTGTGAATAAATATAAGAGAGAGACTCCAAGGCGTCAATCACAGAGCAGTGTTAGATAATGGAAAGTTTTGGCTGGGGCTTCTGCCACCCATGAAGAACACTTAAAATTTTCTGGTTTCTTGTTTAGACCTGGACCAGCCCCAGCTATTGCTGCAGTTCAGGGAGTGAACCGGAAGTGGAATGATCTCTCTCTTTCCCTCTCTCCTCCCTCCCTCTCTGACCTTTTCTCTCTACTTTTCAAATAGGTAGATAAATAAATCTTGAACATAAATATGTAAATTGAGGACTGTTTCGATTGCTTGACTTAATCATGATACAAATATATAAACATGCAAATATGTTGAGGTTTTTTGTTTTGAGGAAGAAGGGGGTTCTGTCATCTGCAGGTTTACTCTTCAAATGCCCACAGTAGCTGGTGCTGGGCCAGGCGAGGAACTCCAGCTTGGTCTCCAGTGCGGGTGGCAGTGACCCAGCTACTCCAGACATCATCTCTGCTCCTGGATGGTACAGTAGCAGGAGGCTGGAATTGGGTGCTGAACAAGGATTAGAACTCAGATACTTGAGCCTTGGGTCCAGCACCTGAACACAAATATCATGTCTGTGCCAGAATATATAACTTTCACTTTCTAATGGGACACATTTTAATGTGGAGTCACACACACCTCAGATCTGTTGAGTCAGAACTTTTACTTAAGGAGATTTGTATGCATCTTCTTCCTAGAGATTTACTTAATTGGAAATCACAGTTACAGAAAGAGAGGGAGAGATGCCCAGAGATTCACTACTCAAATGGCTACAACAGTCAGAGCAGGGTCTGAAAGCAGGAACTTCTTGCAGGTATTCCACATGGGTGCAAGGCCCAAGAACTTGGGCTTTCTCTTATTGCTTTCCCAGGCATGCCAGCAGGCAGCTGGATCAGAAGTGAAGCAGTCCTGACTCAAGCGGGCACCCATATGGGAATCTGGCATTGCAGACAGCAGCTTAATGTGCTGTGCCACACTGCTGGCTTCTTGTGTGCATCTTAAAGACTTCAGAGCCACTCTAGAATGCAGATTTCTAGACGGCAGGTGCCTCACAGCCCTCTGTGTTTTTCCATATGCTCTAGCACCCTTTTGGCTAGTGAAATCACTCAGCCTGCTTATCTGTGGAAGGTATCAGTAGTGTCTATATCTTTCCGTGGAATTAGAATCATTGTGAAGTTCACGTATTAGAAACCGTACTTTATATTCACTAGGAGTGAATTAAAAATCCTTGCAAAAGTCAGTGTTGTGGCCTAAGTAATAGGAGTTTTTACACACCTTAGAACTGATTAGATAATTTGTAGGATCCAGTTAAAAGTAAAAAGAAAAAAAAAAAGCTGAAGCTCCTTTTTCAAAAGTTGAGATAGTAACAGTAGAGCAATAACCAAAGACAGATTTTGCTTCTGCAAAACAATGACACCCTACCATTCAGTTGTTGCTTGTTCATTTTGACTTGTACATGCGAATGAATGCAACTCAGATGAAAGAGAATGTTCAGACTTATAAAAGCACAGTGGCAAGGAAAGATTTGTTTGGAGAGCGCTTGAGGAAAAAAAGCGTAAAATGCTGGGAGCTTTCACCTGTATCTTCCTCTTCCTTCGGTGTGGAAACTGCCTGGGAGAGTCACAGTTTATGAAATTGCATTTTAGAATAACGATCTCGAAAACATGTGAAATAAACAGGCAATGAGTAAGAAGATGTGTGCAATCAGTGAATTAAAATCTGGATTCTCATACTTGTTACATGGTTTTGAGAAAATGTGTTACTTTTAGTTTTAGTTTCATTATATTTACATTGGAATGACTAAATTAATCTTAATTTTTTTTTACTGTAAACACAAAGAAGTGCCTAATACAGTCATTATATGAACAATATATGTGCATGGGAGAAAGCCTTTATAATACAAGTGCAATGAGTGTTTGGAACCATGGTTAAGATGCTTCTTGGGATACCCACATTGCTGGTTGGAGTGCCTGGGTTCAAGAGGCAGCTCTGCCTCCAAGTCCAGCATGTTTGCAGACAACACCCACAGAAGACACCTGACTTGAGTTCTGCCTCTTAGATTCAGCGACACAGCCCTATTTTTGTGGATATTTATATAACGAATAAGTGAATGGATGATCCCTCAATCTGTCTTCAGTAAAACTGTGAATCCTTATAACAAATGAAAAAGTAGAATACATTTAAAATATTGCAAGTGCTTAGTTGTAGAAAGCAGTTAATGAACCATCTTCATTTATAGTTATGTGACTCCAAATAAGTTAATTCCAGAACCTCAGTTTCTCTTACTATACAAAAGCATTAGTAATAATAATGATAATAATGATAATAATAGCAATGTTTTCACTGGATTGTTGTGATTGTGACTGACAGGATTCTGAAAACAAGGCACTATTATGTTAGCCATAGTGCTTCATTTTTATTTGTTATGCCAGTTTTTTTTACACATATCATGTTTCATTTTTTTAATCAGGAAAAATAATCAGCTTCATTTTTCTGAGGAAAAAAAATGTCTTTTTTCATTTGAATGTTTCCAAATGAATAACAATCAGAAAGTAAAAAAGAATCAGTTAATCAGTTGAATCTACTCCATCACCCCCTGGTGAGAGTCGCTGAATGTGATAAGATAACCCCCGACACAGAGGCATCCCTTTTCCTCAATACAGCATTGAGGTGCTAAAAGACTACCACCATCGGGGTGGAGAATTTAAAACTGTAACAGTAGAATAGCCCTTCAACTTGGTGCTGTCATACTTTTTGTACTGTGTGGAAATTCAATTAATCCAGTTAATTAAAAGCTGATGAACCCAGAGTGAATTCTATTAATTAGTTAATCAGCATCAAGTCCTAGCAGACCACACAGGACTTTCCCTCAAAGCTCACAGATGGCTGCCCAATCCTAGCTGTCATATTTGCATGTCACTGTTTTTGGAGATGGAGACAAGATGAAATAAACCTATGATGATTCCCAGACCAGGGTCCATATGTGTGGTCTCAGGGGACTATGAGTTCCCCACAAGAGTTTTAAAATGCTTCCTTTCTATTTAAACAGCCATGTAAAGTAATACATGATTCTGAATACTCCATGTGATAGCCTTAAATGGAGCATGGCCACAGTTCTCTTTGAGCTCATGAATCCTATCAAGGTTATGTGATTAACTTTGGAATAGTCTCATTGACATTACCATTTCCTTACTGTCAGTCACGAGAAGCGTCAGAAATGCCCATCTAGCTTCTAAGCCCAAGTGTGGCTAACATTTATTTCTGTCCAACTCCTTGGGATGCTTTACAAGTGCTAATTCTCAGGGTGTAATAATGGTTTATATTATCTGTGTCAGGTTTTGAAGCTCAGAGACATGAACAGCTCTTCTAATTCACACAGCTGGTTCGCGATCGCTTGGGTCTAGAACCTGTGCTTGACTCAAAGTCTGCCATGATAGTACCTGGAAGATCAGGCTGGCGGGCTACATTTTAGGTTCCAAAAATCCTGTGATCACAGTGATGTTGCCCAAGTGTCCATCAGTGATTGTTTTAAAACTAGGATAAAGTAAAAAGAAAAACAAACCAGTTATTCATTTGACTGGGTAACTGCTTGGTATGATGGAAGAGATTTGGAAATACAGAATTATCCACATATTCACATAGCTCTTTAATATGCTCAGAAAAACTTTGTCATTGAAACTTGAGTCATGTTTGTTCTTAGTCTGACTTAAACATACTTCTCATTTGGAAATGATACTGGCTAACTGTATATGTTTCATAAGACATACTTAAAGTACGAATAATAACCTTAGCAACAGTTGTCTTAGGCACTATTATTCTTAAATTTTTATATGCGAGGAAGAGAGAGCCAAACAGCAGGTCATAGTAAGAACTCCATTCTGCTGGTTGAGTATTCCAATGCCAACTACAGCTAAAAATGGGCCCGATCAAACCAAGAGGTTGAAGCTCCATGCATGTTTCCCACAGGGATGGTAGGAGTCCAAGTGTTTGGATCATTTTTGCTACCTTCCAGAGTGCGCCTGAGCAGGTAGCTGAAATCACGCGTCAGAAATCAGCTGAAGGCTGGTGATTGGGATCAGAGTTACCATAATATGTATTAGAATTACATAGCATGCTAATGTTACTACTGCTGAAAATAATTTACTATATATTTAAAATAGCTAAAAGAGGATTTTGAATGATGCCAATTCAAAGATCATGTATATATTATTCAGACTTGATTATTATACATTGTCTACTGTATCAATCAAAATTCTGTGGATGAATATGTTAGCTAAACTGAAATGCACATTAGTCAAAACTCATGAAACTTAATATATAATATCTGAGCATATTAAAATGTGTCAAAGTAAAGATTAATGAACATATATTAATGAATTTATAGAAAATAGTTATTTGAATTTTAATAAAAATTAAGTATTACAAGCAAGGCTGTTCCCAGCTGTTTAAAAATGAAATTAAGGCCTATATCAGTAAAACATTGTGCTCTTAGCATACAACTATGCCAATGAACAAATAGCAAGTAATTCAAAAATAGAACTAATTAATTATGCAGATGTAGTGTGCAATATAGGCAATAGCTCAAAAACAGTATGGATAAATGACCCTTTAAAAAGATAATATCAGGATCACCGATAAGCTTTATGAATGTCTTACACCAAGATAAGCTCAAAGGAATCATATATTTAATAGAAAAAGATCAAGCACTAGATAAACCATAAGTGCATTCCTTTTCACATTGGAAATGTACATGAGTGCATGCTTCCTAACTGAGACTCAAAATTTAGACATCTATGGGAAAGGTCTTATACAGGTGCCCATAACAATGAAGAAACTGAACCAAAGAGCTGCAGTGAGTGTATGCATAGTTATTTCCCTTCACAGTCAAAAGAGCAGTGGCATCCTGTGTTGAATTGCATTTTGCGAGTCATTGCAATAAGGGTGGCTATTTATTAGGTATGAAGAATTTCTGAAAACAAGAAAAATTCTGATATCCCAACAGAAATGAATGAAAGATATCTGGAGACTGTTTACAATCATGAAAATGGTAACAATTGAGAAGTTCGTTGACCTCATTCTTAAGGCAAATGGAAATTAAAGATCACTGAAAAAAACATTAGTTAATTTTTTGGGGGGCCATCAGAGTGGCAAAAGTCGACGTTCTACAATAGTCTCTGTTATTATGAAAAACGAGCAACCTTATGTTTTGCTGGCATATATGCAAAAATGAAATTTGGTATTGTATCAAAATAACATATTATGTATCTTTTGGAAACCAGTCTTTTAAAGAATTGACCTTCAGATGTATTGACTAAAGAAAAAATTGAAAATATGTATCCAAAAGTTTATTCATTGCAAATGTATAGACTGGGAGCAATATGAATACATAGCACTAGGGCACTGGTTGAATTGGTATAATTATACATGGAGTTCTGTGCAGTTACAAAACAAGACAGTGAAGTCATGGTGAACTATCCCTTGTGTGTGTACTGAGAGTGAAAACAATTGTATAAAAACTGTACAATATGCCATAATTATTTTCAAAAATATTTTAGAGTGATAAATATAGATTAAATAGCATTTGATGAGAACTATACTTTGAATATTCTTTGTTCTGTAGATTAAACAATTCTTTAAATAGCTTGCATTATAAAACAAGATCAAAGACTTCACTAAAAAATATACCAAACACACCAGTTCTTTGTACAGCTGGTAGTAAAAAGCACTGGAAAAATAATTATACCAAGGAAATACAATGCTTTGGGTATTTTTCATTTCATTTTATTTTCCTTTTAAGTAATGCATATGATTTTACGTATTTATGGAATATGATAATATTTTGAAAAATGTATACTTTGTGTAATGTGAACATCAGTGGGGAAAAAATTGACGAAGAAGAAATATTACAAAAACAAAAATCTTAAACTGCTTCAGTACCCATAATATTAGTTCTACTCTTGGTAGTTTCATTCTGTGTTTGCTTGTACTGTGGGACATCATTTATAATCATGTGAGATTTCGATTATGTCTTCTTGTGTTTTGAGAGTTTGGTTTCTAGGTTGTAAAGAAAGGAGATTCAGAGAAGTTAAGGAAGAACCTTTGTTTTCTAATTTGAATTTTTAGTCTATGAATTTATAATTGCACTTTATGTTAAATAGTTTCAAACTATCTTCACTGAAAAAATCTAAAACAAAAGCAAATGCAAAATCACTGAACTCCTCCAGACTTTATATTGTGGTGTTGAAATTTCTTTCTTTCTAATATGAATCAGTCATCCTAGAGAAAATGACAGATTTCAACTTTGGGGCAAGAAATGTCCTAGATGAGCCTGATATATTTTGTCTTGAGAAAAAATACCATTTGATGTCTAATACAACCAAATGCCAGGTACTCTTAGAGTTTTATCAATAGTACTTAAGAGAATTAGGAGTATCTAGAACCATGCGGTGATATGTGCTGATAATTGAACGTGGGGCAGTTTGAGAATTAATGGAGACAGCATATGCAATGTACTATGGCACATTAAATATAGTAAAATCTTGAATTAATAAAATAAAACATGACTTCAAAATAAGTGGTCATTGTTGAAGGATACTAGACAAATGACTCATTAGTTAAATATAGCTAGACAAAGATACATAATCAAGTATCCTGTCTTTTCCAACAAGCCACATTACTGGGTAAAGTAAAGATAAAAATTTTGTCTTTGGAGAAATATTTGAGTCAGTCAATGAAAAAGAATTGGTAGGATAAAGTATTAGTTTTGTGTGGTCCCCACTGAATAGATGTGTAATATACAATATAGAGTCAGTGATATTCAGCAGGTGGTAATATCACAGAATATAATGACCCAAACTTACGATATTCATAATAAATTCATGGGAAAAACTGAAGTATAAATTAGACCTGAGTTGATGGGGCCTCATAATGCAGCCATCTCAGGGCGGACACAGAGCATAGAGGTGCATAATAAGAGCACAGTAAGTACCGCATCCGTGAAATGTGAACCAAGGTAAATGTTACAGCCCAGTTGTTCAGCAAATAAATGCAAAAGAAAAACCATTTAGGTGAAAATAAGGAACTCCATAGATTAAATTTAACATTCGTATTGCAGAGAGCAATCTTATTGTTTCTGGTTCAAGCAAATCTTAATGAAATTTATAGAACAACTGAAAATTTGAATATTAGCTGAATGTCATAATGCTAGGAAAATATTAAAATATGTGCAAATTATATTGAGGTTATGTTAACAAAAAGCAAATATGTAAAATGGATGGTTTCAAAATGATAGAAAAGGTAGAAGGAAGGTTCAAGAGCAGCATAGTTATAGTCGGTAATTACTGAATGTAGGACGTGAATATTTTTTTGACTGCTAAAATTTTCCAACGCAAAGCAGGAGAACTGACATAATTGTAAAATATAACGTTTAATGTTGAGGTAGAGTTTTCTAATGTTTTTACCTTGTGTCACATGTGATCTTATTTTTTAAAGGGGCTTATTTATTTGAGGGTGAGAGTTACCAAGCAAGAGGGAGAAACGGTCAGTGACAGAGTGGTCTTCTG